>NW_022280049.1:7423909-7428267 GCF_004355925.1 Anarrhichthys ocellatus
TTCTATTGGAGTGCTCCTCCTAGCATACCTGGGTTTCTCAAAACCGGTATGTATCAGGCTTCTGAAACCAGAATCAGTTCTGGGCTAAACCCAGATCATACCTAGGATACTAGTGGGCATATTAAGTGCCCTAAGTTGTTAAATGTCTTTCTACTTTCCTCCACTTTGTGCTGGTCAAAAATGTAAAAGAGCCTGGCAACAAGTGTTGCACAAACATTTTCCTTTGGAAAAGAAGATTGATAAGAATCCAATGATAAAGAAGAGTTTGGGTTTGCATTAAACCTATTTCGTAATTTCTTTCCATTGCAGTTTGTTGCAGGTCCAAGAGCTTGTGAAATAGTGACAGATTTTTTGTGCAGGGGACGGTCGGGATGACATTATGCAACAAAACAAACATTAGGTTCATGCAACAAAACCACTTAGTCAGGTCTAAACCGTCATGGACCCGACACTTCCCAACAACACTTTGGGACCCGGGGTCCCAGACATCGATCTCATGGTTGAAAGTCTTTTTCACTATGTGACTATGTCACGAGATCTGACCTTTGCATAGTCACCTGAATGCTTTTCATGTTGTGTGTTCATCACGGAAAAGTAGTGCTGAGCGACACACAAAATATGGTCCCTGTACACAAATCAATAGATTACAGTCTGTGACTATAACTGCCGTTAGACTGGGCTGCAAGTTCAGTGTTGCAACGAACCTAACTCTGACTGCAGCTGTGAGGCGTGAAATCAGAGCGGTGCGCAATGCCCAATGTGGCCCTGGTTTCTTTTTCACTATCTTCATAGGAAAACAGCGGCTCATGCCAGCACGAAGGGATTATGCTGCTGATAATGATGGTGTCATGAGTTTGATACACAAGCGTCTTCCCTCTGGGCCAGCATCACATCTAAAGGTTATGACAGTCATCAGATAAATGCATGTGGAAGGCCTGACGGTATTTGTGTCCACTCCTGCCCCGTCTCACAAGATGTGAAGGCTTAACCTGCAAAAAACACTTCCATATTTTATCTACAGCCCATCTGTTCGGCAATATTCTGGGAATAAACCTAGATTTCCCCACCAATGTGCCACTAATCTGCAGGATATTCTTGTAAGAGCGGATGAGTTTGCACCTCCACTACTCCCTGCAATCAGGCAGTTCCCCCTTTGGAAACAACTGTACCAATTCCAAAGCAGTGATTAAGGGGGATTCTTCTCTTAATCTCCATTCAGGGAGGAAGATGAAAGTGTGGGACTGAATAACCTGCACTGCCGAAATTCACTTTGTTAAAGTGCCCATGTGGCTTCTACTTTGTTGGAAAGTCAAAAACATAATTCAGGATATGTCTTACAGAATGTATAATAATATCAAAAGCTGATATGAAAGATCTCCGGCAGCTAGACACTTTAAAACTGTGGCTCTCTCAAGGGCTCAATTAAAGTTTAATGGAAATGAGTCGGACACCTAAGAAAAAGATTTGATTCTTTCTAAAAGAAGCATTCCGGATCCGACAGCACTACAGACAGCGAACCTATAAGGAAGATCAAAGATGTTACAGTTTACAGCGTGCGTGCCTCTATCATGGCATCGTGGCTTTTTGACTTCATTCTATGATGAAAACAGAGAACATTTGACTTAATTCAAGTAAATTGGGGTCGCATTTAACAACAAAACTACCTTTGCCCCCATTTTTCACGAGTTGACTTTTTCGATTATGAAAGAATACTTATTTTTCTAAAAGTTTGGTCACAAATTTGGTTAAATCGGTGTTAGTGAAGACTTCTCCTTTTCCAAGATAGTCCATTTGCCGAACAGGTGTGGTGCATGAAGATGTTTATTAAATGGCATGATTATCACACTGGTGCTGGTCACAATAAAAGCACTACAGTCTGTGTTTGTGATGCCGGTTGGATTTACTGCCAAGTGCAAGGAAACAACGTTGGAGAAGGCTTATTGTAGTGAAATTAACATTTGATTCACGGGCAACAGCTCAGGTGGACATTCCGCGCAGTCAGCATGCTAATGGCACGTTCCCTCAAAACATTTCAACATCTGTGGCACTGTGTTGTGTGATAAAACTGCACATCTACTGTGACCAGCCCGAGGCACACCTGTGCAATAATTATGCTGTTCAATCGGCATCTTGATAAGCCACATATGTCAGGTAGATGGACTTATTTGGAAAAAGAGACGCGCTCACTAACTCAGATTTGAACCAATTTGTGACCAAAACTTGAGAGAAAAAAGTATTTTGTGTGCAGAGAAAACAAGTCATAAGTTATATTAAAACATACTCTCACACAACTAGTGCAGTAAAATCCAAGTCTCATATGCTCACTAATGATTCTCAGCAATTGATATACAAATGATCATTTTGGGGGAGAGATATTCCTATAAAGAACACTATGTAGATACTCAAGCTGTTATTATTCAATATGTTGGTATAAAACCATGAATTAAATGTTTTGGAAGTGTCCTTTGTTTTTTTTTCATTCCAGTACAGTTTTCTATATATTCTTTGTATTAGCATATTTTCCTGTGGGAGCATATCCTGTGGGGCCAGCCAGCATTATTTCACAATACAGTTAAATTAAATCTCACATCAACCTGGAACCTTGGCCACTTGGCCAACATTGACGTAAGAGCATGGAATAAAGTTATCCGGAAAGTTGTTACCAAACAATATGCTTTTTGTTTTTTTACAATCCGCAGACAATTATCAACATTAGCATGTCTCCGGCCCCATCTGTATGCAACATTTAACCTCTTTTAGCTCTGTATTGGTCTACTCTATAAAAACAGCTTTGTCAGTGTCTTGTTGTCTGTGTTGATTGTAATGTGTGTCGAGATGGATGCCACGCCCTCTATTGCAAACCAAGTCTACCTACGGGTACAAATAAAACTAACTTGAACCTACTCTTGAGGGAAACATCTGGCTCTTTAGCTGCAAAATGTTCTACTGTGTTGAACAGCTAGTCACTACATTTAGTTGCTGTAAAGCTCCACAGAGTTGAGGTGCAGAAATAGATATTGATATTTCCCTGTGTATTTGTTCAGAGCGGTCTCAGCTAAGTCTAATGTAAACCCATCCGTGTCATTATTAGATAGTCAGAGCAAATGACCAAGGGTGGTGGATCACCTTTTGATCAAATTAAAACTATTATTAAGTGTAGCTTTAAACTACTTTGGTTTTCTTTTCATATATCATAAATTATGTCACTGTTGTTTCGTATTGAATCGCAGTCTTAACAAGTACGGCTTCCAGTTGACTGAGATTTCCTCTTATTTATTCTTTTCAAAGATGCCTTTTCAGGACTTGCGTGCGTGCGTACGTGCGTGGCGACTACACGAGTGTGATAAAACCATGTGGCATGAATGCGAATGCCAGGATGCAGTTTGTCTTTAAACACGTTTCCTGTTGCTTTTATGAGATCATGCAGGAAAAGGCAATCTGCACATGCACTGATACAAAGTAGCTCACATGAAGGCGCAGGGCCCTGTCAGTCTCACAGCGGTACACATAAAAGGATTAGCTGTATGCATGCGGAGATGAATGAGATTAGAGGGAAGAGAAGAAAACACGGCCTGCAAGTTGATGAGGGCTTACTGTTGGCCCTGCACTTTCTCCATACCATCACCACGAAATGATGAACATCACCTGCTCTTTTTCTCTGGGTTTAATCATGGGTGAGTTGCACCTGTCATCATGTTTCTGTCATGAGCAGAGATGTCTGAAATGGGTGCGGCCAGTGATGCTTTCTGGGAATGTGTGTAGTCATTCGAGGTCGACTTTCTGCTGCCAGTCTTGCCCTGTGCATACAGACCAGCAGACACTCACAGATGGGTGAGTTCCAGCTTCACTGAGGTTTTGACAGAAGATACGATCTGCCATGGTGAGAGGGGGGATGCTTGCTGTGGGTCAGCATGTCGATGTGCCAATGATAGCAAAATAGATTAGAAATGACCCTCCATGTATCCAATGTTGTGTCACTTGTTGAGTAAAGAAGAAAAAGAGGGAGCCCGGGTTACATTTTGTCATGTGACTGTTCTCTCACATGACTCTACATCACTGAGTAACATGACGCCATGTCCGTAGTTTTTGTTACGGTACAGGGGATTTTATTTTCAGCCAAACCATGATGTTTTTTGTAACTCTAACTGAGTGGTTTTGTTTCCTAAACCTAACCGCCCTCGTTTCACATTGTTAACCATGTTATACAACTATAACTGCCACCGTTTCATAACGTTAACCATGTTATACAACTATAACTGCCACCGTTTAACAACGTTAACCATGTTATACAACTATAACCGCCACCGTTTGACGTTAACCATGTTATACAACTATAACCGCCACCGTTTGACAACGTT
>NW_022280049.1:7428277-7543958 GCF_004355925.1 Anarrhichthys ocellatus
GTTTCATAACGTTAACCATGTTATACAACTATAACCGCCACCGTTTCGCAACGTTAACCATGTTATACAACTATAACCGCCACCGTTTCACAACGTTAACCATCTCAAGCACCGACACACCAGGTGAGTTTAGCTGGCTGTACTGAACAGAGTTACGTTACCCTGTAGTGCCTTCCATTTCATTCCGTGTTCCTAACAGCTATTTCCCAGTATCCTACTGGTGTCTCCCTTACTCAACCCTTGCTTTTTTCTTCCTGATAAGTTACTATTGATATTTGCCTTGTACCATAATCGCCATGTATGGCTGCATTTGCTACATTTTCAGTGTCTCAACACAACACACACTCTCACACCAAAAAACAGCCTCCTCACGGCTTATAGAAAACCTGATGAGCTGTAGAGGTCAGTCTCCGGCTTTCACATCCACAAACACTCGTGCTCTCGACCTCACTCACAGGGGGAATTGGACTGCCTATTCCAGTCTCATCTGACCCCATCACTGTAGCTGTCACCTGCAAGGCAAACACAATGGACCGCCATGCCACTGACCATCTATTACAAGAACACTTTACTTTTCCTTTCGTACGCACATTTAAGCCCCTTACGGGGTGAATGCCTTGGTTTAGTAAGAGCTTTGTGGTCCTGCCACGCCAGACAAAACCAAAAGCCGACGCCTATGGTCTCAGCGCTGCCATAGCTACCCCTGCAAAGCTTTGTGCAGAGCTCATTTCTGTGTGTCACACAGCCCCGTGTCTATCCACCCCTTGTATGAATCCACCCTCTGTCATCGTATTTCATCATCTCCCATCTCCTCCTTTACATGTGAGGTTCCTGACGCGTGGTGAAGGGCTGGTTAACGATACAAAAGAAGATTTTCGCCCCTTCCAGCGAAGAGTTCGAGCAAGCAGCGCATCGCGTTCCCTGTCAAGTTCAGTCAAGACGCGTTTCTAGGTAGAGTGCTTTTTAACATATCAACTCTATCACAACCCACTCTACAGAGAACAAATGGCACAAGAAAAGACAATGCCTGATGAAATAGTGTTGGATCATGTGTGTTACAGGAGACGAGGAGCGAGCAAATCACAGAGATGTTTTATAAAGTTTTGAATTTGTTCGCAGTACTTTTTTAAGAAATCCCAAAACTGTAGTAAACAAAAAAAATGATGCACCTTTGCTTTCATTGTATTACATAACAAGTTTAAGAGTCTACAGACAAGTTGGCAGCTCTGTAAGAATTTAAATAGGTACAGCAGCGCTGGGAGCTGAATGCTACTTTAGGTAAGCTAACATGCTCCTAATAGTAATGCTAACATGCTGATATTTAGCAGATATGTTGTTTTCCATGTTATGTAGCAGCATGCTAACATTTGTTGATTAGCACCAATCACAAACTGCAGCTGAGGCTGATGGGAATGTAATTACTTTTGGTCATGAACTAAACGTTTTAGACAAAGTGAAATTTTAACCAGGTAGATAAAAAGGTAATCAATATCATTACAATCCATCCTAAAGGGGGACCAGAAGTGTAAACTTGATGGTGGTTTTAGAGGAAACTTCACAACTTTTTGCCACACATGCGCCTGAAGCAATATTGGCCTGAAAGTTGAAGCTCAACTTGACCCAATGCAAAGATGCATACTGACATGCCGCACGTTCGCGTCATCGTAACAAAAAGTGGCACAACTGATAATGCAGCGGAAGTTGGATTAATAACTGTGATATAATAAGTTGCTGTGTTGCTCAAAGATAACTTCCTGTTAAGATAGAAGTTTATTTTGAAAAGACTGTATACGTGGGATTAGTGAAAACTGACACACCGTCCATGACATGTCCGAAACTGGCGCTAGACGGATACGTAGTGCGACTAACGTTGGTAATTGATGAGTTGCGAGTGAAACAGATTAAGCTAATGAGATGCAACATGGTAATAAATGAGTTGTAGAGTCCTTGGTCTGAATAATCTTCACCTACATATAGAGCCAGACTAGCTGTTTTCCCCCTGCTTCCAGTGTTTATGTTAAGCTAAGCTAAGCTAATTGCCCCTGGCTCCGGCTCCAGGCTGAATAAAAAGGCATGGTAGTAGTATCAATTTTGTCATCTAACATCATCCTTTTAATTCCGCACATGGTTTGACAAAGTCGCCAAGATAGAAGGTCAACATTTCATAGCTTACATTCGTTTTTGTTTCATACTCTGTTGAATGGTAGGTTCCTGTTAGGAAAATGAATACAAAGCGAAAATAGGCTGAACATGTGGCTGAGACCAAAGGGCACAATCAAGCTCACATTGTTAAAAGACCAGGGTTGACAGCAGAGCTTCTCTGATATGTAGAATCTCTGTGATTCACAGACAAAGCAGGTACACGCCTCTGGCTAAGCGTGAGAGTTCAAGAACATGATGCGGTTTCTTTCCTGTGTGATTCATCTGGAGTTCCTTCTTCCTTTTCTGAAAGACCAGGGGCTTTTTCTTAATTTGACAGTTGTTCACGTTTATTAATAGCAAAATGAACATTATGATGTAATAGAATTATTTTGAAGCCATTCAATATTGAACACTGTTTTACGAGTTTAATGGCTCTCTAGTTCCTGAGACAACTGTAAGTGAAAACAAAAGGGATTTCTTAAGACAAAGTTCCGAACCATGCTGTGTCCTACTGTATATGTTAAATGTGAAGCATAAAGAAACCTTCAAAAGGACAGCTTAGTCTTTTTCTTCGTTTTGTGAGGATGCGAGTTTGCTATTTCAAAACACTATGTGGCCTATATATCATTTTGATTTAAGGGGAGACAGCCTAGGTGAATAGGATTAAACATATACCATATAACAATCTTTTTAAGATTCTATGTTTATTATGTTTTAATGTAAAGTCTAAATGCTAACTTTTGGTGAATTTAGGTGAAATCTAAAGACACAAATAGACAAAGTAGTAACATAAACACCTACATGTGTATTTTCTTTCCACTAATCTGAAAGAACACAACCCAAAATCCTAAATTGACCAGTGCATGAGAGATGGTGTTTCTGCCTGGGGTGTCTCCTCTTAACAAACTCATTACCTGAAGTTCAACGGGTCACATTGTTGAAACTTAAAGGTACCGGTCAGTCGGCCTTATCATTCTCCCGGCTTGCTACCGTCCATCATAAGACGGCGCAATTTGCACTATCAATCATTTTTTTTAATCATGGATGTCAAAAGTGGTGGACATCTCAATTTGGAAATAAAACTCCTCTCTGGGGATTCCTCCCTCCCTATAGAGCAGTTTGGCTCTCAATGGGGGCTGAGCCCAAAGACATTTTCTGTATTATTTTTTGCCTTGATCCAATTTTCATTCAAATGATCAAAGCTTCCCCTGGGTAATTTGGTCTCCACCTATCTGCTAAAGTCCCGTAGGTTTCCTCTGACCCTGACAGACCTGTAGTGGTGCTCTTACCAGATTGTGATGAAGTCCAATTAAAGGAAGGGCAATGCAGAGTGAAACACATACATGGAGGCATGCAGGCGCACGTAGACTCACAGCCCGCTCTGACACGGAATAAACACAACGGGTTATTATAGGTATTAGCTTCTCTAATGTTTAGTCCACCCTAGGGCCAGATGGAGGGTTATTGTGTTGAATCTAAACAAGTCAACCCACGTTAAACAATTACTGCGTTAACCACATGCTCCTACTATGGAGATATTTCAAGCTTTAGCTTCGGCTGTACCGAATAGTTTCACAGCTTCATTCGTGACGTTGAAATTCAAATTCCAAACCAACATTCAAGTCCTTTTCCCCCATGTCTACTTGCGTGTCAATTCATTGTGTTTGAACCCCAGTATTTCTGCACAGTTGCAGATAAAGGTTGGGCTACATTAATCAGTGTTTCCACTATGTGCATTCCACAGCGGCACATATGATCACGAATATCCTCATCGAGGGCATAGGTTTGCTACCGACTCATGTGATCCAAACATTTCCAATATTTCCAAGCAGTGTAATGTCAAAAAGACAACATTTATTATAAAAAACATAGGTGTGACCATTTCCAAAAATTCATGCTTGCTTTCATCTAACATAACTAATACTTTGCTTCAATCCATGGTTTGTGTCAAAAACAACATTTTCACTGCACACAAAGGGAGGCACAAACCAAAGAGATATATTCAGTGAAGAAAATTGATTAAATAATAAAAAAAAGACTCATTTAATCCGATGAATCACTTTTTCAAATTGAGGATTTTATTCGAGGCGGTTGACGGGATAAAATATGACGACAGACATTAAAAGCTTCGTTCGAAAACCTCAACAGAAGCATTGAATGTGTAAAAGAGAGCAGAGAGCAAGAGAAGAACTAATATGGAATAATAAAAGTGATAAAAACAGTTGAAGATGGAGAGACAGAAGTACCAGTGCTGGACCTCATGGTATGTTTGGTCTCTTTTCCATGTCATTATTGGTTATTTTATATTATCGTTTTCCCGCAGAAGCAATATTTAAATTTTTGGGACCCCGCACCAAAAAACGATATAACCTTGGCAGAACACCTTGCCACCAGAAGTAACATTTCATTGATATGCTACTGGTCCACTGCTATATAAAAACAAGATGGCCATCAGAGCTGAAACAGTGTTGTGCTGTAATGGGAAGTAGGCGAAGTGTTTACAGTATGACGATGTTAAAGGGGTCACCTGACCTCTGTTACAGTAGCAGGCTACTGACTGTCTGCCCTGTAGCTTTTATGTCCGTCTCTTGTCTGCTTTTATTAATAAGTTCACAGAATGTCACCCTTTGTGGGTTGTTGTTCAGGCGCTGCACATTGTGACTCAGGCCACAAATGGGAAAAGTGCCATTAACACGCTTAAAACGTTTTCCATCTACAGTCTCAGATTGCTTTCTAACCGTTGAGGCCTTTACATACCGGGGGCGGCATTGTTTTTTCACATGCAATTCATTTGCACGTCATTATATTTTTCATAACTGTTGTTTTAATCATGAATACTTTTAAAACACAAAAGGCAAATATTACGAGGTGAAAAAAACCAATGTAATTGTTTCTTTCACACCTTGACAAAGGCAGGTCAGACCAGGTCCGCCCCTTCCGTTCTTACCTTTCACAATAAAAGCCCGAGACCAATAAACTGCATATAAACTAGGCAAAACACGCATGCAAGTATATGACCATATATAAAGACACAATACCCTCTTTATTAATGCAGTGTTCCTTTATTTATTTTTTCGTTTCCTAAACAGTAACGGTTTTGGACATGCAAAGTTTTCGCCGGACAGCTACAATATCCGTTCTGAGAGACAGACCATTGAAACCGTATATCAGATAATGCAATGAGTGTGTATTGGCCTTCTTGCTGCCGATGGTCGTGTCACAACAAAAGTATGTTCTCTCCCGTGGTTTCCGGCACTTTCCTCCGGCTCTTCCTTCAAAGCCTACACCCCTCTTCTCATTTCTCCTTCATGAGCTACTCAACGCTTTCTTGAAGTTGTCGTCTCTCGGCTGTTGCGTCTGTATTCGCATGTCATGTGAGCTTCTTTAAATCTTGTCAAGGTGTGCTTCCTTTGAACACGCACTGTGCTTCAATGGAGAGATGCCGCACAGCTCTCTCTTGCCACCTCTCGCTCTCATCTCATCACAGACATGGTGCTGCTAATGCCTGTCACTTCTGTGACACGCACGACTTCACCTGAGGCAAAACAACACGCATGCACACACATAGCCAAGCCATGTGGGTCAGCCTGGGTAATATGGATATGTGTATGTTCATAGTTTTAAGTTGACTTACATGTGTGTGTTATTGCTGCCGTCAAAATAATTGGCTTGATGTTTGTGGGACAGGGGGCAGCCTCTGCAGCGCTAACACATGCATAGCATAAATAGTCATATCTTTATTTTAAGACCTACATTATTTTCCCAAGAAGAGACGGTAGAGAGAGAAAGAGAGTTGACGCAAGTGGAAGCCCACTTTCGTCTAGTTGATAGGGTTATTTATGGTATTTTCTTTTTTCAGCATTCAAAATATATATATATATATATATATATACATACATATATATATATATGCAAATAAATAGAAATCACGTGAGTCACACACATCAATAGACACACACACACACACACTATATATATATATATAGGGATTTAGCTTTTATCTTCAAGAAGCCAAAGGAAACACAATGCATCAAACAAACTGTAATCATAAGGAGACATGTGTTGGTGTCTTTTCGTTGGTGCCGAAACTAAAAGTAAACATTGACATTTTGTGACAATTGTCGATGTGCCAATGAATTGTAGTCACGTGAGTCCTAAGTGTCATTAGTTGTGGGAGTCACCTGAGTCCTCACGTGACTCGTTAGTCACTCGGCAGCACACATTTCCATGTAGTACACAAAACCAAGATGGCGGCAGCCAAAATACCAAACTCGCGGCTTTGATTCGGCAGTCCGCAAACCAACGGGTGACGTCACAGTACGTCCACTTCTTATATACAGTCTGTGGCAGTGCGTGAATTTTGACAGGGTTTTAGCTAGATAGCTAACGGTACCACATCGTTACAGACTGCTGAATGAACACAATTAGCAATACTATTAGCTTCTATCCAAAACAGATTAGTGGTAGTTTTGTTTGTGTAGTGCGGTGTTCACCAGACCAATCACAACAGTGGCTGTACCCACCCCTTCTGCTACGTAGCGAAGATGGCGACCGCTGAGGTTGAGTGTGTGTCCGGTGTTCCACACTTGTGAGTACACCATCACCAATAGTGCACTGCGTTTTGCCATACTTGTCAGTGTTAATGCACTTATGGGACGCAAGTGTAATAAGTACAGAAGTACTTGAATCGGGACACAGCAAACATATTTTCTGTGACAAAAAGGCCCATCGTCGACTAATTTTCTGTCAAACAACAAAAACATTATTCATCCATTTTTTTCGTGTCGAAAAGTTTTTCATGCTGTTAGCCATCTTGCAATTCCTGATGCCTTTGGGTCGAGTCTGTCGACTAATGTTATGTTCAAAATTTCTCAAACAAAAGGTAAAGGAAAAAGCCCCCCTCCTTGTTCAGAGGACAAGAAGCATGCAAAGGGGAAGAGGCAGCCCCCCCCCCCGCTCTCTTTCTTCCATCATTAAGCAGGGCCGAATCAGCTGGTTGAAGTTTAAATCAAAAGGAATTTAATATACTAACAAAAGCAAATGCAGTTACAAACTGAATTAACTATCAATAGTAATATTTCATGAAATAGAGGCCCCATCCGCACCACACGACAGACTGGTGTGTCCGCCTCATGGTCCAGATGAGGTCTGATTTTCTCCGGGGATTCAGTTTCTTTGTCCCTCCAAAGTCTCTGAAATGTCTCATATTACACATTCCTTAGCCCATCGATCAGCTCAGTGATTGGCTGAACCCTTCGGACTTCAGTCAGTCACTTCCTTGACCAATTCCTCCCCCTTCTTGAAGGCTGTGCTCAGAACCTAGCAACATCCCCCTCTCTCTGACTTTATGGCGGTGTCATAAATTCTCTGGTTTCTCACAGTGCACAACAAATTCAGTAACTCTCCCTTTAGTTTAAACCTTCTACAAGTAAACATATTGTAACACATAATATCCATCGCTAGGAGCGCTTTAAAACTTAAATTCCTCACACTAATCAGAGGTCTTGTTAACCATGTGAGAGGCTTTGTTTTTTACTGTGTGGCAGCACTGATCTCAAAGGGAATATTGTGAGATGAAAAAAAAAGACATTAAGTAGTAATAAAGTATAAAATGGCAATAGCGGTCAGAGGAATAAATGCTCAGGCAACATCAAATAGACATTTAGGAAAAGTCATGGGCTTTTTTTGCTTCATAAAAGCCCAGACAGTCCGTCACACTGTCTTGGTGCTGCTAGTTTTAAGGGATAAACACTTAAGGTGCCCTGCCGCTGTGTGAAAATTATGGACACGCTTTCTGTGGTTGTGTGTCTATGTCTCTTTATTTACCATAAAGGAGTCTGAATGCAAGCTATTGTATGGACTCAACTGCCTTTCCACTTAGTTGCACACAACATGTACGCTCCTGCCGCTTTAGACTACTACAGCAAAGTGATGGATGGCAGAAGCCTGGAGCTCACATTGACTTTTTACTGCGCTACTTCACATTGTCACTCTCACGCCTCACCGTGTGACATCAGAGCACTCTATATTCATTCATGTCAGTCCCTTCCAGCCTGCTCCGTGTCTGAAATATGTGTAGCTTTTGTGTATAATATATTATTTCCAGGCTCCCACCTTCATTTGTGTGTGTGTGTGTGTGTGTCATCGTCAATGCTGGATGCAGCCCCACTTGTCAGCTGTTTAACCCCGGAGCAAACGTAGAAGTCAAAGAGAGCTTGTCAGCGTAAGACTGCTCTTTCTGCTGTACCCTTATGTGTAGAGTTCACGGCGGTCTGCTCAACGCTGCACTGCCGCGTAACTGCTTGAAATGTCACTGTGGGCCGTTCAGCACTGTGGAAGAGAGAAAAATGTTGCTGTGGTATAGTAAGAGACGGTTACATTTCTTTAGCCGCGAATGCTTTTTGCTGACATTCATCTGGTGTCTGTAACTCAAACAGCTTTTAAAGAGCTGATGGAGCTAGCTACTTAGCTACTTGCAGGATTTCAACTTTAACATTGGGATGTCAAATGAATGTCACACCACGGCTTGGTCTTGAGGCCAAGGAAGCCTTCTTTTGAGGCAGCATTTCTGGTTATGGAGACAAAATGAAGTAGGACAAAATGTGGTTCCTTTACTGCAGTAGGTAATTTACCCAAAAGCTTTTTCTCCTGTTCGTAAAGGTATTTAGTATTGAAAGACTGTCATAATACCATGGAAAACATCTTGTTAGAATTTGAAAAGGATCCTCACGACATGAAATATTTTGCTCTCAAGTGAGCAGCAATATGTTGCCATATAGTTCTTATTCAATTTATACTATTTGCAAATTGTCAACATAATCATAATACGACTTTTTAATGGCTAGCTAAGCTATGAGCAAAGCTAAAGGGGCAAGCTAACGTAGTTCGGTAGTGATGCAGTCTGTCGCCAACTCTTTTTAATCGAACCTTGTGAATGCCTTTTCTAAATGGCGCTAGAAGTCAGTATAAGATGCTATTGTGCTGACGGCATTTGATTTTGTCAAATAATTTACAAGAAAACGTTCTTACATTTTATGTAAAATGCTGCTGTTCACCACACAGCAGAAGAAGCAACCAAATGGAATGAGGGAGGACAAACAAGGACGAATGACCGTCACTGTTCCTCGACGCTGCATAAGGCTTCAGGGGGCACACTGTCCTATACACTCCTTTCCCATAGTTCCCTCTATCATTGCCCTCTCTCCCTCTCCCCGGCTGCCGAACAGCAATGCAACACATTAAACAGTCTCGAGAGGGGATGCAGCTAACAAGACTCAGCACTCACCGGCTGCCTACCAATAGAGGCTTATAGCATAAGACTGGCTCCAAAGAGAAAGAGAGAGATTAAAGTAGTATTCAACTAACCCTCTCTGGCCTTCTGTTGATATAAATGGAAAGAGAGAGAGAGAGATGGGGGGGTGGCGGAGGAACTGCAGACGGAGAATGAGATAGAATGAGAGGGGGAATGGGAAATGAATAGATAATCAAGCAGAGATGGGAAGGGCAGAGAAGCAGGCCGATAGAGATGTAGACACTGCAGAGGTTCCATGTTTTATTATAAGGTTGCCTCAGAGCGACCAAACAGACGGGAAAAGTTTAGTGAAAAGTTTTGGATTCTTGTATTGCTGGTGGTTCAAGGTTAAGAGAGTGTTTTTGATGATAGTCTCTATAGTTTTTGTGTCACAATTTGCCAGTTATGTCTGTGTTGTTAACGTTTTGACTGCCTCTGTTGGTTCTGGTGGGTCTGAAGACTACAAGTTTGAAAACGTGTGAATAGTGTGGCTCACTTGTAAATCATTAGGTAGCATAGTATTGGTAAGTATTTTAACTGAACTGCTAGAAGGGATGCTTGCTCTTCTTAATTATATACTTCTTGCCCTTTAGTTAAACTGAGTGTTATTAAATTATTATTATATTTATTTCTAGTAAAATAACTGAACTTGATTCTCTGCTTTCAAAACTAACCTTTTGATTATGTTGCGATATATATATATATATATATATATATGTTCATATTATTTTGGTTAATTATATCTATTTCCATATAGTGTAAGAAAACATGCTGCAGATGTTCACCATATTTTGTTTAATGAAAGCTAATTCCAGTCTGTACATTTTCTCAAATGTACTGCCGAGTTATATTTAACACATGACATAATTAGTTACATTTGGATCCATCAGTAAACAGATTCAAGGCAAATACTATGCAGCACTGCTCGAGATCTTTCCACCGAGACAGCAGCAGCCTGAGGGTTATAGAAGCAGACTTATGACTGGAGCATCACCAGTTTAAACGCCTGGAACAGCTGGAGTAAGCTGGGAAACAGTGTTGCCTTCCCCTCCTTAAAATAACTACCATCAAGTTGCCCTTAAGCAAGGCACTTTACCTTCAAGTGGAAGAAGAGCTTGCTCTATTCTAAAAAATAAAAAAAAGCAAGGAGCAAATATCTTCACCAAACGCCAGACTGGTTGAATTATGATTCAAATATACGTATGTAAATGTTTGAAACTGCTCAAAACAAAATTGAGGTTTCAATCATGAATTAGAAATACTAAAAAAATGACAAAAAAAAACTGCGACTGAACCAAGGGTGGATGTTGAACAGAAATGGAAATTACTCCCATCCACATCTAGGGACAAAAAAAAAATGAAATAAAACAAGATGGGGGGAAAGATGTGCTGCCTCCAAATTCCTTGTTTTTGCCCGGAGGGATTTAATGCGTCACTTTTCGCAGAGTACATATAAGGTGGGGAAGAACAAGTATCTGAGTCTTTAGACTAAAAGGCTGAAGTGGTGAATGGGTACATGAAAAGTTCATGGCCAGGTTTAAACTGTAAAAGTAGGGAGTTGCTTTTTGCCTCTGCTGTGCCTCAATCCAGAGCAGATTTTGAGGTCGACCTTTAACTAAGACAGGAAATGGCAGAGGACTGCTTTTACTCTCAATGATTCTCGATAGACTATTCTGCAAGATATTAGATCATGCAGGTTTCTATGTGGTTTACTCGATTTATATGAAATAAAAAAGTCTCAGTAATTTAGTCTCATATTTCATTGTTTGGGGATGCTTTTGGAAGTTGTCTCCTGCACTTTGAGGGCAGCGTCGCCATCTTTACAACTCCCCGTAGACATTTAAGATTTTTGATTTGAAGACAATCGCATTTAAGGAAAGAAAACACTTTTTTTGGGGGGGGGGATTTCCTCATTGCAGGTTGTAGAGACAAAAAAAACACTAATTGCTTTCTTTCAGACAGTTAGATGAGAAGATTAATTTCACTTTCATAACCGTCCATTCAGGATGTGCCTGGAGTGCCTGGAGCTTAGCATAAGGACTGAAAAACAGGAGGAAAGAGCTCACCTGGCTCAACGTGAAGCTAACAAAATCCTTCTTCCAGCACCTCTAAAGCTCATTTATTGACACATTTTTATCTTGGCTGTTTAATTCCAAAAACAAATTGGTAAAGCAACAATTTTAACAGGAGACTATTGACCAGGAGCAGGGGGGGGGGGGGTTTCCTGGAGTACTGTTGGATGTCCGGTGAACAAAATCAGCACATTTTTATTTTTAAAATGTAAAGGTTGATATGGATTAGACGAGATAGAACGTGTCTTTTAATGAGTTTTCGGGGTGCTGGAAACACCTGAACTGCTCAATATCTTATTCTTCTTGTTTACATCACAGCCAAGATCTGGTTGGGAGCGAGACGGACGTCATCTGACAAAATCGACACGAATTCAAGTTGGCAAAGGTTCTGCTGTGTTTTCGTCTGTATTGGCATTTAAAATGATTGATCGCAAAGAAGGTTTGAGGTGACAGGAAGTCTTTAACTTTACTGACACCCCTCACCGGGATTACGTCGTCGTTTTGCAAAAGCTCAGTTTTCTCTCTGCGGGGAGAAAAACACACAGAAAAATTCAACCGGAGTCTGGTGTAGTTCTTTCCTCCTACATGCATTATTTTTGCTGCAGGCTTAAATAATTATACTTTTTTTTCGATGTACAGTCATTAGTGTCTAAATTGTTTCTAATCCATAGCTAACAACATTGTTGAGACTGTGACAGAACACATCTGCCAGTTAACTGAAGGATGAATGTTCCTTTGGTGAAAGCTGCTTATATTGTGCATCAAAATCCACATGACATGAAGAATACATATTTATATTTAATACATATTTTCTCACTCAGTTTCTCTAATGGCCCAGAGAAGAAAATCTAACTTTTTTTTTCCAATATCGTATCCATAAATAACTTCCTCCCTCATTGCCCACACACATATTGTACTTCCACCCTCCTTCTCTTTCAGCTCCTCTGTTCCTCTTTGTTTCCTTTTGCTTTCCTGTCACTTCTGTCTTACTCTCTCTTCCTGGTTTCGTCTTGTGTTTTTTCCTCATACTTTCTTCAATTCTCTTCTCTCTCTCCTTTTTCTGTTTCTGTCTGTGTCTCTTAAAACCAGCAGCTAAACCACAGTCCTGTGCTGTCTAGAACTGAGGAACAATCTGTGTATGCATGTGAATGTGTGTGTGTGTGTGTGGGCTATCTCTGCATACAAGCTTTTGGGAAAGGTTTGTCTTTTTATTTGACAAAATATGTCAACCAAAACACCCACGTAACATTTCTCTAGAGAAAAGGCCAAACAAAATATTACGTTTAAAAGTCAAAGCTATCTTACGCTCATCAACGTACAGAAGTATCTGAGCAAGGTAGTTGATTTATGGCTATCCACTCTAAATGTACCTTCACCAGCAGTGTGGCACCTGCAGTTAACCCTGCTGATACGGATGCTGTCTAACAGTATATATAAGCATGTAGTATATAAGCTCCTCTATTAAATCTGTACATAGTGAGAAAGAATGTGCAGGAATTTGACTCCACTTTTTTACATTGCTCTACATTATGGTGAATAGCATAGACTGTATATAAGAAGTGGACGTTATCATCGTGATGTCACCCGTTGGTTTGTGGACTACCGTTATGAAGACTCGAGTTTGGCAATTTCGTCGTCGCCCTTTTGGATTACAGCCGTTGCCATGTTTTTTCGCAACCAATGAACGGAAGTTACCGTAACTTGAATGTGGAAGAGTGCCGTCGAGATGCTGCATTCGTCTCTGGTAGCGACCTGTCAATCACAGTAAGCCCGTCCTAAAGCATACTCTGCTTTATGGTCTATTTGGCTCTAAATTAACCATAATTTACTAAATGAAACTTTTTCTGTATTGAAGAAGACTTGAAAGTAGAGATTGAGACCATAAACTCATGTTTATAATGTTTACTGAAGTAATAAATCAAGTGAGAAGTAGTCATTTTCTCATAGACTTCTGTACAATCGGACTTCTTTTTGCAACCGGAAGAGTCAAAAATGCATATTTTAAGGTTGTAACCTGGTGAATAGTCATAAGTACTGATATTTCCATATATTAACCAGCAACAGCCTCCAGGTCTGCTGTTTTCTGTGGTAAAGTCAAATAGCTGAGGGTGTCCAGCAACAGCCAATCATTAAAGGCCCGCCTCTCAATTAATTTAATTCAACAATAGGAAAAAACAGTAATGACACCAGCCTTTTTTTGCAACTCGAGGCGTTCAGGGCCCTCCCGCAAAAAAGCGGGGCATGTAGAGCAGATGAACTCCAGGCACTCGGCAAAACCAAAAGCAACACGCTTCACCCTTATTGAAAACAATGACAAAAGTCTAATCGGGGCTCCTCTTGAACACTAGCCCTATTTTTAGGCCTCTGCTCAAAAATTGCATACCCATACTAAAGAGAGTCTATTTCTGCAACTACAAGGTCTATTTTAATAATTTAAAATTGTATAATACAGGTAACACTTGTGAGATGTGCTGATATGTGTAAATATTGTGTATATGTTACTGGTTAATAACATATACACATATGGCACAGCTCAAATTGAAAAAGTTTCAGGTTCGCCTGAAAAAAAGCACTTGTGTCTAAAATATTACTTGAAATAATACCTAAAAATGTCAATGGCATAGCCACAGTCATAGCACAACAGGTTTTACAGTCTCTAAAACAGATTTGACTTTGATTGAGTGAAGCAGGCCAGCATAAACCAAGCAAAGGCATGCAAAATTCTCATTTTTGGAACAAGCAGTTGCGCTGCTGTATTCTAATTTTATATACTATATCACTAAATATTAACTATATATTCACTTGTCTTATCACTAAGAGTGTTCAATAATCCTAATAAAGCAGTTTGGAATCATTTGGATTAATTTTGAGCAGTTTTGAGGTGTCATATCTGGCATTCATAAAAATAAATGCCTGAGTATGTGTGTGTATGTGAGCTTGGTAAGGCCTGTGACTGGCCGATTTAATCATCTGACACCTTGTTAGATGCGGGATAGTCCAACGGGAGCCATGCGGGGATGTTTGGAAAGATCCGTGTCTGTTTACTGACTAAAAATCTCGAAATGCTGGCCGAACCCCCCTGTCTACATGCATTGGTCCACCTGGCTGAACCCCCTGCCAGTTTTTATTATTAAGGGGGGAAAAAAATCCAAACCTACATGGCCCTGTGTGAAAAAGTGATTGCCCCCTAAACCTAATAACTGGTTGGGCCACCCTTAGCAGCAACAACTGCAATCAAGCGTTTGCGATAACTGGCAATGAGTCTTTTACAGCGCTGTAGAGGAATTTTGGCCCACTCATCTTTGCAGAATTGTTGTAATTCAGCCACATTGGAGGGTTTTCGAGCATGAACCGCCTTTTTAAGGTCATGCCACAGCATCTCAATCGGATTCAGGTCAGGACTTTGACTAGGCCACTCCAAAGTCTTCATTTTGTTTTTCTTAAGCCATTCAGAGGTGGACTTGCTGGTGTGTTTTGGATCATTGTCCTGCTGCAGAACCCAAGTGCGCTTCAGCTTGAGGTCATGAACAGATGGCCGGACATTCTCCTTCAGGATTTTTTGGTAGACAGCAGAATTCATGGTTCCATTTACCACAGCAAGTCTTCCAGGTCCTGAAGCAGCAAAACAGCCCCAGACCATCACACTACCACCACCATATTTTACTGTTGGTATGATGTTCCTTTTCTGAAATGCCGTGTTACTTTCACGCCAGATGTAATGGGACATACACCTTCCAAAAAGTTCAACTTTTGTCTCGTCAGTCCACAGAGTATTTTCCCAAAAGTCTTGGGGATCATCAAGATGTTTTCTGGCAAAACTGAGACGAGCCTTTATGTTCTTTTTGCTCAGCAGTGGTTTTCGTCTTGGAACTCTGCCATGCAGGCCATTTTTGCCCAGTCTCTTTCTTATGGTGGAGTCATGAACACTGACCTTAATTGAGGCAAGTGAGGCCTGCAGTTCTTTGGATGTTGTTCTGGGGTCTTTTGTGACCTCTTGGATGAGTCGTTGCTGCGCTCTTGGGGTAATTTTGGTCGGCCAGCCACTCCTGGGAAGGTTCACCACTGTTCCATGTTTTCGCCATTTGTGGATAATGGCTCTCACTGTGGTTCGCTGGAGTCCCAAAGCTTTAGAAATGGCTTTGTAACCTTGTCCAGACTGATAGATCTGAATTACTTTGTTTCTCATTTGTTCCTGAATTTCTTTGGATCGCAGCATGATGTCTAGCTTTTGAGGATCTTTTGGTCTACCTCACTTTGTCAGGCAGGTCCTATTTATGTGATTTCTTGATTGAGAACAGGTGTGGCAGTAATCAGGCCTGGGTGTGGCTAGAGAAATTGAACTCAGCTTTCCAAAGATGTGATAAACCACAGTTAATTTATGTTTTAACAGGGGGGGGGCAATCACTTTTTCACACAGGGCCATGTAGGTTTGGATTTTTTTTCCCCTTAATAATAAAAACCTTCATTTAAAAACTGCATTTTGTGTTTACTTGTGTTATCTTTGTCTAATATTTAAATTTGTTTGATGATCTGAAACATTTAAGTGTGACAAACATGCAAAAAAATAAGAAATCAGGAAGGGGGCAAACACTTTTTCACACAACTGTGTGTGTGTGTATGTATGTATGTATATATATATATATAACTTTTGAATGGTTTGAAAGAGAGTGATTTCGAGAACGGCAGTCGACGCCGGGTCGAATCACGACCCTCTGGAATGTATTCATCCGCCATGATCGCTGCGCCCTTTCTCATGAGAGACCAAAACAAAGGGCTTAGTACGCAGTTTTTTGCCCAAACAAACGTGGTATTGTGGTAAAACTTATAGATATCTTCTAGATATGATCTTAGTTCATGTATAATTGTGTTTTGCAGTGTGTAAAATGGCTCCCATGGTTGTTTCGCCAAGAATCTCTTTGTTACACAGGTATATGATGTGTCATAAAATATCATTTTATTCTTTTCGCAAAAATGAATTGTACACATGTGTGTACTCTGTCGCCCCCCCTCTAGCCCTCTTTAAAGGGGGCTCTCGTGTACAAGAGGTCTGCTAAAAAATAATGCATATATATTCCTTGGTGAATATCTTGATAACAACTAACCCTAACCCCTAACCCTAACTTCTCACTAAACCCACGTCAAACCAGGTCTCAACCACCATGGACCCAACCTACACCACAGGCCACAGAAAACGTGGAACAGGATAAAAAGGCATGGTGGTATTCGAGGGATAGCATAGTGGAGAGGTCATTATCTCCAAAGCCACGAAGGTCACCACGGACCCGACAACCCCGAGCACCTGCAAATACCCTGCCAGGACTCTTCGGACCCGTAGCAGTAGCGGACTCCGGACTCGAGTTCTCTCCTCCCCGACAAAAGTCTACGCGCCACGAGCATAAGGGCGATAAAGGGGCCAACTGGACCCTGAACCCTACAAGGCCAATCTTGATTGTGGGGGGACTCCAACATTGCCCGGCTACCACTGATCCCCGACGACCGGGTACAGGTGGATAGTTACCCTTGGGGGGGAATATAACACAGGCGACCTACTTATTTAGGGACAAAACCCCAATTTCTCCTGCGGTGAGCAAAGTGGTAGTGTCGTTTGGCATTAATGAGGGGGTCCGGGGAAACTCCACCCCTATGGAACAAAGGGTTAGAAAATTACTAGATGCAGCAAAAGCCGCTTTCCCACAGGCAGAGATTTTCATTCCTCAGGTCAATGCTTCCCTAAAATTAGGCAAAAATTCAAGGACAATTATTACGGTCCTTAACCGCATCATTGCGGAGACTCTGAACCCTATTCCTCGTCTCAATGGAGAAAGTTACGAAACGGAAAGGGATAACATTCACTGGACGGAAGAAACGGCGAGGGAGATGTGGAATCACGAGATCTTTTTTAAAATGACCCACATCCAATAAACCCTCCTCTGAGGGAGGACAAACTTATCATAAATCTTTTCTCCACCCTCCACTTGCGACCGGTACAAAACCAGCTACTACGAAAGGGCCTCTCATTCATCCCAGCACCAGGCACTCTCAAAAAACTTGAAAAATTAGAAGACCAAAGACAACTTCAGGGAATACAACTTTCATCTTGCCACCGACGACTCGGGATCTGTGCTTTTTTCGGGGGCTTATCATCAGGGGAACCGGCACCCTTTAGTCTAGGCTCAACCTGGGAGCCGTGCCCCTCAACCCTCCCAACAAAACTCCTTCACCTTTTCGAAATGGACAGGGAGGCAAGAAGAAATATAGGGCCAGTGCAGGAAAAGGACAATCTTACCAAACAGGAGCGGCGGGCCTTATCGGAACTCCAAAAGGACACCTCAGTGGTTATTAAGCCAGCGGACAAGGGGGACTCGATAGTTATTATGGATAGAGACCGGTACGTCCAGGAGTCCCAGAGACAGCTTGGTAACACCTCGTATTATGAACCATTAAAAACCCCCATGTACATGGATACAGCCCATGTACATGGATAAATCCTGGACGATATGGTCCAGAGTATCGGGAAAACAACGAGCTTATCTGAAAC
Source organism: Anarrhichthys ocellatus (assembly GCF_004355925.1). Classification (NCBI taxonomy): domain Eukaryota; kingdom Metazoa; phylum Chordata; class Actinopteri; order Perciformes; family Anarhichadidae; genus Anarrhichthys; species Anarrhichthys ocellatus. The sequence continues at coordinate 7,446,321 of NW_022280049.1, forward strand.
AGGATAAGCCACAGGCAAGACAATTTTATCTTCTACCGAAAGTCCACAATCCCCCAGAAACATGGCCAGTCCCCTTCAGAACACCGCCGGGGCATCCAATAGTATCGGATTGTGGTAGTGAGAGCTACCAGGTAGCAGAATTCCTTGACCATTATTTAAATCCCCCTTTTCTACCAGACAGTAGTTACCTGAAAGACACATATGACTTTTTGGGCAAAGTACGATCTATGACGCTGAGAGAACCCTGCCTGATGTTCACAATGGATGTGGAGAGCTTGTATACAAACATCGATACCTGCAGGGGTATGAAGGCGGTTCAAGAAATACTAATAAAATATCCAGACCCATCTCGACCAGATCGGGACATCCTTAATTTGCTTAACCTCAGTCTCACCAGAAACGATTTTGAGTTCAATGGACAATATTACCTTCAGATCAACGGAACAGCGACGGGGAAAATATTTGCCCCGGCCTATGCGAATATCTACATGGCCATCTGGGAGGAAACGGTCCTACTCAAATGGGAAAAACTCCCCCTACATTTCTTCCGTTATCTGGATGACATCTGGGGGATCTGGCCCCACTCTGAGACAGAATTCCAAAAGTTCACCAGCACCTTAAATGCCTCCATTAGGTTAAAGCAATAACCAACCACCTGGAGGTGGACTTCCTGGACGTTACCACTTATAAGGGCACGGACTTTCACTCTACCGGACGACTGGACACCAAGGTATATTTTAAACCCACGGACTCGCATGCCTTGCTGCACCGCTCCAGTTGTCACCCAAAACACACGTTCCGAGGTATTCTCAGATCCCAATTAATACATTTTAAACTAATCTGTTCTCAAATAAAGGACCGTGACTGGGCCACCCGTACTCTCTTCAAAACCCTGAGGGAGAGAGGATATTCTAGATTTTTATTAAGATCTGTTAGAAAGGAGGTATATGGTACACCGGTACCGCGGCCGCAACACCAGACAAGAGGTAAAAACAGATGAATCATCCCTTTTGTGACGACCTAGTCCTCTCTTTCTACACGGGCTATGAGACAAGCAAAAAATAACTTTGAAGTAGCCTTGGAGGGTATGTTTTTGGAAAGTTGTTTGTGGTCCTTTTGTTGTTCAGACTACAATGAACATTTATTTAAACCAGATGTTGAATCAGAAACCTAATCAAATATGAAGCTTGAGTTTATTCTGTGATCTGTCTTCACTCTGGTGTTAAACTCCAGTCAGTCAGTCCGATCGGCTGCAGCGTCCAATCACATGACTGATGAACAATGAGGGGGCATGTCGGCCGTTAAAAGACTTCCTGGAAGTCTGTTCTCATGGGTCCTCGGTCATGGCTCCTCGGAGGTCCCTCCTCCATCCTCGCTCCTCCGAGCTACATTAGAGCCTTAGGACGGCCGTCAATATGGCGGCGCAGAAACAACTTCCGGTTCATGCGAGGATCGAGGAGCGAGGAAACGCAAATTAAGAGACTTGAGAAGTACTCATAGTGTTTCCTTCCTTATTTCAGTCCCCTACCCGCTCCAACTGTGCCTTGTCTAGTGATCTTGTAATTCCCAGTGTTGAAGCCGTTGCTCCTCGTACTATGCCTGTCTTAGTTTTCCAGTGCATGTGCTTTGTATTCCTAGTTGGATAATAAATAAGGTCATTCTTCAGTTCCTGTGTCCTGTCTGTTGCTGTCTCTGCATTTGGGTCCACCTGCCTGGTGAAAATGTGTCCGAACTGACCAAATATGGACCCAGCAGAGCAACGCCCTGACTCCAAAGAGGTTTGTGAGTTTGATACATAGAAATGGAATCGGAGTATAACGGACATTCCCGTTCAAATCATCGTAGCAGGACACTCGGATCAGCAGCCATTTTAATGTGTACCATTGCCATTGTGATCGTTGAAGGGGGCTAACAACTGGATAAACTAAAGTGACTTACCTCTAAAAGCGGTTTTGCAGTAACGACAGAAACGCAACCATTACGTAGCACAACAAGCCAAATGTAAATGTTTTATCCACACACTTGTCACAGCGCAGGAAAGCACAAAGCTCAAGATGAGTGATAACTTTGTTTTGGCTCGTTTTCTGTAACCAGTGTAATATTAAAGCACGGTGGAATTAGTAACCTAGCTATAATTCCCTAATGCTACACTGGTAACAAAAAGTGAACAAATATGCCAGCAGCAGCGCTGGGTGTAATGGTCCCTCCCACCCAACAGCTATGACGTGACTTAAACAAAAAGTCTATTGCCTGCAAGAGGCCCTTTTTTTCACAGCAGCCATTTTGACATGACACTGCAGCGTAAACACATGTATAATTAATAACACTAATAACTTTAGTCTGTGAGCTTATCCAGCCAGCGTGATATCTATGCATTCCTATCTACCACTTACACATACATGTGTGGGTGTGTGTACGAGTGTGTCGTCCGTACATATGTTGGTGTGTGTGTGTGTGTATTGCGAGAAAGCCATGATCTTTCACATCACAACCCAATTTCACCGAATAAGGCGACGGAGAGTGAGACAAGTGAACGTTCCGTTTCAATCTGCCTTAAAAACACAAACCCACTCACTTCCACCCCCCCCCCTCTCTCCCACACACATACACTTATCTTTCACGCACAAACACACGCTTCAAGGTCAGAATGTAAAGCAAAGCAATGAGGTGTTTCATTGTGCCATCTGTCTGCCTCATATATACATACGTCTCACTTGTTGTTACATTCTGCGCCTCTTCCCCATGTTCTAATGTGCTTTTGGCTGCCTTTGGACCTCACACTATTCTTTTGGCTTTGATTGCTCTTCTTATTTTTCTTTACCTAAGTGTTAATTTATTATCCAACAGGCCTTTTTTCCTGCAGCAGCCATTTTGATTCGGCATAGCGGGGGAAAGCACAGTTGAAACAAATGTCGTTAACGATGGCTCTGTTTTTATTCAAGCGTCCCAGTAAGCCGTGACAGCTTGACAGTGAGCGAGCACGTAACAACGCCAGGAACCTGAAACTGAAGCAGCTTAATGGAACTCAGCCATCATTCATTTTATGATTTACACCTATTCTCTTCCTGCCGTAGTCTGAGCAGCTCCACTGAAGTGGGGCTGTCAGTTTTCCCTAGAAATTCAAACATCTGTTTGAACACAGAAGCATTTTATCTTCAATATTTCATCATCATTGTGAGCCGTTTTTTTTTCTGCTGTTATTGACAAAGTCTGATAATGCTCCTTTATATGTTTGCTTGGTTGCATGTGCCTAATCAGCTTTCTAATAGTGTTTAATTTACTTCATACCCCCATGAAGACAGCGATTATAGAGCAACAGTAGTAGAGGGACATATGTTTGCTATGCATGTCCTGCAGTGATTCCTCCCAGCAACATGGGTACCATGCTGCTGGATAGAAACGTAGGTTAATCGGGGGGGGGGGGGACTTGCAGATCGGTTTTGTTCGGCCAACACTAACAAACCTCACCTTAAGAGTGACAGAGGGGCAGGACTTACAGAAAATCTGTCTGCTATTTCAGCACCACGGACAGCGCCATGGATTTATCAATGCACATGCACAGTTAGGCTGCTGATATTTCAGAGCCATTGTCGGGGGCCACAGATTCTAACTTGCACAAACCTCAGTCAGATAAAATATCAATGACTCACAAGGACTAGATTAATGTACATAGTTAAACAACCCCTCTACCCTTGCACTCTCTGCTACGAGGGGATGGAGAAAGGGGATGGCAGGTTAACAAGCTGCATGTATTTTGCTTAAAACGGGGGATGTCATTCGCCTAGGCAGCAACGTCCGGTTCTGATGAGTAAAGCCAATGCGGAAGTGTCTTAAAACTTGCATTCTCTCTACTGACCAGCAGGGGGCGACTCCTCTTGCAAAAATAAGTCTGATTGCATAGAAGGCTATGAGAAAATGACTCTACTTCTCTCTTGATTTATTCTCTCAGTAAACATTGTAAACATGAGTTTATGGTCTCAGTCTCTAGTTGCAAGTCTTCTTCAATACAGCATGTTCATTTTGTAAATTATGGTGCATTTAGAGTCAACTAGACCATAAAGCATGCGAGTATGCTTTAGGACGGGCTTACTGTGATTGACAGGTCACTGCCGTTACCAGAGCCATATTCGGTGTCTCTACGTCAGTGCTTCGTTGTCCAAATATGGTAACTTTTCTTCACTGGTTGCTAAAAGCCAAGATGGCGACAGTTGTAATCCAAGATGGCGACGGCCAAATCGCCGAACTCAAGGCTTCAAAACAGCAGTCCACAAACCAATGGGTGACTTCATACTGACTACGTCAACTTGTTATATACAGTCTATGCACACCCCCCCCCCCCTTCAAATTGACAGCAACCCCTATAAATGGCACCAAGCCTGCTGTCTTAAAGTTGGGGAGCGAGATATTAGCCCCACAAAATGTATAGCAAGCTGAGGAGTCAGGCGTTAGCTCGTTAATAAAGTGAGTCTGTCACGGCAGCAGACTTGAGGCCAGATTGCTCTACGTTGGTGAGAGTTTCTTAGCCAAAGAAACATGCCAGCCCTCCGGTCAAGAGTGTTCTATTATGCTCTTTGTAATTTCATCTGAATATCTAATGGCCAACAGAGAGTACACACTGTGTTAAATTACTAAATGCACTCTGGCATTGCAACCATAGAACTTAATGTGTGGGTAGTGAATGGTACACATTCTCCTATTTGACATATTTGCACAAGGTCTGGCTTTTATCTGTCTTCCTTTTAAAATAAAATGGAAGCTGGACTTGAGGACATTTACACACACGCACGTACACACTCAGCAGTGAGACAAATTACCACTTCTCCCCATGCTCACAGCCAATAATTGCACGCCATCAAATGCTGCCACGGTGACATACTGAGTGGGAAACTGTTACGTAGGGTGTCTGTATATACAGAGGGTGAAACTGTAAAAGCTATGCCTGTACTTTAGTGCACATTTAAATATGTGGCTATGTGCTTGTGTGATTGCGGGAATCATATTGTGTAAAACTGCATAAAACAAGTTGGATATGCTTTTCTGTGTCAGACTTTTACATCGTTCATGAGTGCTGTTTTTTTTCAATTTTAAAATCTTCAACCGCCGGCTTATCAATAATGTGGGTGAAAAAGAACCAAGGAGAAAAAGAGTGAAGGAAAAAATGTAAGACGAGACAAAGAGAAACAGAAGATCTTGACAGCAGGAGAATCTATCAAGTGAATATATCTATGTCCTCCAGCCAAATCGATGGCTGCACAGTTGTGTTGAGGCTCAGAAGCCTGAGGGTTGGACACTGTTCATGGATGTGGTCCATAGATTTGCACCTAGCAGGCAGGCGAGCGGGGCTTTAATTTCGATCATCGTTTTTTTTCCTCAGAGTGACTTGAAAGTTAGTTTGGATAAGATTTACTTTTTGTTTTTTAAAGACTACAATCGTGTTGGTGTCTTGTATGTTGAATGGATTGTGAATCATTCATCCTCCAGTTGGTGAGTTCTTGTTGTCAGTGCTGCCAGGTGTGAGAGTCAAATTGTGTGTGTGAATGTTGTAAAATGCATTCCAAAGAAAAGGGAACTGAGAGGGAACTAATGCCGACACATGAGCAGAGGGTATCTCTGAAGGGAGAGAGAGAGAGAGAGAGAGAATGAGAGTCTAACACTAGGCCCAGGTGTTAAAGGCACTGATGACCAACCTGTCATCCAAATCATAAGACATCTCCTTTTTACTTCATTTTTTTTCTATACCTTCAAACCAGCAGTAAATGGTGTCTTCATGGTTTGACATTAACAGGTTTTTTTTATTTTATTTTTTAGAAAAACGGATTGTTTAACTCTGTGACTCTCTTTTAATGTCAATCACAACCATTTATTGACAAGCATGTTACACATACAAGGAATTTGACTAAGTGAATGATACATAACAATAAATAGTTGACATAGTGCAATAGTCGAGAAATATTGAAATTCACGATAAAATATGGTAAACAAACAAACTAACAGTAGGTTAAAACAAGTCTATTATAAGAGTGGCAATTGTATTTTAATATAGAAAGGATGTGCATAGGGCGTGTAACAGTAGGAAATTGTCCTGGGGATGTAAGAGTCAGTGGGGGTCCCAGGCTTCATTGATCAACCCAACTGCAGGACGGAAGAAACTGTTGATGTGGTGTGAAGTCTTGGTCCTGATGGACCTCAGCCTCCTGCCAGATGGGAGGGGCACGAACAGTTTTTGTCCAGGGTGAGAGGGGTCGGCTACAATCTTTCTTGCTCGCTTCAGGGTCCTTGAAGCGAGCAAGTCTTGGAGGGACGGCAGATTGCAGCCAATCACCCTCTCAGCAGAGCGAATGATGCGCTGCAGTCTGTCCTTGGCTGTGGCTGCAGCGTACCAGACCGTGATGGAGGAGCAGAGGGTGGACTCAATGATGGCTGTGTAGAAGTGCACCATCATTGTCTTTGGCAGGTTGATCTTCTTAAGCTGCCTAATGAAGTACATCCTCTGCTGAGCCTTCTTGGTGATAGAGCTGATTGTTTTAATACATTAAAGTCACAAACTGGGGCTACTTGCCTCCCCTTTGAACATGCTTGAACCTAATTGTTTACCCCTGCTGAAATATGATCCATATAATTGTACAATTTTTGGAGAAAAGGTAATACACATATATATATATCAAATGTGTGACATGTCGGAACTAGCACAATGCCAGTTCAGTCATTTAGGGAGTGAGCTTGGCTCCGTGCTGTCAGGAACTGCTCATCGCTCGTTTGGTTCCACAGAAGTGAATAAGAGTTTGGTTGTAATGTTATATCCGCCACCCGTTGCAAAGTTTATTAATATTGAATGTGTCGCTTTTCCAAATTTGCACCTGAAATACACCATGTCCTCGGGTCTTCAGCAACACGCCTGCCAAGCATGAAGTAGATTGGATGAGCGGTTAGCGAGGGACACACAGACAGACTGCAAATACCAGATTGCGCAAATACCGCAATACATACACCTGGCAAAACTGCCTTTTTTGATCAGTTTGATGAAACACTTGTCTGTAGCCCTGCCCAAATCATACAAGAAACGTTGCCTCCCATGGATTAAACATGTAAATATGTATGCACTTCAAACAGAATCTACAGTGACCATATGGCAACAACAGCAAGAGTGATATAGACAGAAACGTGCTGATTGAGAGAAGGATTTCCTCCCCCACTCTGTTTTAATGCATTTGAGCCTGTTGTATTGTTCATCATAGATGCTGGTGGAGCTTTAGGGAATAAAAACACACACACACACACACACACACACACACACACACACACACACACAGGAACGCCACAGAATACCACAGCCAGTGTCTTAACTCACGCTGCTTTGTGGCCCTGTAGAGAATTAATTCCCATACAATAAAAAAGCTAATCATCTAATAAAACAGACCAACACATTATTTATTCCTTCAATAAAATCCTCCAACTACTACAGTAAACAACATAAACACAATGTATATTAACTTGCTCGCTATGAGCTACTTGTGCTGCTGATAGACTGTTTCTTTGTGCTGGATAAATAAACACTGCCAAATCATTATCTGAGGAATAAAATTTTTTATATATATATTCTATCCTGGTATTTCAGTGTGATCTTTAATATCCTTGTAAAGTAAAGCTCATATCCTTAGACAATAACAGGTCAACATGAGTTATCGCTTCCATAAAATTCCAAAACGCTGCTCTTGTCACAACATAAATGAATCTCTTAAAATGTCTTAATTTAAGATAAATGACTCATAATATGCCTTCAGAATCATAACTTCATGATGTGCTTTTTTGTTGTTGCTTGCGGACACACGGGTTGTGAAACGATATCTATGAGAATGATGTGTTTTAATAAGCTTCTCCCTGGAGTCCATCATTTATTAGGATGCCAGGCTCGTTTCACTGAAGCTGGACCGTAAACAGACGAAGGCTTGACGAAGACTAAAATGAATTCCCCAATTATTTCGGCAGAACTGGTATCCAGCACTAATAGCTGTATTAGCCTCTCAGAGTTTTGTGGTAAATGCATATTAAAAATACTGCTGATTAATGGTCTCTAGTTTTTTGATAAAAACCATTAAAGCGAACCTAAAGCGATGCCAGTTTGTTAGCTTTGTGTAGTTATAAAAGACAACAGTAATTATATGGTACTATACATACTTTTGTCAGAGGGATATTAGTTTTATATATATACTGTGTGTATATACTGTATCTGTATATATATATATGTGTGTGTAATATATATATGTGTATGGCGTGTGTGTTTGGATAATGGAAATGGCCCCCTCAAATAGTTTTAAATTGTACTAAAACATAAATTAATCCGTAGATTTTCAGGTTCAAGTTAGTTCTAGTGAACTCACATTTGATCAAATATAGTTTGTGACAGTATACAGTATGTATCTCTGTGCTGTTATACGGGATTTAAGATCCAATTATGTGGCAAAAATATCAACAATGCTGTGTAGCTTCACTGGGGCATATTTTTCCAGCAGGCCTTACTGTATGTTGCAATCACTGCAGTCTTTTGTTCCCATAATGTAACATCTACATACAGTGGTGTGTGTAGTGTATGTTATGGCAAACAACCAAGATGGCGATGGCCTAAAACCAAGATGGTGATGGCCTAAAACCAAGATGGCATTGACCTAAAACCAAGATGGTGATGGCCTAAAACCAAGATGGTGATGACCTAAAACCAAGATGCGATGACCAAAAAGCAAGCTGGGGATGGCCTAAACCAACATGGTGATGACCAAAAACCAAGATGGCGACAGCCGAAATGCCATAGTCTAGGCTTAAGAACTGTAGTCCACAAACCAATGGGTGACACCACGTTGACTACATCCACTTTTTACGGTCTGTGCTAGCTATAGGGCAAATACATTGAGATGGATTAAATGATCATACAAGGGTTTTGACATGTAGTAAAATAATGGTCTTACTATAGCAAGTTTTATCTTGAAGTTTTTTGGCCATTATCTATTGTATTAAAAAAAACTAATGCTCCAAAATGATGCATCGTTTTAAGTCAAAACCTATCATATTTTCCAATATCTTCTGGTATCTTTCAGTCACTTCTGCAATTCAGAATGTGTCTCTTTATCTTGCTGCATAATTTAGCCTCCTGACGGGGACTGAATCGATCACATGCATCAGCTCTTCATGCATACCTGCCTGTCTGTCTGTCTGGCTGCTGTTGATTTCCGGCTGTAGGTATCCTTTAATATATTATAGAGCGATACTATAGGCTGCAAATAACATCGGAAATCACGTTTAGTATTAACACTGAGTAAATATACAAACACACCACCTTAACCCTGTAATGTTTAAGCTGGAGTATTAGGGTTAAATAATGATAAAAGCATATTAAAGAAGTAGTGAGAGATAGCTGCAATCAACATGTGAATAGGTGGAGTACTGGCACTTACTATTAACATGTCCAGGGGACTATTTTTACATTACTTTCACCCTACTTTTTCACTGACCATGCCACATTGTGAACAACAAATCCTTGTTGAAAGCATAAAAAAAAAAAAAAGAATCCACCGAAGGCCACTATTTTCCTGCTGTCCGAGCATCTGTCTTGAGCTGACAAGATCCTGTGTTTATTTTATGAATTTGTTTATGAATTGTTGAGGGAAAGACTCATTTATTGCAGCCAAGACCAATTCCTCGCCGCATAGATTTTACTTCAACATCGAGGTTACAAACTTGGTATTGGTAAATAGCTGATCAATGTCAACTACACTCAATTATATATTTCACACACATCAAACATAAAAATGTATGGCAAATCAAAAATTTGAGTTGAGAAGCTCTATGAAGTGGCGCCACAGCAAGCTTGCGCCTACCGGGGTTCTTTGCATTCGTATTATGGCTTTTGCGTTTGTTTGACCCTTCTCAGCCACCATTACTCCGCAGTAGATAACTTTACAAATCCAGTACAGGGAATCCCCTCTCTCTACATTTTAACACATTTATATGTGTACTTATCACACTGTATTCCAGGACTTGATGTTAGTTACTATTGTAATATGGGTGTGTATAATGCAACTACCACACTAGTTTAATATCAGGCTCTTCCAGGAAGCAACTGTAAAGACAATTAAAATCACGTTGCCTTTCGATTAGAGCTTATTTTACATTTAAACCCATGCAGCTGTATGTAGATAATTGTCTTAATAGTCTAAGAGTTACCCCCATGACTTTGACAGATTGCACCACCATGTGTCTTCTTACATCTACACACTATTCAAAATGAATTATGGGGGATTTCAATGATATCAAACATGTCATGGCAGCTAGGAGCAATATGCATATAAAAAAAAAAGACTGAAGGCATCTCAATCTGGCTCTGCCACGGCAACACAGCGCCTCAGGTTTGAATGCATCTCGACACCAATTAAGCATTAGAATCGGCAGGTCCAAAAATACGAGCGTGACAGTGATGCAGATTAGGCTGTTTACTTAACTTTGAAGCTATTTAAGGGGAACAACTTCATCCTGGGTTGAAACACTTCTCGCGGAGACATGCTTCAACTCTTTGCACCTCCGACAGCAGCGTGCTGATTGGTGATGCGTCGTGCTTCGACGGTGCTAATAGAAACGGCTCATCACCTGGAGATAAAAAGATAAAAGGTTATATAAACTCACAACGTACCCCTCCAACACTGTGCCTGTGTTACGTAATGGTTTACAGTGGCGCAGTGACTGAAAGGGGACTTGGATATGAATGTAATATCATAATTTGAATTAATGTATACTATACAGCATGTATGATTCATGTTTAACAATGATGGATGATGTGTTAAAGAAGAGCATATTTTTTATAATTTGTACATATATGGATGTTTATGGTTACAGGATTATTGACACTATATGACTTATTTAAGTGTTCAGACTGACAGCATGCAGGAAGAAACTGTTCTCGCGTCTGGTTATATTGACGCAGAATGTTCTGCAGAGCCTACCAGAGGGAAGAAATATATTTTTTCTGCAGCACTACTAGATCCTCTGCTGGGCTCTTTTCCCCCCCCTGATGGTGTCTGAAGAGGTGGACTCTGGTACAGTGACCTGGGATTATGGTGCTGAATGCTGAGCTGAAGTCCACAAACGGGACCTTCGCATATGGAATCGGGTTGTTGCAGGATGTAGTGCAGTCCCATGTTGGCTGCATCATCCTCTGACCTGTTTGCCGAGCAGGCAAACTGCAAAAGGGGGTTGCAGGTGGTTCAGGTTTGGCCAACACCAGTAGAGGCCGATTTGGTGGTTTGCTATTTCCTGATGCTCAGCACATATTTATTTGAGGGTTCAGAAACCCCCTAGAACTATAAAGATTCAGAACAAAAATGTTTAAAATGGAAGGATTCGAACCAAATGCAAAAACGTATTTGTGGTTTGCAGAAACATACAGTGCCAACAGTTTTTTTTTTTTTTTTTTTGCCAGGCCACTGTGCTGGTATAATGAGCTGCGACCGTCTTCTCCGTTTGTGATTTAGGTTGAAGAGACAGATGTGTTTCGCATAAAAGTCACGCCTGGTGAGGCTTAGAGCTTCAATTTGAGGATGTGTTCCGTTGCATTAGTCCTTAAAGTAAGATCAGGTCGATGTCAGCTGGAAACAGCGATGGAGGAACCCAATGGTGTGACACAAATAAAGAGTATCCCCAGCAGCCACATACTCACCCACACACAGCTGGTGGCCCTTTTGCTAGTGTGCGCACATCAACCAGTGGAACCAGGGAAGTATGTAAGTAAATTTGCTTCATAAAACAGATGGTTTAGAAGCCTGAGAGGGTTCTTCTCTTATTCTACATATCTCTCGCTCTCTCGCTCTCTCTCTCTCTCTCTCTCTCTCTCTCTCTCTCTCAATTTCGGCCTTTCATCACTTTCTCTTTTGTACACCGTTAGTTCTCCTGATTCCTCGAACAGCAGATGATCTGATATCGTTATTGAAAGATTTATTTTTTGTATTTTCGTTAGAGAGAGGAAAAATAAGTGGAGCTTTGGGATATTTGTTTTCAAAGGCATCACTTCCCCACTTCAGGGAGGAATAAAATGAGTGAAAGATGGAGGTAGAGAGTGAGGGATGGTGTAAAATTGATGGATCCAAACAGATGAGAAAGGGAAAAAAAGAAGGCGAGGAAAAAGAAATGATGCGCGCAGGCCTCTGAGATATTTGTTTTCCAAAGTGTACCTCTGAGATTTGGGGGAAGTACAGGAGGAAGGAAGAGGGATGAAGGATAGAGAAAGGAAAGCCTGATCGATGCTCCAAAGTCATTGCAAAATAGTCCAGTAAATGCCTTATGTATCATAATGGTATTTACCAAAAAGCATTAAGCTGTAAAGAAAAAACAAAACAAAAAACTGACCACTGAATACAAAATTGTATCTCATCTCAACATTGTGATGTATCCTGCTCAGCCCTTTCCAATCACATTTTCACTTTCCTTTTTCCCTCTAAATAAAAAACAGTATGGCAGTAACCAGGACTAAATGGGGCTAGCATTACGTGCTATTGTTACTGTTACTTTGCCTGGCAACACGTGACACTTGATGGAACTGAGCCCAAAAAATGTATCACCTGTGCTCGTCCTGCTTCAAAAACTGAGTGACCTGAAAAAGGTTTGTGAGTTTGGAAAGCTGCAAATACATCTTTATGTATCTTTATCTTTAAAAAATGTGTCGCAAATATATACTTGGATCCCTTTTAAAAGCCCAAGTTATTTCCTGAAACAAATGGGCACTTTTATTTACCACAGTTGGATGCCAGAAGTATTGAAAAAAATAAAAGTATTTACAGGGAACAGTACAGAAAAAGTGCCACAACAGCAACAAAAACTATAAAATAGCAATAAAAGGGGGTGGGGTGAGGCGAGAGAAGAGAGAGACAAAAAAAGATTGTGGACTATTGGGGTTGGGAAGATGTGGTTGAGATGGTGCAGAGAATAATCAGTGCTGGATGTACTGCAGAAGGGGGACAAGGCGTTATTGATCGTCCTTGATGTAGGGTTAATGTGAGCTCTTCTAGAAGACTGAGCCGGTGGTATTTTGAGGGTGAAGGGGATGCTGACACTGAGAATCTCGGACAGCTTTCCCATGACCTCTGACCAGAACCGGATAACCGGTGAGAAGAGCCAACATTTGATTCCAAGTACGGAAGTTGATGGGTTTCTAGTTGATTGTAAAAATAGAGTTATGCCAGATCAGATGGAGGAAGAGGATACTCTGAGGTTGAGTATGTCATTTGCTGTCCACCAGGCAGCAACAATGCTATTTATGGTGTTGCATTTGAAACAGCTGTGGGTCTTAGCCGATTTGAATATATGAATGCAATGTGCTGAAGGGGGACATCCTTCCAAATGGTCAGTGCAATGTCAAGCCAGGGTGATTTGGAGTTGTTTGTCCAGTTACAGATTCACTTAAACTGGTGAGAAAGGAAGCAGTGGTAGAAATTCTGCATATGTTGACTGTAGGATTTAGAGAGGAAAACCAGCCCAAGCGTGCGTAAAATGAGGTCATGGCAAATACAATTACCATTTTGATGTTGGAAATGCAGCCAATGAAATAAAGTGGGAGTTTATTCCATCTGTCCAGGTCTTTTTTGATGCTATATAGTAATGGGATGAAATTGAGTTTGCATATATTACTTGAGTTTTTTAATCATGGATTTCAAGGTATATAATGGATTGAGTTGTGTGGTTGTAGGGGAGGTCCCTTACCCCCAAGCATCACAGTCAAAATGGCTTCGAGGCAGAATCTCCAACTTACTGCTCCAACTGGAGCCGATCCCAGCTGACATTGGGCGAAGGCAGGGTCCACCCTGGACAGGTCGACAGAGGGTCATTGCCTCATAGTCCTCGTGAACTCACACGCTGGTAACTTTATTCTGTCATGTGGTATTGCATTCAATGCAGCAGCAGCACTTGATGATCTGTCAGGTGGAAAGGCATTCGTTGCAGCAGCACGGGGATCTGTTAGTGGAATCACATACGTTGCAGTAGCAGCACTGGGTGATTAGTTAAGTGGAATTGCATTTACTGCCGCAGCAGCATTTTGGGGGGAATCTCATGTCAGGAGTACCATCTTGACCTGTTCTATACAGTGAGTCTGCCCATGCTTCTTTAAGTGTGCCTTAAATCCCTCGTTAAGCATCTAAATTCTTCCGGAATCATGCCTGCCCACATTCTTAATACATGCACCTGGTGGTGACGTGTCTTCTGCTATGTGGTGTTATATCGTCATATCTGGTAAGTAGCGCCATATCCATTCTTACAAGCGGTTCATATTCTTGTATTCTCATAGTTTTGTCAGAGGCTATCTGCAACATTTTCATTGCCTCTGTAATTGCTCACAATTATTGTATTCTAATAAGTGACGTCATGTACATCACATAATGAAGCGGTGTCACATCCATCGCATTGCTAATTCTCAGGTCACTGCTGACCTCTTTTGGTTAAATCCATTCAGTGTCTAATGAGTGATGCATGATTTACTAAAAGGGGCAGGTAATGGAGACTTGTGAAAATGTCATGCCTGTCATTCCAGTACATTAGCCACGTAGTCTTTGCTCAAACTGTCCCTATTCAGCTCACTGCTGACCATTAGCCATTGCTGGCTAGAGCCTATACATTGCAAGCAGGGCATTGCTGTCCTCAAGCCATTGCTGGCGAAGATAAAAAAAAAAAAGTTGATCCTGCAGATGCTCTGGTCAATGCTGACCTATAGTCATTGCAGCGCTCTTGTTCATGTTTACTCATTCATTCATTCATCACTCAAGCTTCTGCCATGCTCCTTGTTATGCCTCATCTCTTAGTCAGCTTATATCATCATCGATCATTTGTGACCCGTTTCATTCCCGTTTGGTAGGTAAACATTCTTTTGGGGGAAATCTTAGGCTGTGGTTTATTTGTTTTCTTTTGGGGGATTTCTCTTGCTGCTGTAGAGTCCAAGCGCCAAAGACTCTGTCAAGACTTTATCAACCACATATCATCTGTTAATGATCAACAATTATCTTTTCTTTATCTTACTCGTCACTCCTGATTGAAATATAGACAACCGTTCACGCTCTCATCCACACCTACGGGCAGTTTAGATATCGTGGGTTTTGGTTATCATTTTGAAAAATGGAGACTCGTTGGCCTCTGTACATGTGGTTTCATGGTCAGGGGTTTATAGTTTAGACTAGTATTGTCTGGATGTTTCATTTATTAAAGTGTGGTGTTTTAAGAGGTATCCTTCATCGAAGTAATGTTAGATGTTTTTAGTTTGTTGTTTCAATTAATTTCAACTATTGATTAGCCAGAAGTTTATTCCAACTTTGAAATGATGTTGTCTGAGCAGATTGCATTGTATTCATTTTCTTTGTTCAGAAGAATTAAGTTGATGTTTAGTTTTGATTTGAGCGGAAATTAACAGAAATAGTGAGACACACACACACACACACACAAAGTAAATCACAAAGTAGGAAGGAAATGAAAGATTGGAGACTGAGTGAGGGCGACACACACATACACAAACATACACACACACACACAGGTGATGTGGCATTTTTACATTCTATTTGAAATGAGCATTTATAAGAGGGCAATATCCTCCTCTTTGCCCTGTCTTGTATTTCATCTCGCTTCACTGAGCTAGATCCATAACTCCACTACAAAAGTTCAATAAAATAGATATTACACGGCCCTAACGAAGGAGGAGAGAGAGAGAAGTCACCTGTATTCATCAGCTACAGCGAGGCTGTAATATAGCTGTAGAGTGTGTAATTGATGCCATCGCAGACTTCATCCCTGGAGACAGACAGAGAGATCAAACCTCCAAAATAACCCGGGGCTTTTGAAGTTATGGTCTGGGACATTTGGGGGTCCTTGAACGTGTTCTGATAATAGTCCATTTTCGCTGTTGCTTCATTCACTAGAAATCAGCACATAGAGAAGATATGTTGGGATGAACTCTCCAATAACAGCACTTAAAGCACTGTTTTCTCCCCACCTACATTTGTGGACAGTAACAAGTGTCCCTACAACATTGTTACGTAAATTAGCTTATTGAATTATACTTGTGGAAATTTAGATCGAGAAAATGAATTTACACACTGAGATCAAATTTCAAGACTCCAATGAGTTTGAATTTCGTCAACATGCTGGCACAATGTTTTTTAAACTATGGTAAAGGCCATGAAAGTAAGACACTTTGGCTTAACTTTGGCTTTCTATGTTGGGAAGGTATGAATGAAGCTGTATAAAAGCGTGTAGCTGTTCAATCTGTGTTGTTGCTTTTAGTTGTTAATAACAGGAAGAATCAAGGCGGGATTACCACAAAGCAGACATTTTGCAGCTGTGTTTGTAGAACTACAGTTGCCGACAGCAGTCTCTGTGAACAGCGATGGCAAACGCTGAACCTGTCACAGAAGCCGAGGAGTATAATTGAATCTAATTCCCTGACTTGTACAGCATCTGCTCTTGACTCAGCATAATGGCCTAAGAGAAATCACGAGAGCATTTCACAAGTGGCATTTTTTTAATCTATGACTTGACAGAATGGAACCCATTTTTCAAGATGAAATTGAGTATTCTTCTCAGCAAAGACTTCACTCTCTTTGTCTGGTGACGGCATCAACGACGACGTGATTTGAACTTCAATGAAACGCCTTCAGCAGATTGACAAGGCCACCCGCTGTCTGAATCAGGGTGTTGAGGCGCACAGACAATAACCAATCTGAGGGGATTTTAGATGAATTAGTCATCCGTGGCTTCATGTAAAACATCTTAAGGACCAGCTGCCAACTGCATCGAAACAAGCAATGTATTGTGTTCCGTTTTTCTACAAACTCTTGACTTTACTGTCGTGATGTCATTATTAATGTAACCCAGTGTCTCATTTTAGCCTTGTGCTATTATTGATGTTGAAGTAATTCCTGCTCTGTAGCCCAATATGAGGCGCCTCGTCTTCATAGCGCTGCCTCTATAGGAAGTCATGTGACGTAGTATAAACAGCAACAAAGTCTGCATAGGTTAGGATAGCGGGGTGGATGGACGGATCAAACAAGCAAGTGTCTTAATGAGACGCACCAGGCTTTCAAGTAACTACAATGTAAACCCACCGGCATCATTATTAGACAGTGCTGGTGGAAGGGGAAGTGGATGGGTGTTTGGGAACACTATGGTATATGGGTGGAACATTGTATAAAGCCTTATGTGTCTCCAGAGGGAGCTGTGTTAGTCTGAATAGATAAAAGTTGGAACGTTGTGGCGTGGAGTTAGAAAGAAGTGCTTATCGGCCCTCTGTACCCGCCTCCTCATCTCTGCTTGAGGCTATAGGCTCAATAAATCAGTCGGGTATTCTTTTAAAATTGCTAAAAGGCCAACAAGCTCCCATAAGATTGATCTTTTTTCCTCCGTCCCGTCCTTTGTTCTAATGTGTGAGGCATTGCTGGAATACGGCCACGTTTCCAGGGACCTCCGTGATGGTGCTGAGGCAATGGTTAGCATCTGGTGCTAACAGCAGAGAGATCATTGGCAAAGACCTGCCCATCACCGCTGTACTACGCCCCAGAGAAAGAGGTGAGTGTGCTTAACACACTGAGTGTCCTCTGCTGCACTGGCACCTACTCATATCCTGCTGTAGCGTAAATATATGACACCTGCCTCATTTAGATGCAGAACCAGTCATCCCATCCCTCTCTGCTACATTCAACCCATCCCTCACCCCCTGCCTTTCTGCGCTTCTTCCGTCATCCATTTAACCCCCGTCCATCCATTTAGTTATCTCCAGCACACTCTCTCTTTCTTTCTATCCATCCATTAATTTTCACTTATCAGGGGTAATCATTTATCTCCATTTGAAGTGACGGAGAGTTGAACCCCCCCGTAATCTCCCCCCTGTTCATCCCTCTCTCTCCCTCTATCTGCATTCCCTCTTAGTCAGTCCATCAACCCTTTCCACCTCTCTCCCTCCATCAGGGCTATCGCTTAGTCTTTGTTCCCATTTACTCCTCGCTCTCCCCGTGTTTCTCATCATCTCGCCCCTCGTCTCTCAGGCTTGCTTTCATAGGTAGTTCAGCCTGAAAAAAAAAAAAAACCCACACAGGGTAGTGTGGCGAAAAATGTGATCCTGGCTCAACTTTGAAACACTGACACTGTAAAAGTGTTGTCGAAGAACCCGCCATAAATATTCGGCTCATTCCTGCTTTCTTCGTCTGCAGCGGCCTTGCTGAGTGTACGCAGGGACTAAGCAACATCTTAATGTTTATTACCTGACATGAAAGAGGGACATGGTAGTGTGGTGTAAGAAAATAAGACAAATACATACATATTAGGCAAAACAAATTCATATTTTCTAGTTATGAGTCCAGCATTTTTATGGATTCCTTTGTTTTTGTTTTTAAAGCAATTTAACAGAGGTGAGTAAAGAGTATATTTCTACAAAGAAGAGATATTTTTAGTACACCTTTTAGTTTTCTATGCTTTTGTGTGAAAAAAATGTAACCACGCATCCAAGTGTTTGATGCCATGTGTCAAACAGGAAGCGTCTCCGAGGCCAAAGGAGTTTACTTTGGCAAACAAATAAAAGACTAAGATCATCCCAACATGTCAAGGTTTCCCCTGAGGTACAGAAGACATGAACAGGGGTTTCTTTAGACTTCCTACAGAGCTGTCTAACTTGTTGTTGGTGACAGTTAGTTGGGAGATTTTTCGTTATTTTTATGTTCAAAACAGCTCCCCATTGTACAACTTCATCACCATATTTCAATCTGTGGTCTTTGGTGTCTATATATATATATATATAGAAAGTGAATTGTTCTATAATACAGAGTAACACTAGTCAGGTCCAGATGTGGTTTAATGCCCGTCGGCTCCGTTCCCTGTTGCCCATGTTACACGCTGCTTATGTCTCGGAGTCAGTTTACTCAGAAAACCCAGAAGCTTCCATTCCAAATCGATGCCTGTGCAGATCAATTAAAGATGCTTGGCTTCCCACACATATAGATTGATGTTGTTCGACAATGTGTTGCCAAAGTGCACACATGAGTTGTAGTGGAATGAATTCAGTAAGGCCTCGGGGGTACAGGTGTGTTTATTTGTGCCCATTAAAGATGCATGGTTTATGGGCATGTCCTTTCTATCTAATATGAAGCGTGCGCTCCTGGAAAATGGAAGAACGTCACACATTCCAAGTTTTTGGTTGGGAAATACATCGGTGGTTATTAATATACAAGACAAGCGCTGCTTTCCAAGCAATCGTGACGATGGATGAATTAAACATGCATTTGTAAGGTAACGCCTCATAAATATTGCAACATGTTGTAGTGTGTTGGAGGCTATTCTTCAAAGTAGGATGTTTAATGAGCAGGGTCTTTTTTTTTGCAGGCAAACTTGTTTAAATATTCTGGAATGCTCCGAGCTAAAGGTAGCTGTGTTATGTGTGTCTGTGTGTAAGAGAACGAATAACTGTGTGCGTGTGTGTGTGTGTGTGTGTGTGTGTGTGAGTGCACGAGGACCTGACATCCAGTGTGGTGTGAGCATCCAGGCAGGATATTGGATGTGATGATGGTATATTGGTTCCTAATCCTCTGGAGAATTGAATGCATGTGGAGGCGAGTTCACATCCACACTCGTCTGACCTGGTTACAGGATTACACAAAACTTACTGCAGGAAATACTGCAATGCAAGGAGAGACCATGCAAGAGTCAGAGGCTCTGACTGATTGATTTGCCTATTAATATTGATGGAATTATGGTATTTCAATGGGGTTTTCAAAGGATAATTAATGGATAAATAAACAGATTGTAATCAAATATTAACCCTTAAATAAAAGGACCTCGTCGTTAGCAAGATCCTGTTAAAATCAATCTCAAATAAAAACCATAACTATAGCACTCATTCCCTTTCGCAGCACAACGCTAAGGCCTCTGCCCCTCATGTAGAGTAGTATGCGCGTGATGACGTCATTAAGGGAAGTCACGAGTGGAACGTAATAAAACCATCAAAGCCCCTTTGCTCAATGATCCGAAAAAGGATGTGATAAATACAAAAAATACAATCATTACTGTTTATAGACCGTTTCGCTGAGGCTGTGCAGACTTTAGGCAGATTAAGCATTTGAAGAAATGACATCACAGTTAGCAACATTACAAATGTAGGCACCATTAACCCTTCACCAAGGGTTTCGTATGTTTACGGGGGTAAATTGAGGAGTTATTCACCGTCTTTTAAGGGATTCTTGTTTTTTTATTTTAATTTCCATAACAGTGTTCTAGTATACTTAGTAGTAGTATTTTAAATCAAGGTACAATGAAACACAAATCCTGGGCTCAGATAGAAGAGGTTGTTTTATGCTTTGGATAAGAGCCATGGTCAAAACTGTATGTAAGGCAAAACCAATATCCTTTAAACGATGAGGACGATAAGGACTCACTGTGTGTAGCTTTGATTGCATGTCACGTTATATATGTGTGTGTGTGTGTGTGTGTGTGTTCCTTCATAGCTCTGGGGGCTTTTTCATGCTGCAGCATCACTGCAGTGAGAACATGTCTGCAGGGCCAACATAAATATCTGTGGAACAATTATAGAAAACTGGATGAGTTCATTTAAATAAACACATTTCCCTAACTAGGCAATCTATATTACATTAAACGTCAAGAGCCAAGGTGCAAAATAAACACATTCTATAATTCCCATTTAAGAGCCAAGAGAATAGGAAATAGAAGCAAGCTAAAAAAGAATAAGACAGGTTCACAATACAAGATTCAAAGTTACAGTTCAGTGTAAGAAATCATTTATGAAAGGCAGCGGCAAAACACAAAGGTCTCCAAGCCTTGATTCTTCTTCTTGAAAGAAGAAGAGTTGCTAGCTTGACCTGCCACATTTTGGTGTGATCTTCCAATTCTCGCGTGACCTCATGACATTGCGAGGATCCAGCCGTCTTCAAAAAGGTGAGAGGGTTGCAGCTTCCTGGGTCTTTGTTCCAGATATGTGGTGCATCAAAAATGGAGCGCTGCTTCTTCGTGTTTAGCTTTGACTCCGGGGACAGAAAGCAGACCTGTTCCACAGGACCTTAGAGCTGCTTAATAATGGAGCAGACCATCAGAAATGTATTTTGGCCCGAAACCATTCAGAGCTTTATAAACCAACAGTAGGATTTTCAAGTCACGTATTTGTGTAAAGACCTCAGACTTGAGTGATGTGGTCCACTTCCTTGGTCTCGGTGAGGACTCGATCAGCAGTGAAGTAAATATGCTTAATGGGCTGGAAAGTCTATGTAACGTTATTATATTATGCCAAAATGTCCTTCAATATTTAAGTTTCTAAACTCAATAGTCAAAATAGACATTTGGGGAACACTGTCAGATTGGTAAACAGGACATCTGTAGGATAAATATTGTGACAGTAAGTTGGTGCAAGATAAATATGAAGTGACAGATTGTCAGCTTCTATGTGGAGGTTTTCAGTAGCTTAGATACAATATATAAATAACACTTTTTGGACACATTGCCCACTCTTACTTTATATTTTGATTGACTGACACTGAACAGTTTTATTTTTTCACTGTACGTCAAACTGACAAAGCTTTCCTTTAAAATGACTGACAATGTATGACAGCTTCACAGTTGCAATTAGAACCTTTTTAAGACGTATTCCTGTCCAGCTTAAGAATGTTTGATCAGTAGCTCTGACATGTCTTTAGAGATACACGGGATCTCATTCACTGAGGTTGCGCGTGTCTACTGTTTGTTGGCAATGCAATGTGTTGCCCTGTTTTGCCCACGTTAGCCATGTGCTTCAGTTTGTTGCAGAGAGTTTGTACTTTCAGAGCAATGGGCCTTCGGAACAATTGGAGTTTGTCTTTGGGGGTAACGGGCTTTCAGTCCAATGGGACAATTTTCTGACTATTGAGATTTCGGAATAATGGGCCGTAGGAACAATGAGCAGTTCCCAAAATTCACCATGTCATCACGCGGTAGTTTGTTTATATAACATAAGCATTGTGTTTGTTGTTCTCCATATGAAAAGAGGAAGGTTTCGTCTAAACTCCTCAAAGCCGTTGTTCAGATTCCCTAATATAACCGCTAATTGCAAACAAGCTAACACACACACAAACTTTAAAAAAAAAAATCGGTAGCACTTTATAATAACTACACACTATGAAGCATTAGTTAAGTATGAGTAAACACTTAATTCATCATTTATAAAGCATTGTTCCTACATTAATAATTCATTAGTATGCAGTTCATAACAAGTTATAAATGTTTTATTCTTGATTAATAAGCCCGTCTATTATGTGTTTCATTATTGTGTTTTCATACTTTATAAATGATGGATTCCCCATTTGTAAATGAAGTATTATATATTTTACAAACCAATTAAGGAGTTGTAGATGATTAATAAGATCATTTATAAAGTGTTAGTAAATGATTCATAACTTATTTAGATGTACATTATTCATGCATTTATATATATAATGGTTAGGGACTATGTTAATATATGCTTTATAAACGCATATTAATACTGCAATTCATGATTAATTAAGGTAGTTACTACTCGTTAGTAAAGTGTTTTATGTGACCTCATCTAAAGTGAGGACTATTTATGCCTTACAAAGCATTTATAAATGACATTGAAAGGCCAGCAGTGCCTCAAAACACAGTTTTTGAACAGAACAGGCAAATAGACACAACACAAAGTGATCAAACCCATATTAATATTTATTGCAAGATGCAAACAATATACTGTTAAATACAAACCTCTCAGCCATTAATTCATTTAAGAAACTAACAAACAAAGACATTCTCCTTCAGGAGAACATGGCTGTATATAAAACGTTTGTAAATATACGACTGGAGCTAACCAGGAGCTTTGCCTATTCGTTTACATTTACTTATTTAATTATTGATTTTAACCAAGCATATCGATCTCCACTGTTCGTACTTTTCTTCAGTTGCATGTCCCGATGGCAGCCGGCCGAATCTGTTCATTGTTTACAATAAACGAAATCCCGCTTGTGAGACGGACAAAGGAAAAGACCGCTTCATACGTCATCAACGTGGGACAAACGTTTCGCCCAGGAACTGGTACAGAAGTGCACTTACGCGATGGACCTGGGCCAGAAATAATGACTGCTGACGGGCCTCCAATGGCCGTCTGTTTGTTTCTTATTTTGCTGGCACGTAACGTTACACAGGAAAAGACCGCTTCTTATGTTATCAACGTGGGACAAACGTTTCGCACCTGAACTGATACGGAAGTGCACTTACGCGATGGAAAACTCCGACCTAAGTTGGAAGGGCGCGCAGACCTGGGCCAGAAAGAATGACTGCTGACGGGCCTCCAATGCCCGTCTGTTTGTTTCTTAATTTGCTGGCACGTAACGTTACATATTATGGAGGATGAGTATCCAGCTAGCCATTCAGCTAACACTAGAGGTCCTGAGACAGGCGCACGCTAACGCGTCACCTCCGTTGTAAATAGAGCAATCCAGGTGACAGATGGCTAACTAGATGTTATATGTGGAGTGGATGTGAATGAGATCGATATGCTTGGTATGAAATGAATAATTAAATAAGTAAATGTAAACTAATATGCAAAGCTCCTGGTTAATGGATGAGAGGTTTGTATTTAACAGTATATTGTTTGCATCTTGCAATAAATATTAATGTTTTTGATCACTTTGTTGTCTATTTGCCTGTTCTGTTCAAAAACTGTTTTGAGGCACTGCTGGCCTTTCAATGTCATTTATAAATGATTTGTAAGGCATAAATAATCCTCACTTTAGATGAGGTCACATAAAACACTTTACTAACGAGTAGTAACTACCTTAATAAATCATGAATTAATCATGAATTGCAGTATTAATATGCGTTTATAAAGCATATATTTACATAGTCCCTAACCATTATATATATTGATGCATGAATAATGTACATCTAAATAAGTTATTAATCATTTACTAACACTTTATCAATGATCTTATTAATCATCTACAACTCCTTAATAATTGGTTTGTAAAATATATAATACTTCATTTACAAATGGGGAATCCATCATTTATAAAGTATGAAAACACAATGAAACACATAATAGACGGGCTTATTAATCAAGAAAAACACATTTACAACTGTTATGAACTGCATACCAATGAATTATTAATGTAGGAACAATGCTTTATAAATGATGAATTAAGTGTTTACTCATACTTAACTAATGCTTCATAGTGTGTAGTTATTATAAAGTGCTACCAAAAAATCAAACATTATGGAACAGCACAAGCAATATACATCATACTGTACATCACGTTCTTAAATTCCATTAATTTTATAATATGATGTTTAATTTTCAGTGAATGTGCCTCATGCTCCACCCGGATAATTATTGTAATTACCGATTAATGTTAAATAAAACCACCTTTATGAACGCAATTGTGTTAATGTATGTAAATATGCTTGTTTGTATGGAAATATGTAAATGTGACAACCACAACGCTTCACTGAGCAACACTGTTGCAAAGCCGTTTCCAGTAATTGCTTAACCTTTGAAATTTGTGGGAATTAAATAAGTGGCTAGATCTGTTAAAGTTGAAAACAGCTATCATTGTAAACATGGCCGTAGGAGGCATTGGAAA
Organism: Anarrhichthys ocellatus; assembly: GCF_004355925.1. Taxonomy (NCBI): domain Eukaryota; kingdom Metazoa; phylum Chordata; class Actinopteri; order Perciformes; family Anarhichadidae; genus Anarrhichthys; species Anarrhichthys ocellatus. The sequence continues at coordinate 7,470,956 of NW_022280049.1, forward strand.
TGTGGGTGGAACAATCTACCTGGGGGTCTGGGGGCCTTGTCATTTCCTTTACATTGTAATTTGCTACTTTTATAATAGCATGAGAAACATTACCCAGCAGCATATTTTTGTAATTTCATCCACAGGAAGTGGTTGGCTCCAGATCACATATTTAAAGGTACCGAAAAGCTAAGAGTTCGATTGTTTCAGAGCCATCTTTAATAACTCATTTTTTGTATCTAAACGTGGGCTTGTATGTTATTGCTATTTCTGTTCAATGAATCTCTTTATTGTTGTCAAAGTAATGAGTAAAGTGAAGAAGACGACTGTAGTCAAAGTGCCCCTAAGCTATAGTCATCTTCCAAACACTTCTGCTTCCATGCATGAAGAATCACCAGGGCCTTGTTTCAGAAAGCTGCTTCAACAGACTCTGAGCCCTGAACTCTGAGATGAGGAAACCCTGAGTGTTCAGTTCCAGGACAGTTGATCAGAGTTTGTTCACTCTGGATTACTTGTGTGCAGAAAGTAAAAAAAAAAAAAAAAAAAAAGCATCTTCATTGAAGCTCTGACACCAAGATTCACCATGGATGCTCCCATTTTGATGGAACATTTATCTTTATAAAAAGACATCAGACATCTGTGCATTAGGCTATAGCCTACATTACATTTTACATACATTTGTACAGCTTGAATCTGTCAGGGACAAAATACAGGAGCCAGCAACTGAAGATGATTAGTGGTGTAGTTTGTGTATAGCCATTATTAACGTTGGCTTTCTACCTCGTCCGCTTGCATTCGGACTTCAAATACAGCCCATGACTTAGCTCGACATGCAAGAAGTGGGTGGGCTTATGATTTCAAATAGTAAGACATCGCAGACAAAGGTGTTTGGTTTGAGCTGACGTGTTGTTAGGGCCTCTCCGAGGACAAAGGCTCAACAGTTAGAACGTGTACCTTCTCCGAAGATGAAGAAAGACACTGCATCCATCAGTGTAATGACTGCAAAAGAGAGTTGGGCAGGAAGATCAAAATCCATCAAATTTGCAGCTCCGAGTTCATTTTAGGTAAAGGCACATAACTGTTATTCACAGGATTTACAAGTTCACAACTCAAGGCTATCTTTATGTAGCTAGCCAAAAACATGCTCAATTCAACCTGCAACGATGTGCAACTAAGATACAATCATATATATGTATATGTATAAAGCACTTGCTGGGATCACGTCTTGTCTGTTCACATATTACCCTCAGACATCATCCTCAGTGTTATAGGGTAGTGTAGTTGGTGGACCCAAACGCACGCACACAGCAGGTTTACTCCAGCCAAGACTTTATTTAAATATGCAGAAGGAGTCAAAGAATGAACAAACAAAAAAAGACTAACTGTCCAGCAAATTAAAGTCACTCTTTCTCCACCGGAGTCAGGACTGAAGCTCAACTGAGGCCGGGACAGATAGACTCCGGAGGGAAACTCGACCGCACTCAATACTGGAGGAACAGGACGGCGCGACTGCGTGGAGGCCCGAGGTCCGACACAGCAAACAGAAGGCACAGGTGATCTTCCAGGGATCGCGGCTGCGCGGGAAAGGAACAGAAAAACAAACATAACGATTTTCACTGAATCGTGTTCAGACTTACGTGACCAGACTGGTAACCGGACGGACTGACGACGCGCCGGTGAAACGCCGAGGTATTTAAGCCAGCCAGCGGCGATCACTGGAATGAGCCAAAGGTGAGCCTAAGGAGAGGGGCGTGAAGTGGGCGGAACACGGGGGGTGGAAACTGTAGGCTGACACAAAAACAAAACATAAGCACATGGCCCTCAATAACAAAACTGAGGAGAACACACTAGGAGCAGACAGGGATCCTAACACTCAGTGCCTCATTATGGCTTAATTTCGACCACATCAGAGTTGGTGATTGTTGGAAGTGGAACAGTGGAAAGGGCTCAACAAGACACTTGTGGTTTACAATCTGCAAAGTAGAATTGCTGTGTTTTAATGGAGTCCTGCAGCTTTGAGGAGAGCATATTAATTGAAATCCCTGTTTATTTAGTTTCTTTTTGAATAGGCCTACATCATTTGAGTCTGTGTATATATAGTGTTATGGAATGCAAAATCAATAAAACTTGTAATATACTGAGTTATTCTAAATAAACTTTAAAAAAATATATATACACATTTTTTTACACTCGCTAAAATGTTCTAATGTGTGATCTCCTAATGCGAGGAAGGAGTCTCGCTTAGCCTCTGTAGGACCCTTCCTACAAAGGAAGCATCCTTGACTTTGAGAAACAACTTGTGTGTGTGTGATCGCCTGCAGGTGCGCCGGAGTCAGGGCTGAACCAACAGCTGCATCTCATCTCCACAATATATTCCACACTGCCCCGACCTAAACTCAGCTACCGGGAAGTGTCTGCTCTGTTTGAGCGCCTTGTTACCGTTTTTTATCTTCTAGTTCTTGTTGTTTGTTCCCCGTGACTCGTTGTGCTCTCCGTTTCCCCCTCACAGTCCTGACTCCAGTCACCTGCTTCCTCCGCTTCACTTGGTGAAGTCTGCTGTTCTGCATCCCAGCTCACTCGGTCCCCCTGGATATTACTCTGGACCAGCTCCCACGGTCTCCCTCTGCCCTGCTTAAGCCTCACTCCTCGACTCTCTGCTGCCAGCTGCGTTACTCAGCCTCAGCTATATTCCTAATACTAGTGGTCAGTCATCTTAACCACATTCTAGTTGTCACCTAACACAATAAAACATATATGCAAATACATTATGTATAATATGAGCCCTTTGTCTGATATTCTGAAGGAAAACAGTAACCCAGTTGTCCAGTGTCTTGGCACAAGTCAGGTTACAACATCAATGTGCGTCACATCTCCAAACAAATCAGAACATTTATCATATTTGCTTCCCAGACTGGCACATCTGGTTGTGTATGTGTGTGTGTGTGTGTGTGTGTGAGATCGTTTAAGGCAGCTAGAATGATGCAACGTTGTATGATGTGGCTGGTGTGTGTTCCACCAGTGGTTGGCAAAACTATTCAAGACATTTAAATAACCTTGGCAGCAGTGCAAATTACCCAGTGCAGTAATACGTGTCTAAATAAGTATATTACCAAATCTAGCTACGTCCACATTTTTTTTTCCACCTAGAATTGTTTACTTTTAGGCAAATTAGCGCCATTGAAAGTATGCCAAATTAGCTATCAGCAGTTCTTGTTTTGTACCTGTGGATGTACGGACAATGAGCACTGGATTACCTTGTTTGTGAGGAAAACTTCAAAACGTGATGATTCTCAGGCAAGTTGTGGAGTCATAAAGAGTGTCCTTTTTCCCCTTGGATTTCTAACAGATTTATGGGCATTTATGGGCATCAGAGATGACATCCCTTGTAAAATAGAAGTCACACCAACACTGGCATGCACTCGTCCCTTTCACCTCATGCTGTATATTTACCTCTCTCTCTCTGTGCCAACCTTCAACTCTTCTCTTGGGAGTGCGCGCCTTGCAGTTTGACAACCCTTTGATCTACAGTGTTGCTATCGAATGGGACCAAAAGAAAACATGTACTGCTCCAGGATGAGATCACACTGTAAGTTCACATAATGACATGAACAGGTTATCCACAGCGGACACCCTTCAAGCTGAATCAAACAGGCCACTTCTAGAAGAAAAACATGGACTGCCTTTCTACGGTATTATACCCTTTTATTCTTTCAGGTATACGTACATGTAGGATTTCCATATTTTCTATCAAAAACTTTTTCATTAAATGGTTCCATGTTGTATAAGTCCTTAAAAACAAACTATGCATAATAATATTGTGCTGTTGCAACTCTGCATGTCTTCCTAGACTGCAGCAGGCATTTTTAAATGTGGGCCTCTTAACCAAGGCGTCATCTGTCAATGTAAGACACACCGGGGATACATCCACAGGTGGCTGGACAGTTAATCCCCGCTAATACCAGCCAGCCACTCTCCCATGTTGATCGCACAACCACACCGCGGCATCCTCAAGGCGTGAAGCTGCCTCGTCGATAAATCCATGCGAGCAGAAGGCGTATCGCCATGTTACGGCCAATGAAAACGCTCAGACAGCCACTGCAGAAGAAGAACAGACTCCACACGTGGTTAATGCATGGTGTTATATTCGGGCCTTAACCCCCGTTGGCGCTGTATGGGTCTTTAACACACATGCTCAAGAGAGCACACACACACACACACACACACCCTGAGGCAACTGATACTTACATGGTCTCTCTCTCTCCCTCAACTACCCTCCCTCTCTGTGTGTGTGTGTGTGTGTGTGTCACTCGCTCTATGAACTTTACAGCATATTTATTGATGCTACTGACCTCCCCCCCGGCTCGGCAAGCAACGATCACATAGCACATGTGACAGGTAAACACCCTCCCCCAGGCACCTCCACCACTCAACAGTGGTGTGTAACCAGAGCTCAGTCACCTTTGCTTTAGGAGGAGGAAGGGGAATTATACGGAGCCATTGTGTGGTGTAAAATCATACAGTTGTCACGCTTGAGTTAATACAATGACAGTTTGGCAAATTGGCTGGGGTCCTATTTTGACTTCCGCTCTGGCACGAAGCTTATTGGAGTCATTAGTACCAGCGCTCACATCCCACGGACAGGTCTGACTGATGTTCGTGCCTCTATTAAAGCCTCTGAAAGAGCTTCTAGGTCGCCATGCGGCGTCTTATGATTGTAAGTACGGAGCAAAACATTCTCACTCCCAACTCGTCAAATACCAACTCTTGGTTGGCAACCCTCTGCGTCAAACTTCTTGGACGTCAAACAGACACAGGAGGACTTTCACCCAGGAGTGAAACAGGTGTAGTTAGGACCCAGGAGCAGTACGACAACACCAGGACTGGTGTGATTTGAGTTCTTTATTTGCAGCACACGACAGGTAGAAGATTCTCTGGAAGAATCCGACAGGTTTCTCGTGGTCAAGGACAGAAGGGCTGAGTAAGTTACCAGGGCAGAGGCAAGGCGAGGTAGTCCGGGACAGGCAGGGTCGGCAACAGGGAATCAGTCCATGGGTGAGTGCGGGAAAGTTGAGCATGAATGCAAAGAACGATCTGGCAGCGAGTGTGTCTGAGGCAGGGGTTTAAATAGTGAAGAGGCAGAGTGAGCAGGTGAGAGTGATGAGCTGATGAGGTGAGTGTGACTGGCAGGTGCACTGAATGAACTAATTAGGTGAGTGAAAGGTGGATAGAAGTGACAGAGCTGTGACATGGAGACTCATGTTCGTGTCTCGTGTGAAACCAAAAGTCAACGTTGACTTAATTTAAGTTATATCCCAAGTTAGGTTATTATTTCAACCCAAACCATGATCTTTTCCTAAACCGAACCATCATTTTAGTTTAAATCCACAACGTTAAGCGCGTGTTTAAAACCAGCAAGTGTTTCACAACGTGTACGCCTGACACTGTTACCTTTCAACAGACACAAATGTATTGTATATGTATTTTTGACTGATGGTAAAGTCCTGTCCTGGAGGTAAACTGGTTGAGGTTAATTGGAGAAGAACTTGGCTTATTTCATATATATTTTACTAAAATACTTTGTTATCATACCCTTTAAACTTTTAACAGCATTAGAATATTTTTGCTCTTCTTTTTGGATTGGTTTGCTTCTGCCCATACATATTTTAACTTTGGACCATTTCGCTAGCTGGTGTGATCCCAGATCACAAATCAGGCCAGGGGGCGTAAAGTATGAGGGCCGATGGACCATCCCCCAATTCTTACCCCCCTGGTCTGCATCTTAAACGGTTGTGACGCTAACATGAAAAACAATCTGTTCCGCAGACGGACAGAAATATAAATACCTGGCAAAGTACTCAAAACCATGTCTGTGGTAGCTCCTGTAGGGTCCAGGACCAGATTTTGCCAGGACGACTCGCACACAGACTCAACAAACTAAATAATACGTAAATATGACTGTGACACATGAGTGGTGGTATAATTACCGACTCATTCATGTAAGAGCAGTCAAACAAGACTTTTCCTCATGTATAGCTGAACCTGACCACACGCACACACAAACATATAAGTGCACACATGATGTATGAATAATTAACACAAGTCTTTCCTTGTCAATTTTCTATTGTGTAATTTAAACTTTACTCATGGTCTATAGTGTGAGACTTTGGCTTCATTTGTCTCATTAAAAAAAAGGGGGAGGAGAGAAGGAAAGATCAAAACGACAGAAAGAAGAAGTAGAAAACAGCAAGTTGACAAAAAGTAACCTTTTGACCTTTTCATTTTCATTCTCTAACTTTAGCACAACTTTATTTTTCCAGGAAGCATCTCTCATAGTTGCACTTCATTTTGTATTTCACAATTAATAATCTCACAAGGGTTGGTTCTGTTCGTTTTTGTGTGTGCACACACACGGTTCGTTGCATCTTTGCATGGTAGTGTCTGTGTGTTTAAGTATGTGTGTGTGTGTGTGTGCGTGCGTGGCTTCATTTGAAATGCCAGAGGTCGACAGGGCCGCTCAGCCTCATTTTCTAATTAATAAGTTATGCAGAGAAGTCAACAACTGAACTGACATTGCAGTTTGCAGTGAAACCCCATCACATGGAGACAATTTTGCGTGAAGGCGTGGCTGTTTAAAAATGCATAAGAATTAAAAATGGAACACAGTAATAGGCAGACAGGATGAGTGCCCTTGCATAAATCAACACAAGGACATGGCTACAAAAAAAAGAAAGTGTGATCATAATCTGCTCACAGATTCAAAACTGGACAACAAAAAAAAAAAATTAGTATATATAATTTGTGACCTGTGCTGCGCGTGCCATAACAGGACTATAACGGCAGCATGCAGTGGGTCAAGGTGTAGACAGTCAGGAGGTCTCGGAGTACCTTACTGACTTAAAGTTACAACAAGGACCTTTTACCTTTTTACAAAACAGCATCATAGTGATGCCGCTACATCTGATCAGCAAACAAGACCATCAGGGAGAAGATAGTTTTTTTCAATATAGTTCTTCTTAAAGTCATTGGGTCTGATTCCCCACAATGTTAGACGAAAGGATTTATGGCACGAAGGGTTCACGGGAACTCCGTCAGATCAGACTGCAGCGGGGGGTCTGGGGGGCCTCCGGCGGCGACCAGCCCGCCCCGGACGGATCCGGCTTCGCTGCCTCTTTCGACCAGCAGTCGGAGCTCCGGCGGGAGGAGGAGACGCTCAGCTCCTGGCAGCAGCTCTGGCAGTCCCTCTGCTGATCATGGCGAGCACAGCCACCGAAAAGGTCACATGGTCCTGGACAACCTATACATTGACTTTTGGCCGGTCGCATGCCAGCGGTCGGCGAGGATTATCGGTAATCATCGTGATACTGTACTAGATTATACTGGATTATCCAAATCCTGAAAACAGAGCTGAGAGGAGGTGCAAAAAACTAGTTTTCTCTCAGACATGTGGATTACACTATGCTGAAAGGTTAATGTTTTTTTGCTGAATACTGCAAAAACAAAGCTTTTACTGTGTATTGAACGTGTATTGTCTCACCACCATCAACGATAACTGGATGTGGTTGCAACACTTTAGACGTTAATATAATTTAGATATCTAAGTAACTGTATTCTAACACATTTCTCTCCTCAGACAGATTAAATGTCTCTCTCTCACCCGCACACACTTACTAATCAGTAATCCCCTCCTCTCCCAGAGCGGTCACTCTGCTTACTGCTGTCTATCTCCTGGACACAGAGATTACAGCACGTCCAATTGTCCTCTCCGCTTAATGCCCTTGCACTGGTTGTACCTTGAATGAACCGCATGTAGACAGAATGAGATTTTAAGTTGCTGGAGAGATTTCAACAGCCACAGCCTCATTTTTACAGACTGCATTCAGTTTCTGAGCTCCCAAACAAATCTGACTTTGACAAGAAATACATTGAATTTCTCAATTTTTGTCACTTTTCAAGAGCCGGCAAGTTGTGAATTCATCTCGGGCTGATTGGTCACTGTTTTTGGGAGCTGAAGCACTTCTGAAACTCCAATTCTGTGTGAATGTCTTCGTTCTTCTGAGTACGGTTTATTTCAACCTTGTGTATTTTCCCATAGATGTGACTGTTGTGACGCTATGGGTGATTTCGTGCAAAACTATTTACTATTTTTTTTTTTTCATGAATTATTTCAAACCCTTTTCTGAGTCCATCCCCAAAGTAAACTCAGTAAGTAGTCACCTTATTCCGAATGCAGCAATTTCCAATTAAGAAATGTGGGATTGGCTGTTATTAATCGTGTTTAAGGAGCATAACAAGCCAATCGTTTGCAAAGCTGGGGTAGAGTCGGAAGAAGAAACACACCTACTTTTAAGCATGATGAAGGACTTGGATATCAACAGATTTTGGGATGTGCACAAATATCGCAACAATGACCTTTTAGCAGAGGTGGTTGAACGACGAAAGAGGAAGGCTGTGTTCGCACAGTTGGACAAGTCTTCCACCAGTGGAAAACTCTGAGAAGAACATACAGTGGGTACGGAAAGTATTCAGACCCCTTTAAATTTTTCACTCTTTGTTTCATTGCAGCCATTTGCTAAAATCATAAAAGTTAATTTTATTTCTCATTAATGTACACTCAGCACCCCATCTTGACAGAAAAAAACAGAAATGTAGAAATTTTTGCAAATTTATTAAAAAAGAAAAACTGAAATATCACATGGTCATAAGTATTCAGACCCTTTGCTGTGACGCTCATATTTAATTCACATGCTGTCCATTTCTTCTGATCCTCCTTGAGATGGTTCTACTCCTTCATTGGAGTCCAGCTGTGTTTAATTAAACTGATTGGACTTGATTAGGAAAGGCACACACCTGTCTATATAAGACCTTACAGCTCACAGTGCATGTCAGAGCAAATGAGAATCATGAGGTCGAAGGAACTGCCCAAGGAGCTCAGAGACAGAATTGTGGCAAGGCACAGATCTGGCCAAGGTTACAAAAGAATTTCTGCAGCACTCAAGGTTCCTAAGAGCACAGTGGCTTCCATAATCCTTAAATGGAAGAAGTTTGGGACGACCAGAACTCTTCCTAGACCTGGCCGTCCAGCCAAACTGAGCAATCGTGGAAGAAGAGCCTTGGTGAGAGAGGTAAAGAAGAACCCAAAGATCACTGTGGCTGAGCTCCAGAGATGCAGTAGGGAGATGGGAGAAAGTTCCACAAAGTCAACTATCACTGCGGCCCTCCACCAGTCGGGGCTTTATGGCAGAGTGGCCCGACGGAAGCCTCTCCTCAGTGCAAGACATATGAAAGCCCGCATAGAGTTTGCCAAAAAACACATGAAGGACTCCCAGACTAGGAGAAATAAGATGCTCTGGTCTGATGAGACCAAGATTGAACTTTTTGGTGTTAATTCTAAGCGGTATGAGTGGAGAAAACCAGGCACTGCTCATCACCTGCCCAATACAATCCCAACAGTGAAACATGGTGGTGGCAGCATCATGCTATGGGGGTGTTTTTCAGCTGCAGGGACAGGACGACTGGTTGCAATTGAAGGAAAGATGAATGCAGCCAAGTATAGAGATATCCTGGAAGAAAACCTCTTCCAGAGTGCTCTGGACCTCAGACTGGGCCGACGGTTCACCTTCCAACAACACAATGACCCTAAGCACACAGCTAAAATAACAAAGGAGTGGCTTCGGAACAACTCTGTGACCATTCTTGACTGGCCCAGCCAGAGCCCTGACCTAAACCCAATTGAGCATCTCTGGAGAGACCTGAAAATGGCTGTCCACCAACGTTCACCATCCAACCAGCACCCCATCTCTCAAGATGGGGTGCCGAGTGTACATTCATGAGAAATAAAATGAACTTTTTTGATTTTAGCAAATGGCTGCAATGAAACAAAGAGTGAACAATTTAAAGGGGTCTGAATACTTTCCGTACCCACTGTATATTAACACAGAGAAGCAAAATGGCACAAGTGGTTTCAGCCGTTCCACTTCTCCATAGTTTGACGTGATAAACACCATGTAGGGGAATCAACCTGTCAGTGAAATGTACTTTTTCATTAGCCATGTAAACAGCTTTCTGTGAATGTTGTCTTTTTCCGGAATAAAGGTAACAACCGGAATATATGGTGCTTGTAAACATAGTCACTGTCTATGTCAAGTAAAGCTATGATATCACTAGCAAGACAGCAGCAGCTTCAGTCTTCCATCATTGTCTACATATGATTTGTTCAGGCACAGTATTGAGTGTAGTTCACCTGTGTTTTGGCAACACTCAACACACAATAGACTGTGAAATGATTGCAGTTAAGTGCGTAAGGCAGAAGTGAGCTAGTAGGCAGATTGTCTAGACAGCTGTAACGATTCAAATAGAAGTGCATCTGCTCCTTCGAACGCATGTGAAAATGGATAACTGACACACAGTTGAGGTGTTGTGTAGTTGTTTGCTGCTTTTCTAATTCCCTGACTATCATAGACAACCTTTTTTAAAAGTTAGCTTTGATCTATTCAGCTTCTACAGAGAGTGCGGAGTGAGAACGTGTGAAGTGCCCTCAAGGGTGCTCTTTCAGTGGAAAAAAAAATGATGCAGTGTCCTCCAGGGTGTCCCTTCCTTTAAAGAAAACGTGATTCAGTACACTCCAGGGTGCCCTTCCAGTAGAGAAAATGTGATGAAGTGCCCTTTCAGTGGAGAAAATGTACTGCCCTCTGACTTAAATGGAGAAAACATGATAAACTGCCCATTTTGTTGCCCTTAAATTAAAACCTATGCAGTGCCATTCATGCTACATCTCTATGTGCTGGTTCCTCACCGCATGAAGCTAGGGCCCCTTTTTAAAAATCTTTTTTCACCCATGCCCCTCAGAGAGCCAGGGTCCGCCACTGGGCCATAAGTTTCTTAGCAGCCAACTGTGACTGACTTCTCCAGTCACACACAATGTGTGTGTACTTATTCCTGTCACGAGTAAGAGAGGTGCATTGGTGAATGTTTCACTGCTAGCCAATACAGCAATCTAATTGTAATATATAATACATGAAGGGCCCTGACACTATAATGTAAATTGGACATATATGATTTACTTGTTTTGAAATTCTTTGATTTTCACACATACACACATACACAAAACGCACATCCAGGGAAAATGTGAGAAACGTTTTACCATATGAACCACACGTGCAACCACAATTATTCTTAAAATGCATGTATGCATCACATCACATACGCGCACATATTTAAAAGCATAGCTGATGAATGAGCTACTCTAAATGACAGGCAGCATTATTCACTGGTTGACAAATCGATGCCTTCAGTTCCTTGCAGATGCAATTTTGAGATAATGCACACACGCACACACACACACACACACACTGAAGTCTAAAGGTGGTCTTGTACTTTATATTCAATGGGACAGAACAGAGAGGTTAACATGTATTAATCATTTGTATTGACTGACAGGCAGACAGCATAGAGAAGAATAGAGGAACAGCACGAAGGAAGGGGTGAATGGACAAATTAAGAAAGTGCCGAAGACTAATGGATGCATAAATTACTCTTATGTATAATACATTTATTTTCTTAATTTACAGTTTCTGGGCTTCCTCTGCAGCAGATTTACACTTCTGCCTGTTTTTCTGTCTCAAGTCTTCTTTATGTGTGCATGGGACATTAGCTTTATTTCACCTTTGGATAACTATGTGCTTAATTAGATGAAGCTTTGCTTATCCCTTTAAGGGAATCAGGAAAGATCACCTATGTAACAAAAAAAGATAGGATGCGAGCCCACACAGAGCACAATGGATTAGCAGCCGTGTCATTAGCTCATCCAGCTTTACAGTTTACCTTTTCAAGCCCTACGCCAAGTCTGAATTCCATTCATAAGGGTTCATTCATCCATTTTAAAATCTGATTTACGATAATAAGTTCCTAGTATAGTCATGTTAAACTGTCAGATTGTGTTCATTAATCCAAATTGTACCTCCGTATTAAAAGGTATTTTTATTTTATCTCTTGACTGCAGAATCCTGGTTCTTCACAGCTGCCTGCTGTAGAATCACGGCTTCTAATTTACCCAGAGATTAGCAAGCATGTCTTTCAACATATCGCATACTAAATGCCACAGTGTACACATCTAATATATGGATATATATAACATTATATATCATATACATTCTTACAAGTGAATAGTGATCCTGAGGCACTGGGGAGGAGTGGTTTGTAGAGCCGGACTAGAGGTGCTGCATGTGGCTGAGCTGATGAGAAGGAGGTGCGCTTGATAAGCTGATTGCAAACAGGTGAGAGTAACGAGCAGAGTAGAGACCCGGGAGAAGAGCCACGCCCCCACACACAGACACAGGTGAACTGTAGTTGCAACCACATACTACACTATGAGTTGTGTTCACATACCAGACTTATGAGTACGTACTATGTAGAATGCAGTATTCAAACAAAATCCAAGCTAGAGCAGACGCCATGAGCTGTCGGACGGGGGGAGCTTAACCATGCAGTATCCTTAAAAGGGGGGGATTGCTTAGCATGCTGCTTTGATTCCTACAGCATGCGGAACATAAACAAAATAATAGTGAATAACTATTTATACAATCTTTTATATTCAATGACGAAAGCATTACTAGGATGGTTGTTGTACTGTTTCACTTGTGTTGGCAGCAAGTGAGCTTCTTGCTCATGCTTTTTTTTTTTATTGCATTATTAGTTATGTAATCAATGTCCTCTAAAAAAAAAAAAAGATATTGTATTAAAATGGAAGAAATACCCCATGAGTTGGAGGCCGAGTGGCAGAAGGAGAAGATTGATGAGCTGACCAGGAAGAGAGACTATCTGAAAGAACAGTTGGCATTCGGTAGGTCTCCCAACACACAGTTCGGTCTTTTAATATAAATCTATCTCTGTACTCTAGTAGGGTATTCATGGACCTATGTTTGTCTTTGGGCATTGTGCTGTAAGCCTTATGTTTGTGTTTATCTGTTTCACAGCTCTTAAAAGAGCACACAGGCTCCACCCAGGCAGTCTACTTGTCTTCAAATTACTCTTGTGAAAGCTCAATGGAATCTTCCTCTGGTACTATGTGTGACTTATCCTCTAACACATCATCAGAGGAGGAGAACAAGAAGAAGAAGAAGGGGAAAGGGAAAAAAGATGGGAAGAAAATGGAAGCAAAGACACGTCAGAGATGTTAAAATGCTACTTCCACCCCTTTTCACTGGCTGGGTTTTCAGTTTGATCATGCTGAGCTCTGCTGTATAATTGTTGCTCTTCTGACTGGTTCTCCCCACAAGTACATGTGCAATAGTTGATGGTGTTAACTAACTAGTTTTACCGTAACAAATTACATTCTGGCAGAGAGCAATGATCCGGTAAACCATCTACATGTAGGTCTCTGAGTTACAACCATTCTGATCTCACTTTAGAATGACACTGTGGGTGTGTGCCTACATTCAGTGTAGTGTGTGTGTGTTCTCCTAATTGCAGCCGGAAAACCGTAACAGGTGGTGGCCCGGTACAAAACCCTTCTGAGGCTGTGTTGGTGGGGTAGGAGATTAGGAGAGCTGACCAAGGAACTAGGAAGGTTTTCACTACTCTACTCTGAAGTTGTAGAAATAGGAAAAAACAAAGTTGGCCTAGATCAGCAATGGTACTCTCAAATGTTTGAAACATCGGATTTTAGTACTTGAATTTTGATACTATGAAATATTTTTATATTCGATTTTATTTGTGGTATTTTAGCACTTCTCTACGATCCACTGTTGGCATTGGAGATATTTATACAGCCCTGTTTACACTTCACAGAAATGAAATTGTATATCAGATTGCATAAACAGTCGTAGACTTACAAATGTTTTAAATCCAGCCATGTTCTCCTGAATGAAAATCTGTTTGTTTTGTTTTTTACATGAATGAATGGCTGAGAGGTTTGTATTTACGAGTACACTGTTTGCTTCTTGCAATAAATATTGATATGTTCTAGATCGCTTTGTGTTGTCTATTTGCCTTTTCTGTTGAGAAGATAACTGAGACTTTTGTGGGTTTTGAGGCACTGCTGGCCTTTCAATGTCATTTATAAATGCTTTATAAGGCATAGATAGTCCTCACTTTAGATGAGGTCACACAAAATACTTAATGACTAGTAACTACCTGAATTAATAATTAATTGCAGTATTAATACGCGTTTATAAAGCATGCAGCTGCAGATTGTTTGTCAGAATAGCCAGAAAAACATGCCAACTGGCAAACAACTAGATGCAAGAGGATGCAGCCGGACTTCCTGGTATTTGTGGCATACTGTATGACACACTATATCATGGGACATACTAAATATTTTACTGGCATACTGAATAGAATAGTATGGGTATCAGAACGTATAGCAAGTAAGAAAGTACCTCGTAGTAACTTTAAATTCGGACTCGTGGCAACCATGACCTCAATAAATAGTTCCATCTATTAGAACTACATCGGCTGCAATTGGGCACTTTTGACTGGGGTGCAAATTCATAAAGCACTAATTAAAACCAGAAACGGGAAACAATCAGATAAAGTTATTAGGAACAAATCGATTGGAAAAATCAAGGAAAGTTTGACTGATAGAATAAAGCATGTGAGTGTTATGACAAAAAAAGTATAACTCATGGGTCTGCGGCGACCACAGTCGGTGGGATGAAGGTTGAGCTGTCCTTCTGATGCCTTTGAAGTTCTGGTATGGCATGCCCAGTAATAAGAGGATCATGCTTTGGTTGAGAAAGAAATAAAAAATATTTCAACTTCTTAGCAAACGTCCAGCAAAGAGCAATTAATAGTCACACAATGCCATGTAAGCACTTTTGTTGCATTTGAAGACCCCTGACCACTCACTGTTCCACTGCCTATATGCCTTTGAGTACATGTTACAGGGGGATTAAGATGCAAATTGTTTGTCCTAATCTTCAGAGTAAAATAAGCTTTCTTGGTGTGGAGCTCAGTGAGCGCGTGCTTTATTCTGCCATCAGTATGCAAAGCTCAGCCTCGGTGACATTTCCAAACACGTTATGGCGTTCATATGTAATGTGTGTGAATGCTACAGTATGTGCCCTGAACTTAACCATGATGTGTGTGTTTCTTCACAATCGATAGGCAGTAGGCCGTGAGCGCGCGGTCAGCCTCGTGCACACACACACACACACACACACGGTATGATCTGTTGCTGCAGTTTAATCTGCACGGACGTTCACTCACCAAATCGTGATTGATGTCTTCATCGTCCATTTCTTCTTTTTTTTCAATCACACACTGAGATTCACCTCTATACAAAAGCCGCATAGCGGATGCCTTCACGAGTCGTGCCAAGTCAGCTCCACAGAAGAGATGAATGTAAATCCATGCCTATAGATTATCCATTCTACTCACAAAAAAAACAAAAAAAAAACGCCTGCCACAATCCCCCATTCACCCTCTTAATATTCCTTCCCTTCATATGGATTTCAACAGTCAAATCGTATTACGCGGAGACACCCCAGTGGCTCGCTGGGTTTTGTGGGTTAAGATCCGACACTTTCCCCACAATCCCCCCCCCCCCCCAACCCCCTGGGCACTGAAGCAGGAGTCATCGTTTTGAAGCTCAGAAGTATTATTTCACATAGTGAATTCAAATCTGATCCTTTAGAATATTCATTCTTTCTGCTCAAGTCTCAGTACGACAACACTCAATGCATTTTGCACAATGTATTCACTGAATCGTTACTGTGGGAAAAGTCGCACAGATACATTGTCGAGATGTGGGTTCAAATATGGGTTAAGACCTGAGTTACTTACCTAGACGAGGACAAACGGATATAATAAAAGAATCTATTAAATTGGACTGAATATGCAGTTTTTAGCCCCAGCATTGTCATGGTTAAGATGATAGATAGATGTATACTTTATTCATCCCCAGGGGGAAATTAGTTTGTAGCAGCAGCAAACGAAGTTACAGAGTAAACAGTTAATTTAATACCATTCTATTTTATTGTATATACTGTGCATTTTTTTGATTATTTTCCTTTCTTTAAATGTATTATATTCTGCTGTTATTTTATTGTATTGTATATATTGAGCATCTTTCATACTTAATATTTTTATAACTAGGTAAAGCACAGTAGTGCAAGGATCACCAACAGCAGCAACAACAGTGTAGTGGTGTTGTAGTCAATTGAAGGATGATTTGGCCAGAGGTGATTTATTATAGAGTCTAATAGCAGAGGGCAGGAATGTTTTCCTGTATCGGTCCTTGTGACAGCGGAGCTGAATCAGTCTGTTGGAGAAAGTGCTCCGCTGTCCCTGCAGTAGGTAGTGGAGAGGGTGGTCCGGGTTATCCAATATGGATAATAGTTTCTTCAGTGTCCTCTCCAGATTGTCTTGTTTGCAGCCAATGATGGAGCCGGCCTTCTTAACCAGTTTGTTAAGTATGTTGGTGTCTCCGGCTCCAATGCTGCTCCCCCAGCAGACTACGGCGAAGTACAGTGCACTGGCCACAACAGACTGGTAGAACATCTCCAGCATCTTGCTGCACACGTTGAAGGATCGAAGTTTCCTCAAGAAGAGTCGACTCATCCCCTTCTTGTACACAGCGTTGATGTTGGTCTTCCAGTTCAGTCTGCTGTCGATTTAGACACCCGGGAACTTGTACTCCTCTACCACGTCCTCTCCCAGAACTCTCAGCAGTTGTGGAGCCGTCGTCTTCCTCCTGAAGTCGACCACCATCTCTCTGGTCTTGGCCACGTTCAGACGCAGGTGATTTCCACGGGCCCACTCCACAAAGTCATCCACTACTGCCCTGTACTCCTCCCGTCCGTCCCTTATACACCCGACCACTGCAGAGTCATCAGAGATGGTGTCCACTGCTACCTCAGCGTCAGCTGATGGGGGGGCGTACACAGCGACAATAATGGCGGATGTGGACTCCCTCTGCAAATAATAAGGACGCATCCCCACGGCTAACAGTTCAATATCCGGGCTACAGAAGCGTTCCTTCACACACACATGGTCAGTATTGCACCACCTCTCGTTCACATACACAGCAATCCCGCCACCTCTCTTCTTACCGCTCTGTACAACGTCTCTGTCTGCCCGTACAGTCCTGAAGCCGGGCACCGACGCACTGTGATCCAGAAAATCCGCATGCAGCCATGTCTCCGTGAAACACGTGACGCTACACTCATTGAAGTCCCTCTCAGGCTTTTCCAGCGCGCCGAGCTTGTCCGTCTTATTCGCCAAAGACCTCACGTTCCCCGTTATAATCGCCGGTACTGAAGGTTTGTACTTCCTCGTCTCAGCCCTCCGCTTAGCACCCAACCTGCAGCCCCGAGCCCTTCTCCGCAGTTCCTCCGGGATCTCAGGCCTGGCGCCGGGCAAAAGCTGCGGTTTGCTCAGCGCAATCAGCTGATCGCGGGAATAGACAATGGCCCCAGTCTTTGTGTGTGGCTCTCCGTTACAGACAGGAAGAAAAGTAACAGAAAAGTTGAGAAAAAGTTACGGTCCGTTGTCTGACCGTAAGTTAAACCAAACGTGAAGGAAAAAGAACAACAAAAGACCAAAAATTAAAACACACAGGGAGCTGCTGCGACAGGCAGCAGCTGGCACCGCGCCATCTTGCAAATAAAACTTGCCCCATGACGTCTCCTCTCCTAATTTAGAGGTTGTCACACTGTGGGGTGGGCCCCAGCTTTGAGGGTGGAGGGTGTAGAGGCATTGCAGATGGGTAAGCGCGTCTGAGACAAAAAAAAATTAGGAATGGAACTGAAGTTGAATCGGCAATGTGCAAGAAACGCTCTGCCGGTTTTGGTATTCCCCTGACCTTGAACCTGGCTTTGTATGTCTATGTGATATTTTGGTGCCCAGTGCACAGGTGGGAGGAGAGGCGCAGACTGGTGGAGGGCTCATTTATTTGAGGCAGCTCAAAGAGTGTTTTATTTATTTTTTTGTTGCTGAAATTGGGTAAAAATGCCGTGCTGAGAATAGACTCCTCAGAACCACATATTGTTTCTGATGCGACAGCCATCTGCTTTCAGTCTGAAGGGGTGTGCCAACCGAAAGCGCCTCACGTTACTCATGCAGCTGCTGCCACTGAAATGTCTTTTGAGAAAACTCAGGAATAGTTGCTCTTTACAGCCAATGGGAGTACTCCTTCCGGAAAGGAAGAGGGGCTTACCTCCATAGAGGGTTGTCCTATGGCTTTCATCACTTTTCTCCAAACCCTCTCCTTCTTTTGTTCCGTCTCTGTGCATTCCTGAGGTTCCTCCTGGTGCCCACAGATGACAACAATAAGTTTGTCCTCCATTTCTTTGAAAACGTAAGATGCGTAGATGCGTTTTAATCAGCCTTTTAAAAAAAAGCATAATTTAATACGGTGAAAGCAGGAACGTCAATAAATGTGTCTGCCAACACATTTTCGCTCCCGACGCTTTAATCTCTCGGTCACCTTCATACGTCACTTTTGTCCGTGACAGCATGTCAGTTTCTTCTCGTTCCATGCATAGTGTTCTTTCAAAATTCAACATAGGCTTACTTAGTTTTTAGGTTCACTTGGTGAGGTTTTGGCACATATTTAGAAAAGATTGTGGTTTGACTTCAGCATAGTCTACCTGCCTTTGACGCCATTTAGGTACGCATCATTAGTAAAACAAATTCAAATCTATTCAAATTGAAAATACTTTATTTTCCATTAAGAACGTCATTACCTACGCTGAGTAACAAAGACCTTTTGATTGTTTGAACCAAGCATCCACCCTTTCAGCTGCTCTGACCATCTAATAATGAAGCGGATGGGTTTACATTGGCATTAGTTGAAAGCCTGTTGCATCTCATGCAGACTCTATCTGCGGGAGAATGGGTTGTATCTGCATTTATCGATGAATGAACATCAGTGATTCCTCCATTATCTGTTGTTGACAGCTGCTTTATACTGCGTGGAAGGCTTCTCCTTCAGCTCATTAAATCCCTGCAATCATCTGAAGGCAGCTACTGTATGTTGATGAATCTGCAGCATCTGATTTGAGAGGTGCCATTATTACACACAGCTGTCCACCTTAACTGTTCCTAAGTCTAAAACACCAGAGAGAAAACTAAATGGATCACATGATTATTTTTGTTTCCCTCTTTCTTCTCTCGGGGCGTCCGTAGTGAAGAGTGTGGAAGTGACACGAAAGGTGGTGAGCATTAGCACGGAGGTAGTAGAAAGATAGTCTTATCAGCAGCCGGTTTATACGGAGCTCAGTCGTGCACCGCACTGTAAGCCTCATCAACGACCACATGGCGATGTGACCTAACCGGAGATCCCATTATAAGAGGCTTTCATGCAGACTTGCCCTACAGTAAACGCCGTCTCTATCAACATGACGGCCTAATGTAAATTCACGCCTGGAGATTATACATTCACCTCAGGGGGGGAAACGGAAACTGTCACACCATCCTTTCACTCCAGCCAAACAGTGCAGTCACATCCATTACCCGTTGGGAGGAGAAGAAGAAAAGGGGGCAATACTTCTAGACGACAAGGCGGCACATTTTCATTTAAATCTCCTGTCTTCACCAAGAACATTCCTGTCACTCATTTCCATCATAATCCGCCGCTTCTCCGTCAAGACTGTGACAGATGCTGCACACAGGAGAGGGACACCGATCTCACTCTGTTTATTTATTTTGTTGATGTTGCCTCTCCCCGAGCCACTTCTCTAAAGGTTGTTATTCAGAACTGAAATAAGTAGTTGAGGGTTTACCCTCAAGATTTTCTATGCGGCCATTAAACATTCATCCCTTAATAAGCCATTCACAACAGATTTTTCTTTAGGACACAATTTGCCCCAAAAGCAACTGTTCCGCTGTCTTCTATTGCATTTTGGATACTGCTGTTAGGAGTTGCCAGAAAGAAAGTGAGAAAAACTCCACGTACATAAGAAGTGGACGTAGTCAGAGTGACGTCACCAAATTGGTATGTGGGCTACGATTTATAAGTCACGAGTTTAGCCGTTTCCATTTAGTTTTTTTCTTTTTGGAACCAGAAGTGACACAAATGGGTGGAGTTAAGTGCAACAAAACGCTGAAAAACACATTTTTTGGCGACCAAAATGTTAAAAGTAACTTTAATGAACTGAAAAAAAGTTCTACGATAAAAACACGGACAACTCCCAGACTAGACAACGCCATTGTCGGCATCCTGTCAATCACAAGGTAGCCACGCTCTAAAGCATACCCTGCTTTATGGTCTATTTTATGGATAAAAAGAACCTACAACTTATACTCTGTCCCCTTGCCAGTAAAATGCCATAAATAGTAAAATAAAAAAAAATATTTTTACGTAATCGTTAAATATCATAAAACATTGGATTTGTCAGCAACCACAGTTTCAAAAGAAAAAATTTGCTTGGTTTTTAGGTTTACTTAGGCGTAGGAAAGATTGTGGTTGGTGTTAATCCACACGTGTGTCATAGGTGCACGGTTATGCTGTTTGGTTCCCAAAAGTGAATCCAAATGTGACAGCCAATCAGAAGTGAGAATTCTAAACAGCCATGCAATATAATGTCCTTTGATAAACAGTGGTTGTGCTTATGTATGGACAGCACTTCTGAAGACTTCCAGTCCCGTCTAATACACTCATTTTTTACACTTCACTTGCTCCCCGAAACGTTGGGCATTTACATTTGCAATTGCTGCTGTTGCAAATAATTAATGTTTTTCTTGGAATTAAATACTTCACAAATTCTTGGAAATCAGACACATAAGTCATTCTTGTAATTTTAATTTTAATTCCACAGTCCTGTGGAACCGCAGTCTTCAAACCAATGGGTGACTTCAAGGTGGCCACGTCCACTTCTTATACACCGACGATGTTCTTGTCTCGTGTGAAACCAAAGCTCAACTTAACTTATTTCGGGGTGACTACTTAATTTATGTATGTGAATTAAGTTACGTAACCAATGTGCATATTTAACCCAAACCATTGAACAGCACGGCCTTAAATGACATGCAAAAACAGTACAATATTTAGACAAGATACGTTAAATGTCCTTAAAAGTGACGTGCTATTTGACTTCCCATGAGATCACTCTGTCAAATACATATCTAAAAGCTATAGATCTTCTTTCCACTACAAAAGTAAAAGCAGAGGTGAGGAATGAGGGAGGGCAATGACGTAAGTAGAGGATGAAAAAGGGAAACAACAGAGAGAGATGTGTTTGTGCCGTGCAAACATTTGTCAGCTGATACGGTATCTTTCTGTATGTACGGTATGTGCACACGCAGTCACATGTGTCTGTGTTTTGCTGTTGTGTCTGTGGGCTTTTACATCTGCCTCTGTGTGTGTGTAGCTGTGCATGATCCGTGTTAGCTGTCTTCCCTGGCCATAATGGGCCAAGCTGGCAACCTGCTGGCAGCCTGACGTTTGACAGAAGACAATGCATATTCATCTCTCGGCCTCACACACAGACACGCACACAAACACACACACGAACCGAGCGGCTCCCCGTTGTTCGGCTGCCACCGAGCCGTATGGACGATTAGTCAAGGCCAAAGCCTTCACCTTTAAAGTGATCTTACTTTTTTTTTTTTGCCCTCGTTACAAAGTTTTCTTCTTTTTTTGGTCTGACTCAGAGTTTGTCTTTTTCGACACTTTCTCCTTCGCTGTCATTCCTCCTCTGGACTGTTTCTTCCCCTGTCGCCACCTCTCTACTGTCCAAATGTTTGACATTTTATTTTATTAGTCCCTCATGTTTCTCCACCACTCTGATTCGCACCGTCCCGTTTGTTTTCCTGTTGTCTCCAGACAGCTTGTCAACCTCTTTCAGTCCTCACATTTTTGTGTTGTTTTTCTTTGTAGGAGGAAGATTAGTTTTCACGACAATATTAATGCTTGAATATGTCCTTTTCCACTTTTCACTGCAATACTTTTTCATTGCACTGGGCATTGCACAAAAGGTAGGAGAGAAAAAAAGAAGCAGAAAATGGTTTTGGTGTAGAGTCAAAGAGTTTCGAGATGGCAAATTTGGGAAAAGCGCTTCAGTAGTGATTACTTTAGCTCCACTCTGTGAAACTGTTGGACTAGTCTCTGAGCAGATTAATCCTGCTGTCGTCCTGTTCTTCGCTTTCCGTGTATTTCATCCACCTTGACAACTTCGTCTTCCCCTTTGCATCAGACACCTGAACATTAAAGTCATTTAGGAAGCGTCTTCTTTGCTATCTCAAGACTACAAACTCAGTCTTACCAGGGGGCTGTGAGAATAACGGGGCTCCCATTCAATTGTTTCTATGCAAAATGATGATGAATCACTACATCTCCATAAAGTTACCGCAGTACTGCGAGAGAAGTTTAAGTGCTTGCTTGGGGTGCAAACGAAGTTGCTGCTAAAGAAAATTATTAGCTTGAGAGACACATTTGGCACGATCGGCCAGACAAATTATTCATTTTCATTGCACCTGAACTCAAGAGGGAGTGAAATATATCTGTAAAGTATCTGTCTGGCTGCCTGGTGAT
Organism: Anarrhichthys ocellatus; assembly: GCF_004355925.1. Lineage (NCBI taxonomy): Eukaryota > Metazoa > Chordata > Actinopteri > Perciformes > Anarhichadidae > Anarrhichthys > Anarrhichthys ocellatus. The sequence continues at coordinate 7,493,406 of NW_022280049.1, forward strand.
GGTGCAACAATCTCTTTATTTTCAAGATGTTAAATGAATCACCTGGAGCCCAATCATGAGAGAATAATATTGGCTGCAGGTTGTCAAAACGTGGGTTGTGTTTCAATAGTTCATGCCAATGTTTTGGTTATAGTAACACTTCAGGGTAACATAACCCACCTATTTAGCATTTATAAACACTAAACATATTCAATACATGGTTTATAACATAAAATAATGTGTTAATTGATGTAATTGTCAACTTTAACTCCTGTGGCCACTCATAAGTGGAGGCTGATGATGATAAAGTAAAAAGCAGTGTCAATATGTCAATGTTGTGTTTACAGCTTGTTGTTCTGCCCCAAAATGTCAAAAATAGGAATTAATAATGCAGGTTTTGCTGTACTTCTTTTCATTATTTCGTTAATTATCTGTGCATTGTGCTTCTACACATTTTTTTTTAGTCTGGTCAGATTATGTCCATATTTTATTGCTCTTCTATTTAAGTGTAATGCGGATACAAACAAACTTTCACCTAGGAGAGCATTGTTTGTGTCCTGTGTGAAATCAAGTCAACACGTTTTAAGATATTTTAAGTAACAAAGGCATTAGTAGGTAACTGTCTTTGTACTTAACTAGGTTAGTACATTACTACGTTAGTACGTAGCTATGTTGGTACATAACTGTGTTTGACCGTAATTGTGTTTGTATGTAACTGAGTTAGTAAGTAACTGGGCAAGTACGTAACGGCATTTTTACCTAACTGCGTTAGTATGTTACTGCTTTTGTACGTTGGTAGATAACTGTTAGTAGGTAACTGGGTTAGTACATAATTGGATTAGTTCGCAACTGCGTTTGTATGTAACTGCATTTATACATAACTGCGTTAGTGCGTCACTGAGTTCGTACATAACAGTTGTTGGGAATAACATAGCCTCAAAAAGGGGGCACCAGTATGTTGGGAACGTCAAGGAGCGTGTTTGGGTTATCAGCATCTAAGAAACTAAATTCTTGACATCAATAGAATTATTAATGTCAGTAACAATTATTAATGATTATTAATAATAATGGGGCACCACCCTCCGAACAGGGACCAATAACCAAACGATAAAACTAAGTCTCATAATTAGTGTTCACTCACAATGTCAATAGTCTGAGTACTATTACGCATTCAGAGTGAAAGTGAAGGTTTAAGTTCGAGCACAGACCACATATACAGCTATTATCACAATACACATGCACACAGTAATCACAGACAGCTACTCTTTAAAATATAACAGAGTTTATTACGTTCTGATACTAATGATCTAGTCAACTAATATCTAAACTAACAGCGTGCTCATAAATGTATAGTTATCTAAAATCAACAGACGATTGAAAAGAGGGGGGGGGGGGGGGTGTGTGTGTGTGTGTGTGTGTATGTGTGCATAAGGGGGAGGAGCGAGGGAACAGCTCAGCGACGTATGATGTAGTTGGGACGTAGTTGGGACGTAGTGACGTCTCTCATGCGTGAGACTCAAAAATGGCTGATAGCCAACAGGAGACCTGGCGTCTATACGTGCCGGTAGCCGTTTAGCCCGTAGCTACATTAGCTCAAAGCTATATGTGTGTGTTGATTAGTAAAAGAGAAGGGAATGGAACAAAACAAAATTAAATAAAACAAAAGATTAAGATCCTTCGCGCCGCGCTGGAGTACGGAAGATTGCTCTCTCAGCCAGGGGAACAAGAACCGCGACTCTTTGTCTCAGCCGGCGGTTCTGACCTCCTGAACTGATGAGAAGCAACTTCGACCTCACTAGGTGGCTAGCTCAACACAGATCACAGTAGCATTAAATACACTAGCTTCTCCACAACCCCAACGATCTCAGCGACCGTTAGTGTCGGCGATTATTAAGCATACACCACGTTATAAAAATGAACAGTACTTTAAACACATGAACAAGATAAAATGAACACAAATGAAATCTCTCTAACTCTGCCCAGACTCTATTTCGCCTTACGGTACGATGCAATCGTGGTGATTGAGGGGGGTTCTTCTGAGGGGTTCTTCTGAGCTTCGATGGGCTCAGGCAGCGTGGCTGCGGGCCGCGGGAGGTGTTTTCTCGGTAGGAGAGAATCGCTGTCGTCTGGATAAGGGCTTTTCGCGTCCTTGTGGCCGGAGCAAACGAGGCGCTTGGTGGAGAGTGGAAGTTCTCTCTCTCTCTTTCTGAAGAAGTCTTGCTTCTTCACTTCTGCAGGACTAAAAAGGGGTTCACTTCGTGGATACGAACAAAGATAAAATAGACAGTTTGGTGAATTCGGCCAGCGAATATAAACTGTTAGACCTAGGATTTGGTTGAAAAGGGAAACAACGTTGGTGTGCTCCCTAGCTCGACGGAGGTCGAAGGGGAAAAAGCATTGAGGTGGGGGTTGCAGGTAGTTTTGTAGAAAGGGTGGCTGAACCACAGGGGTCCTGGGTTGTCTTGGCTCTCGGCCAATTAGATTGCAGCGGTGGTTTCAGGTAACTTCAGGAACACATAGTTTTTGGGAGGAGGAAACTCACACCCTAATGTGAATTTCTTCAGAGCTGGGGGTTTGGTGCTCAAACTACAATCAGGATGAAACCTTTGCTTGCAAAAGGGAAGGCCTGACTCTCTTTGTTCCACAGCACATGTCGAAGCCATATAGTCAGATCCCAACACAGTGTTAGTATGTAACCGAGTTAGCATGTAACTGGGTAAGTACGTAATTGTATTTTTACATAACTGCGTTAGTACATCACTGCGTTGCTGCGTACGTAACTATATTGCTAAGTATTATAATTGTGTAACTAACGTAACGTAACACGTCACTACATACTTTTTACTGACACTATGATCTTTTCCTAAACTTAACCAAGTATTAATGTTTCACCACATCAGTCTGTATGTCACTTTAGGAGTCATTGTTCAACAACCTCTTCTGTCATTTAGGTGTGAGTACGTGGTGTAATTGATGCACTCTGCAGAGGTTCTCTGGCCCTGACTGGACTAAAACCTGTGTGATTCAGATGGCTGCAAACTGCCTGTTTCTTTTCCTTCAATAATATCTTGGTATCACTTTCTTTGACATCTTCATCTTCATCTTCTGTTTATCCATATGCGAGCCTTTGATGTGTTGGGAGCATTTGATCTTGATTTCCCTACGGGAATCATTAAAGTTTCATTTGCACCTCTTCTAACGCCACAGCTGGCTTTGTGCTCGGTGTTCTTGGAGGTTTGACTGACAGGCCGACAGCTGCAGATGGCAGACGTCTTTCTTTCTTCGACTGCTCTCTGCTCCAGCGGTGCTGTAACCTGGCTGACCCTGCACAAGGTAAACAGAGAATTTCCAATTTGGACAGACACTTAAATGTGTCACTGCACACTGTATTGGAAACTGAACTATTCTTTCCTTTCACAAAAAAAAAGATATCTCTCTAAAACAGAATTGGCACTATTTTCCTATCTGGCCTTCCCCGTCTTTTCTCTTACCAGTTTAATTCTTCTTTTAGATTTTATCCTCTCCTCTTCCAACTGTCCTTCCTTTTATTCCCCTCCTCCTCTGTTCTCTTTCTCTTCCTGTCACTTGTCAAACGCTTTTTTTTTTCTTGTCACTTGTCTCTGCTCTTCTTCTCTCCCCACTTTTCCTCGTCCTTGGCCACATTCCAAATGTTTCTTTAGAATTACATTTTCTCTCCCTTTCCACGGCCTCGATTTTAGTTTCAGCTGTTTTATGGGCATTCAATCGTAATGGTGATTTAATGGCAGAACGCACCTCTGATTTACTGTATGTTTTTCTGCCCTTACGTTATGCCCTTTACTCTGCTCTTTCTCTGTTTCCATATGTATATGTTATCCTCCTCTCTTTAACCTTGCTCCATGCTGTCTTCTCCTCTGAAACATGTCCTAGCACGTTAGAGCAAAGCGTTTCCTCTACAACAGTTGTGACATTGAGTGGTCTGGAAGTCTTCAACAGCCTCCAGCAGCTCTGCTTTTACTTCCTGCAAATGCCGCTCCTCGACGACATTGGCCTAACTGCTGGGGTTCTGTGTGCGTTTTCCCTAGAAACGCTCGTTGTTTATATCCAAACTAGAGTTTCCAAAGAATTCTGCTAAAGCCAATCATTGGACGGTCATTACTACAGTCGACAGATGCCAGATTATTATTATTTTTCGTCTGCTGTCGGGCAATAATCTTAATCCACCACTGTAAATAGTCCCCATCAAAAGCAGAATTTATTCCTGTATAAGTAAAAATCGATCTATCTATCTGATGGCCTCTCTCGTTCATCCCTTCTTTGCAGCCACCCATCTTGTTTTAATTAATGAATAAGCCAGTTGGTTCAGAGCTGTCAGAGTGTGTGTTTGCTCCTCGTCAAATTTCCTCTCCTGCGCTCCAGTTTCCCTGCGCGGCTTTACAGTAGGGACAACCGGCCCCATCAATAATTAAAACGCATTCTAATTAAGCCCCGGCTGCACCCTTGGCGCCCGAGACGAGCGGAGGGGGTGAAATTAAAGGCGCCCCTCACCCTCCGCTGCCTCCAGTGTCCCCATTGACATTTCATCAACCTGTTATCAACAACAACAACAAATTGCTTCTCACTCGCCATATCTGCTGGAGGGAGTCTTGAGTGTGGGGGACACCGCACAGTGAAACATGCTGAATCTGATGGAGGGTTACGATTGATGGCCTCCCTCATCCTCCTGTACAATGCGACTGTGCTGATGGATGACTGATGCAGGTTGACGTAGGTTAAATTAGCCTGGGACAAAGAGAGGGAGAGACAATCTCTGTGTATGTTGGAGTGTGTGTGTTTGCCCAAACAACTATCTTTGTGGGGACCAGTTTTAGACCTGTCAGAGTGAGGACATTTTAGGAAATTGAGGACATTTTGGCAGGTACTCACTTCTGCAAAGGCCTGTTTCAAGGTTTGGATTTTTAGGTTCAGTTTAGGATTAAGGTTGGGATTAGGCTTGGTAATGCATTACATCAGTGATTGTCCTTACAAAGACACAGGGTTTGTGTGTGTGTTTAAAATTAATTCTGTGCTCATGTTTCAGCGCTGACAATGAAGAAGATGTTTTTCGCCCCCATTTGAATTTTGAGTGACCTGAAAAAACAACCGTGTCACAACTGATCTCAGGCTCGGTCTCACCCCAAAGGTGTATGAACGACACAACAATTTTGAAGTCATTTAGCGAGCAATAACAACGCCACGTCAACTGTGCTGCCTGTACTGTATATGCTGAACCTTGAATAGGCTACACTCAGAGCAAGTGATGTAGTATAAATAAGGAGAGGGGAGGTGGAAAGGTCAAACAAACACAGGACTTTCACCCAGGAGACCAGTGTTCATCTCCCAAAAGTGCTGTTGAGTTATTTTAAAGTTACGCTAGTGATGTTTACCATATTTATCTTACCATGTGTGTGATTTACATAGTTTAACCCTTACATACTGTTCATATTTAACAATTCCCTCACAGTAAGTGTCTATACCAAATTTTAAACTACAGATCTATTTAGAATGCCTAAATAGCCTGTGTCTCATTAATAAATGTATGATTAATCCTTAATACATGTTTCAGAGAGCAGGGAGAGTGTATTTTTTAAGTTTTACAACATTCGTTTTTTGAGAAAAACATCTACCATTACACATTATCATGTCCTATTTTACATAAGATATAACAACATAAAAGCCATAATGACTTAAATATATTTTATTGAATTTGAAAATGGCATGAACATTCTGGAACCATGCTGTCCTCACTGCTATATCATAAGAAATCATAATTATCAATATTAATTCAACATTTACCACTTAGAACACAAAACATTACATAATAAAATGCTTATCTTCCTGCTCTGACGCATCCTCTAAATCATTATCAATCTCCTCATCTTGGAAGAACAGATGGCCTGTTGCACACTAAACTTGCTGCCATGATGTCAGTCACTGAAATGGCATCTCAGGTACCTTTATGATGTTATGTTGGAACACAGACAGTTCTCGTGACAGTGTCGAGGTCTCCCTTGAACTCTGTCACTACTGTCCCATAAAAAGTACACACAGACATGGCCTGTACAGTTTCACAGTTTCAAGATTCCCTAAAACCACCATTGTCCTTGATTTAACCCACACTGGTAGATCTAAAATCCATCTCAATGGATACGGGTCAAATTTGACCCGAAACGGCCTCAGTGTACAAAAACTTGAAGCACCTGTACAAAAGTATAACATTTTAAAATATTTTCATTTTTGTGTATTTTGGGTCACTTTAGGAAAAGTCATCAATTTTCAGGCTAAAAGAATGACGTTTATGGTATTTTTACTGCTGTCAAATGTCAAAACAGGTCAAATTTGACCCTAACAGTATGTAAGGGTTAAGTACTTATTGTAGGCCCAACCATGATGTTTTCTCCTAAACCTTCCTAAGTGGTTTTATTGCTTGATCTGATTTGAGTCAACTACGTAAGTAAGAGAGAGGGAAAACCTTAGACAGATGAGGAGAAAAGAACCAAAAGAGGAAGCTATTACTTTAAACATTTTACCAAAATGGTCAGCAATCTATGTGGCTGTAGTTATGGCGGAGGTAAAGGAGGAAGTCAGGTGACTTAGCATACAAAAAAAACAAATGTCCACGTTGACATATTTTAACGTTTAAATTGGGGTTACGTGATGTAACATACTAAACTACGTAACAAATATACTTATTTGAACCCAAATCACTATCTTTTCCTTTACCCAACCCTAAAGGTGTTGTAACCAGGTTTATTTTGAAAAGACTAGAGGCTATGCATGTAACAAGCGGAAATTGAAACATGCAAAACTGATGCTGCAATATTTGAAGACTGAGTGAAAATGTGTGTTTGTGTTTGTGTGTAAGAAAGACAACCAAGATGAATGGAGGTGGGGAGTGTTTTATGTATAGCAGCTGCTTTGCTTGACTAACTGACAACAAATGCATGTGAAATTGTGTGGATGATGCCTCACTTGTGTGTTTCTGCTGACACACACACAAAGCCATTATGACACAATGCCTACCACGTTCCTCTGACCGGCGTCCTTTTATAATTGCTCTTGAACACCAAACAATGATGGATTAGTTGAACAAAAGAAAAACCTGTCAACACGTCACTTAGTTTTTTAAAGTGGACAGCTTAGACATGTGTTATACCTTAATAAACCAGCTCAGAAATCAATTTTGTTTTCAAAACTGAACTCGTCTTAGAGTATGAAGTAAGAATACATCGCACTTTCTTTAAAGAGAAATGTCCCCTTGGTTGGATTTTTGCATCTCTAAAATCAGTTAAAAAGGTCAGATTCCTTCAAACATGTTCTTGCATGTTAGGAGCGTGAGTCGAGGTCTTGAATCCATCAAAGCACTTTAAATTTGCAACAACTTTGACCAATTGTATTTCTCATTTATGTCATAAGCTTTAGTGTGGATTGCATCGCCAAGCGGTTCGAAAAATGTGAATTTTAATTTGACTATGTAAGCTGCGAATGTTATATTTATTTTACTTGGAGGACAAAAAAGTGGCGGAACATCCTTCGGATGCGCTCATTTTCATGAAATTGCAAATTGCATTAACACCAACATCTGTCTTGATTACAAATGGGAAGCTTGAATTTGGTTTAAAATCTCCAATATATAACACAGAAATGCCTGAAAAACCAAACAAACATGAATGCCTCATGGCAGCCAATGACTGTCTCAGACTCAAATGTAGCCAATATAGTTTTTATTGTCAGCGCACAATAGTTCTAATGCTCACACAACCAACTCTGTAATCGTAAAATTCTCTTGAGTTGTCCGACAACCTTTTCCTTCTATACCATCAGCGTGATTGCAACAAAGCCAAACGAGTGTTCTTGCGTTGGTTCCAATTCCTAGACTCCTTCGCTCTTTGTCAATACTGCGCTTTGATGTTATCGCTGTCTTTTCTCCCCTCATATTCCCGTTAGCTCTAGCTTCCTCTCTTCATTTGACTAACTTTCCCTTACCTTCTTCTTTTTAGCGACTCTCTTTGTCGCTCTCTGTGGCACGGCCCAAATGAAAATGATTAATGTCAAATTTTGCTCACCTGCTCACTCGCTTGATGTTGTTTTGATCCCACCCGTTGCGTCATATAGAGTATGCGCCTGCATGCCTGTGTGTGTGTGTGTGTGTGTGTGTGTGTGTGTGTGTGTGTGTGTGTGTGCGTACATGCACGCACGAGTGTGATCTCAGCCTCGCTGTGTCGAGTTTAAAAGGACTAGTCTTCAAAGCTATGCCAGTTAAGAAGATGTATGGGAGTTCACACTGAGGGAAGTTTCTTGAAAGACGCCTATTTCCACCTCATTACACACACATTTCCCTATGTCTCCACCCCCCCTCTCACTCACACAGTCACATGTGCAGAGATCATGACAGACATCACTTCCCACACACACACACACACACAGACACTAATAAGGGTCTGATTGAAGTGCTGATGCTTTAGAATGAGGTGAGCCCCGCCTTTTGAAATCATGAGGGACTGGATCCATCAACCGGTGCACTGACATATGCAGAGATGAAGGAGCGTCAGTGTGTGTGTGTGTGTGTGTCTGTCTGTGTACGCTTTGTAGTGAGGCATCCCGCATCACTTAACCACTGTGAATCATATGCGAGGGTGGCCCACCCCGAGGATGAGCGTGTGTATGTGTGTGGATAAAACTGTCTTTGACGCTGCTGTGTGATATGGTATATGTTGTTTTTTTTCCAATGAGATCTGATTTAATCATTTTTCCTATTACCATTAACGGTGCGCATGAACATGCGTACAGAAACGCTCCTCATATTTGTGTGTCTGACTGACGTCTCCTCTCATCTCCACTCTATATCGAGTGTCACACGGCACCGAGGATGAGTTTATTTGCTCGATTCACTGCAGCGCCGCGCAGTAAAATATCACGGCTAACGGTGAAAGATGATATTCCGTGTAAAAAAAACAACAACATCAATGTGCAGCCAAGTCCGACTGCCGTCGAGCAGACAGCTAATTGACTCGTGGCGATGAGCCTGTGAAAGCAGGAGGCAGAAGGTTTCGTTGGTTTGATCATCGGCTCTCGAGCACTTCAGGTTACGCTCGATTGGTTTACAGCCAAGGTGACTCTCTTCAAAAGGTTGTGCCCTTTTCAACTTTCGCCTTTGATTGGGTTGAACAGGTTCAAGATGTGAGCAGAGAAACATGGTGTGTCACTGTCTTCTTGGCTACAGTGCAGTATTTTTGGGTCATTTACAGTGGATTACTTATGAGAAACATCTTTTAGACATAATCCCTTTAGCGTTTTGTTGAAACTAGAGCTGCAACAAGACTGGATCTTTTTGTTATTTGTGAGCTACACAACGATGTGCATCTCAACTACTGTATGCTTAACGTTAGGAAGAGACAGCGCGAATAACCAGCAACTTAAACACTTCGAAACCTCACTCTTTGTCTTGCTATACATAGCGCACACTATTAGCAGTTTCTGTTGGCACTGGATATTAATCAAGAAGCGCTGAATCACCCATTATAGACACATGTCCAGTCGATCGGCTACTGGATAGCATAAGGCGGTCGGTCTGTGACAATGTAGCTGTGTGAAACACTGGAGAACACAGAGTCAAAACCATACAATGCATATCATTACATTTATTGGATCTAAATATCTCCAAAATATGAATTAAACCTCTGCCGCATTCGGTCGGGATTCACTGTGCTCATCGTTGCAATGACAGTTAACTATGGTGAAATTACAGGATGTGGTCTGTAATAGACATGATCATTCAGCAGGATGGGGATGAGGTGATGGCAACATGCAACAACACATTAGACTTCGGCCATCTTCTCACAAAAGTCAAATTTCAGACGAAGCTGATAACAAAATAGTAAAAGGACAACAATGCACATAACAAATGTATTGATCCACATCCACCATTGATCACTCCGGTCAAATTTAAATCACGGGGGGACCAGTGAGTTCGGAGAAATACAACAGGTAATTGCGGTTACTGTTTCAACCATGGTTTTGGAGAAAAATGACCCACATGCGCACTATGAACGGGTTTAAAATCTGAGATCAGCGCAGTGAATGTTAAAATCTCTCTACCTTCACTGGAGGCATTGGATCCAGTCCCAATGAATTAAATATAAGATTTAACATGACTGAAGTCCAGCTCACTTCCATATTATGACTGAAATGTGTACACTAAACATTTTGCTGGCATGAATAAACGGGCATGTGTTGGTAACTTATGTTTATTTCCCCAGACAGCCACAAGGGATACAGGATGCCAACATGGGGCACTTCTGTTACCTGGGTCAAACTGATTAAACTGGCTTCCTCTTACATCGCAGAAGTCAATGGATGTGACAGAAATATTAAATTTGACTCCAAATGAATGTGCCACTCTCTCTGACTCTCTGATGATCATTTCCTCTTCAGAGGAGCATTTAAGTTCCTCAATCAAAATGAGCAAATTAGCTCCTCTTTTCAAATTCATCATTATTTGATTCTCATACAAAAGATTGCATGGAAACACTGCCATTTACACACTCGTCTCACTCTCTGAGCTACACAATCATTACCGGACAGCTGTCATTTGTCAAGCAAAGTGGAATGGAGAACCTCCTGAGCCATCACTTGCAGTTTGAACAGGCAGCCACGATTAGTTTTTCATTCTGTGCTTTTTTTTGTCGCTCAATCTGCTAATACCCGCTAGCCGCTCTCAAAGCGCCTCTTGGGATCGCAGTTTGGATGAAGACTTGCCGCTGCAGCTCTGGCTCCGCTCATCTCCCCGTCTCTCCACTCCAACTGTCATAATAGCCGACATAAAATTCGCCTGAGTAGGTAGAATGTCATTTTTGCTAAGCAAGAAACAAAGCGTTCTGACAGATTTATGTTTTACGGGCTGGACTGGGAGATAATAGCACAGTTTGCCCACATCATTAATAATCAATTATAGATTTTTATGGGGTTGAATCCACCACTGAGATGCCAGTGGATAGGCAGCAAAATACACTCCCTGTGATAGTTTTTAAGATTTAACTAAAATGAATGAAACATGCAAGTCGTGGTGAAATTCTTGTTTTTTGTATTTGGAGGGTAGTGGGCTGGACATAAACATTAAAGTATGTTACGCATGTGACATATGTTAAGTAGGTTTCGGCCAAAATGCCAAACATGGAAGCTTCAAAAATCAATGGATGATGTCACAGTGACTATGTCCACTTCTTATATAGTCTATGGCTTGAGATAATAAAAAAACTAAAGAAAACTATATTTTTAAAAATGCTTTACACATAAAGGATCACACAATACAGAATCAATGAATAACCAGTAAGGGAGAAAACATTTCATCAGAAATACTGTCAAAGAACAAGGCCAGATAGCAATAAAATACAAATAAAAAATTCAAATGATAAAATAATGATAAAACTCGAAAATATGTACATGAACTCCGAAGTAATGGTGGCATTTCTAAAGACATGTCTTGAATATGAAAATAAAGGTAAATAAAGGTTATCAAATTGCAGCCTGGAATTCAAAGGGTTATATATTAACGTGTTGACTGCACAACATACCTCCACATGCTTTAGAGTGGACGGTATGGAGACAAGCGAGCAGAAGAACAAAAGGCAGGGACCCGAGGATTACAGCTTCACCCCCTCCCATGATGCAATGGCTGAGCCCAAAGCCAAAACTTTTGTCTTAAGGTTCCGCTGAGAAACAGCTGTGCTTGTAACACTTCTCACTGACAAGCCGCCGCACTGCTGGATTCCCCCTGTGGTGTCCATATTGGGTAATTGTCTAATTAACAGCCAACTAATGTCATCTTCCCTTTCCTCTCTCCTGCGAGGTGAAAACCATCCTCTGCAAAGCTAATTTAACACGAGCACTTGCAGTAAAAAAGGGGGGAAATCATTCAATGGTCTTCAAGCTGAAACCAATTATTGTTATTGCTTTGACAGAGAGAGGAAGAAAGACTCGGAGGCACCTGTGCATTTGGGTAACAGCTTTCCGGTATCTTCCATCGCAGCCTTTGTTGAGCTGTCACGGCAAGACACGTGTGTGGACGTTAAAGAGTAGAAAAACAGCTCATGAGATACCTTCAGAGATCTGCTTGAGTGACGGGACAGAGTATCACCGGCGTGTGACACAAACCTACCAGAAATATCAAAAAAAAATTGTGTTTCATAGAGAATAGACTGAGGGCTGATGGCAATAAACCAATGTTCATATCTGACAAGTCACATTCCCTCATTTCCTTGATTTAGTTTCTCATCCTGCTGATGAAACACTTTGAAACGTCACTAAAAATCTATTTACTGCAGTTCTGATACTTACAATTTCATGACCCTAAAAACCCTAACCCTTAAAGACACATTTTGACGTATGTAAAAAGCAGTCTGTAATGATTATTATTTAGTTTAACATGGTTTTTCCTTGAAAAATAAGCAAACCTCTCCCTTCTAAAAAGGGCCTGGAAGCACATCTACTCTTTGAAATATTCTAGATCCGGCATTGCCGCGCCCACGCGCTTGGTTGAGCGGTGAAAGAGCAGAGCTCATCAAGATTGCGGAGCGGAGGTCCAGGACAAGCTCGCGATTTGTAGCGATGGTCCCGGCGTCTGTTTCTCCCTTGGAGGAAACCCTGGAGAGATCCAGCCGTACATGTTCAGCCTGTTCTCATTCTCGTAGTGTGAAATAACTACTGAGTAACTACTATGTAAACCCATCGCCGTCACTGTTAGACGATCAGAGAAAATGCTCCGGGAGTGTGATGACGTATTATAAAGATCGACAAAAACCCACACAGGGAAACAATAATTTACGCGACAAATAAACACGTTGACTTCTCGTTTCACTTGGGAAAACAAATAACTGTCATGGCTGAAAGATGGCTGTTTGTTGTACAGCGAACTGAGTTCTTTTGTAGCTTAAACTAGAACAGCATGTGACGAGATGGAATGAGAACGTGTTGACGAGTTTGAACCCAGATGAGGAGTCTGTTGGGCAAAGAATTGGCAACGAGAAGAACTATCAGAAAGCGTCATATGTACTTACATGTGTTAGTGTTATCAATGTTGTGTCTGTATGTTGTCTGCTGAGTATCTTCTGTTGTTGCGCATGAGCGACCATTATTGCCCTTTCTGAGATATCCATTCACACTGTATACTATGCACCATTGGTATTTGTAAATAATTAAAGAAGAAGAACAACCTTTCAGTTTGGATCTTGCGGCCTTCTCCATAACTGTATACTGTAGTTGATGGGGTAGCAGTCCTCTTGAGTGGAGCATGGCAATGAACACCTTGTGCAGCCTATACGCACACCCTTTGTGATAGACTGACCAAGAACAACCTCTGATCTGTCAGCTAATCAGCACTGGACATGAAGTACGGCTGAGACTGATGGGTATGTCATTAGTTTTGCAGGGATTTGGTCCTAAACCAAAGTAATTAATACATTGGTATTCTGACCTGATTGAGGCGCTAGATAAAAAAGGTAGAGGATCTCAAAATGTATTAGGATTCATCATCTGGGAACCATGAATGTCTGAACAAAATTATCATAGCAACCCTTGTAATAGTTGTTGAGATATCTCAGTCCGAAATTAGTCTGGATTAGTAACTGTGAATCTCAAATTGTAACCCCTTAGGCCCCGAGCTGATGGAGCACTTTTCAGCAGTCTGGGACAGCTTTTTGTAATTGAAGCTGGCTGCTTTTTTTCGTTGCTGAATACCTGTTAGGCCTATGTGTTAAGCCTATGTTAGCACTCATTTAGCACCCCTAAAAAAAGGGGTGAAAAACACTGCTTTGTCTGATTGGGGCCTTATTCTCTTTCAAACACCAACGCTTTGCCACGCCCAATTGCGTCTGATTCCAATAAAAAGCACCCTTTAGTGTCTGGGCCTTGTTAGCTCCTAACAAGCAAACTTGCTGGTGTGTGAACCAGATTAGCAATTTGGCGGACACTTAAATCATGGGTTCCCCGCAGTACCAGCTCTATGCATCTTTTACATGGGCGGCTATTTCCAGTGGGCATAACACCCTGAGGCCTAAAAACGGAATGCCGGTACGTTCTTTTCTTTCACCCTCTTTTCTGCTTCGTCCCTCTGCCTCACAGACGCGGACACACAAAGTCATTCATGCACAGTGTTATTCAGTCTTCCTGCAGGCTGGAATCCTCCCTCCTCACTATTAAAGAGACACACAGGTACTGAGATAAGAGGCGGTTTAGGGGCTAGGGGAATACTGGAGTGTGTGTGTGTTTGTGTATGTGTCAGAAGCCACATTACACTGAAATGTGTGTGTGAGAGAGAGAGAGGGAGAGAGGGAGAGATGGAGAAATGTCAGTTCCCCTGGATGCACCGTTCCCAATCAGACCCAATCAGAAGCCTGGAGCTGCACACGGTTCAGGATCCACTGGGGTTAATGAATCATCTGTGTGAATCATGATCACAGGATCTGATTCACACAGAGAAGACAATAGGACGAGAAGGCACTGTTGCGCAGTCTGCTAATGCCCATATGCAGCTGTCGAGACTCCTCCTGTGACTGGAATTTGGATGAAGACGTGTTGGTGTTTTAAACTCTTCCTGTTTCCCCAGGACGACTGCGCTAATGACTCATCATAAAAATCCATACTATAAATTGGCAATTTAAGCTTCGTGACAGATTTATACTTGGTGGACTTGAAAAGAATGGCACAGTTTGTGTTATTGCTTTTTCTAGTAGAAACTGCATTGCACTAAATCCCAAAGATGATCACTGTGAAATGCAGCAAGAAGAAAGTAAAACGAATGAGTAGCACTGCACCGCTTCACATTGTTGGCCCAGGTAAAATATATTTATCATGTCCTTGCAGACCTGCTGCTATGATGCAGACTTTGTGGTTTGTTTTGAAATGACATTCAGATATTACAGAGTGCGCTTCTATGTTTTCCTTGTTACATAGCCCCGGGGCCCAATTATGTGTCCACAAGTATTATTTTTTTATCCTTGTTTTATTTAAATGTCTTTTGTTTTTTGTTTTTTATTATTTAATAGGGGGGGGTAGCACAACAGTGTCTAGCATCTTAATCATTAACCTGACCCACCAGGTGGTTTGTTTAAATGGAACCATCTGAAAAGCCGTCATGGAATGGACAAAAAATACTTGGCAGGTGATTGGATGCACTAATCTGTCAATCAAAGAAAAAACATCTTTTTTTTCATGGAGAAAAGCCTTCAGTACCGTTCTTTGCTCGTCTACGAATTCAACGATGATGAAATGCTCTCCAGTTCTGATAGAACTGATTCTATTGCAGCATCTGTGCTAACCTCTTCTGGAGTCGCCGTTGTTGTTTGGAGCGAACGGTCGCCTCTCCGTGTCGTCTCGCACACACACCGAGGCCCCGGCCCCAATATAGGGAACCACTGGGATAGATTTTAAAGAACACTTAAAGGTGCAGTGTGTAAGATGTGGCCACATATTCTAAAGAAAAAGCAGTCATTATTGTACCCTGGTGTCCTGTCTGGTTTTACTTCCTTGACATTCTGACCCGCCATGATTAGTTTCACCTGTCACATCAGCCCTTCAGTAACTAGACCTTCTGCTCACCTGTTCCCATTTTCCCATTATTCATTTACTACATACACAGTCCACAGCCCAGTTCCATTCTTGGTTGGTCTTCATTTCTGGCTGGAGTTCTGTTCCAGTTTGCCTGTGTGCCTGCCTCCTGTTGTGTTGGACTAAAGCCTTTTGAAAGTTTCTGGAATAAATCTTTGCAAAGTTTCTGCTGCCTTCTCATCTTTTTCTGCATATGGGTCCATCCCCCTGTTGCCTGCTCTCCAGCTCAAACCCCAGCGTCAGGGGTAATGATCCTGGGGTAATGATCCTGGGTGACTGCCCGGCCTGTTAGACCCAGCACTCTCCTTACCCTGATGGGTGGGTTTACATTGTACTTGACAGCCCGGTGCGTCTCATACAGGCGCACATGGTACCTTGCGTCAGTATCAGATGCCATCGGTATTTGACACCCTGGGTATGAGAATTGGCTGGGGCTTGAGCTTACTGAATGCTAGCTGCTAACCCCTGACCTCCAGGCGAAGTAGTCCTCTGCTGGCGGGGAGGAAGAAACAAAAATGCCTATTTACACATCCTTCCGATATTAGCGTTCATATTAAGTTGTTTCTTTGCAACTTTCTGCTTCCTTTTAGTTGTCCTGAGGAAAATGTCTGGCTCTTAATAAGCTGCAAATTGCTCTGCTATGTTCACCAGCTAGCCTCTAACTGTGTCTGTCTGCTGTTTGGTGTTGCCAGTTGCTACGGGAAACAAGGTTGACGGGAGCAGAAAGACTGAAACAAAAACAATGAGCAGAAGGACACTTAAAAAGGCGCTGTAGAGCTGGTTATATACAATATTGGTTTCAACTTTAAAGCTGTGAATGCATTTTAAATCAACAGTTTTGTCAAACAATTTTACAGCCAGCCTTTGCACTTTAAAATGAATTACCTGAATGCTAATTTCATGAACTTCAGTAGGTTTTTTGTGATTTCATCCTTGAGATTGATTTAATGGTTTATACCTTACAGCATCCAATAAGAAAACAATGCTTCATTCACAGATTCTCTTATTTATTTCTGTCTCTCTCCGACTCTTCACTGTAGTTGAATGAGACACTTATCGGGCACACCATCTCAAGATGCAATTTGACTTAGAATAGTAATGACTATTGATGAATACCAAGAAATTCAATTATCATGTAAACACCAGAAGAAAGTCTTTTGAAAGGAGCAAACTAGTTGCAGGTACTCATGCTAAATCACAATCAGAAATGGTTTATTGCCATGTATGCTACACATACAATAAATTTGGCTCGGTGATTGGTGCATCACAATAACATCACAGTGACAGTATGACTTATTGATGAGCCCAACTGCAGATGGGAAGAAAGCTGAAAATGGGAAGGAATGTACCATGGTCACCAATGCTGATTAGACTTCAGTCCTGCACGTGTGACGTATTTTTGTTGGCCAACTCAGAAGTTAGCATCGCCCTGGTTCCTTCGACAAAGATTTTGAATCGTTGTAGAAAATAAGCTTCGTGGCAAACACAAGATGACGACTTGTGGGTGTTTTTACCGGGGTCTTGTCTCCATCTCTGCCTCTGATCTTGCCTAACAAGTCTCCATTTTCGGCCCAACGTTACATGAAGTTCAATGCATTTGCAGTCATCAAAAATGGCCAAAAACTGCTACTGTATGAGGGGTACCCAGAGCGACATGGTTCGATGACGCTTTCATATTTGACTAGTTGGGAGTGAGAATGTCTTGACCTAATGTCACTAAATTGTTCAAATGGGAAAAGGAAAATGTCTTGTTTTTGTATTGAATCATCACTGTGAATGTACTAAGTCAAATACACTGAACACAAGGATGTCCTGCCAGCACAACCCCCGTAAGATGTTTTTTGACTGTGAAAATTTCCTCTTTTATGAATAAATTTTACTTAATTAATCAATAATATTTTCCGCAAAATTTCATGTTCCAACATGATGGCCTGGATCTCGTTTCGAAGATCACACTCCTAAGACTTCTCAGGAGGGGTAATTAAAAATCTGTGTATTATTATGACTAATAATTGGTTTTGGTTTTCTTTTGCTTTTGCTTTCCTCGGGCTGTGTTCCATGATAATCCTAACAGCATACAATGGTGCATTTTCATCTCAGCATTTCACGTTAGAGCTGGTAAAATATCTAAAAGTACTTAATCTTCAAGTGACTGTTGCTTGTGTTTCCCAGGCAGGCTAATTAAAGTTAATCAGTTAATTAAATCCCTGCTGCCATCTGAAGGGAGCCGGACAGATATGTGATAAATCTGCAGCCTGCACGTTTAAAGTTCTGCACAGCTAGATGCCTGTACGCACATCCACTGTTGTGATCATTAGTCATGTCCAAACATCACGCTGTTGCAATATAATTTCACAAACAAAGTCTAAACACATCAGACTGGTCAGTTATAACTGTAATGTGACATCGAGACAAACTGAACTCGTATTTGGATTTCCATTTATAGCCTCGCTGCTATATTTAGCAATTGACTGTCCAGTGAACCTCCCTGATGCTGCCTGCTTCCCAGTGGCAGACTCAGGCTGTCTACAGTGCAGGGGCTGCATGGCGTGTGGCACCATGGCACAGAGCGTTGTTTAGCATGCAGGACAGCCTTTATGGCACTAAATCACATTTCTTTCCTCCCATTTGTGCATTGCATTTCGTTTTCTCCACTGGAAGGGCATCAAGAGGGCACTTCATCATGTTTTCTCCACTGGAAGAGCATCAAGAGGGCACTTCATCATGTTTTCTCCACTGGAAGGGCATCAAGAGGGCACTTCATTATGTTTTCTTCACTGGAAGGACATCCTAGAGGGCACTTTATTGTGTTTTCTCCAATTAAAAGGGCACCCCCGAGGGAACTCCGTCATGTTTTATCTACCACAGGGGCCTCGGAGAGGGCACTTTTGCAGCTTTTCCAAGCCACTTCAGAGTTGCTTCTGCGTTTCACTTGATCTTAAAAATTCAAATAAAAAAACAATGCATCAACAGCAAAGAGGCACAGGAAAAAACAGTAAAAGCTGGGGGCAGTGCCGGCAGGGCATCAAGGCCGATGGGCACACCATTTTCAAAAGGGCATCAAGGCAACCTGCCCTGGTTGTGTGGCTTCTTGCCCTGTTGAACCCAGCCAGTTTAATTTTTAATGAAAGGCAAATTCAATTGTATTCATCCTTGTGCAGCGGAGGAAAAAACTAATACAATTTAGTTGAATAATGGCCACTGGTTGAGTGCCACAAGTATCAGCAATCACCAATAAAAACCCTCGCAGACAATTGTTTGCTTGTTATGAATTTAATAAGCTGCACAAAACACAGAGTTCAGAACCAACTCTCTTATTTAAATGTCATTCTTGTTTATTTACCCATGAACCACTTGGGCTGACATTTCTGATTCCCCCTCTACTAACGAGTTCTAACTGTCTTACTGTAGTAGACTATACTGACACAATGCTCATCAGCGTGGTGTGTATACATAATATTGAAATCCCATTCATGTGTGATATTTAGAGGAAGACACACAGCGGCACGCTCCAGAAACAATCTACTCTAATGATTTCTGATGTGATTGGATTTCTCTTCATGGCCACTGGGCTGTGTCCAATTCTGCCCGCCGCTGATTTTGGTTTCAAATCAAGACGTCACAATGTAGAGGTTGTGAAGCATTGTGGGGGGCCAAGCCTTAGTACTCACCCACCAGGAAATTCCATTCCTTTCCCTTTATTCCCATCATGCTCTTCCTTCCCTGTCATGTTCTTTTCTCCTCATCCTTTTACGCCACATCTTTCCTTTCCTCTTTCATCATTCATTTCCTTTTGCAGTCTTTCCCTATCCATTATCTGATTTTGAGATTTTTGACAGGGATGATTTATTTCCTTTGTCGCTGGCCTTCTACAGTAGTCGTTCCTTTCTTCACCGTCAATCTTCCCTTTTTTGTCCTTCCATGGGTTTTCTTCTCCTTTCCTTACTTTGCTTTTTCCTTGTTGTTTTCTATCGCTTGTTTCCTCTTGTCACTTTAGTTCTTACTTTCTTTTGAGACTGTAATAGTGGAGATGTTGTCCATGCATCAGTTTGAGTAAAGTCCTAATCCAACTGTTAATTTGAAGGGTACAGGTTACCATTGACGGTATTAATATTTTCTTTTTTTTTCCAAATGCTTCAAGTGTTGTTAATTTATATATTATTATATAGCAATACATACGGTATGTAGTATTGTGATTCTTTTATATTACAAAGTGCCACTTTACGTTCATTTAACTTCCTCTCTACCTTGTAGAATTTTTTGTAAGAAAGACAAATTCCCTTCGCTCCTTTTTGACGTTCAGTATTTTTGGTGCACAGTATATGTGACGTTAAGTTAGTTTAGACAATCATAAAGTGAATATATTAATAGTTTCATTCTTTCAAGCTTACATTTTCTTGTCGTCATGCATAAATCTACTATGTGTATATCTATACTGTAGAATTCACACTAAATGACACGACCAATATTGGCTGGCGTGGTGCAATTTGTTAAACTAGAACAGATAGCATTCATGCAAGACAGGTCCTTTGAATGTCTTGTTTTTCTATCATTTCTGGTATGTCAATTTATTAATCTTGTAGCATCTTGTGTTTTGGTTATTTACAATTGCAGGGAAGTTATTCTGATACTCTGTGGTTCCTCGCAATAAAATGCTGAAAGATAATCCCGGAAAGTATGGTTCTTGTCCACAACAACACACTAAAGAATGAGACCCGCTACACCACTTTGACGTCAATACAAGTCATGCAGAGGTAATGCATATCAGGGGGGCCTTCCTGTGTGAATCATTTAATGGAAAGCGTATCCTCCCATGTTGTATTTGCTCTTTTATTACTATTGCTGTAGTTCTGCTGTGCCATGGCCATGAGGCATGCCTGTAAATGAGACCAAGAGGATACATTGTTCAATAAGGGAAACAGAAACAGACTATAATTGTTCTTTTAAATCCCGATTGGAAGAAGATAGTGATTTGGTGCTTGGATACGCATTGTACAGTTTTCTTTTACATTTAAGGGCACCCATTTGTGCACTGCATCTCGTTTTCTCCACTGGAAGGGCACCCCAGAAGGAACTTTATCATGTTGCATCTACCATAGGGGCATCCAAAATGCCCAGCAATGTTTTCTTTGGCTGCAGTTGGCCAGCTGATAAAAATGAAGCTTCAAAATGAATAAAGCCAGTACCAATCAGAGATGCTTTCAGGAAGATTCACAAACAAAGAATTTTTTTTTTTTTACAGTCACAAATGAATACGCCAGATTCACGCAAGGAAGTCATTGGTTCAAAGATTTGGATAGAGGAAATTGAGCTAATCAACACCGAAAGGATGACGGTTTTGATATCTATTGTTGCTTCGAACCAAATAAATGATCCGAATCACAGAGCGGATACACAAATTATTTTTCACATTCTTAAACACTGCAAGACAAGGCATGGCCTGGCGAAGTTCTGCGCTCTTGCCCTTCTGGTTAGAGTTGGTGCCAGTTGATAAAGTGCTTGTCAGATTGTCTAACAGTGTCTGGAATCTCCTTTCCACTGGTGTAATGGTCCTTGTTCACTCCAGACATTTGGCTTGTCATAGCAGACAGAGCACAGGTGTAATTGATGACATTAAAAGCGACTGCATTCCATTTAGGTGAGCTAGTTCCAGTGTGCCGGTATCCTGCATGCTGGTGCACTGTCATGGCATACTGTGAGAGTTGATGGAACCGAACCACCGTTAACAAGATTTGTTTGCACCTGTCAAGTCAAAAAGTTTGCCATGGAACAGGTCTATTGGGGGCGGCTGCGACTGTACGTTTTGTAACTTTTTGTGAAAATCTGACAATCACACCCAATTTAAAGAAAATCTATTGACAGGGGTCTTTAAAGAAGTCTATTATATCAACTATCCACATAACTGTTTAAGTCCTAGAAATCCCCCTCAGCCAAATGTCCATGAGCAGAGACTCTCTTCTGTATTATTCAACAGAATATCACTCATGCATGAACCAAAAATGTTATTATTGTATGAGTTACATTTTTTATGTCTTCATCAAAGTTGATCATGTTACCAGTTGAACTGTTTCTATTGTGTCTCTCATGGCCAGTTCCATTCTCAAGCCTGCAAAATCTATAGTGCAATGTGACTTTAAAAGGTTTTTCAAAGAGAAATTCTCAGCTCACGTACATTTCCTAAAGTTATAAACTTGTGAAAAGCATGTTCTTATTCATCATTGTATGTATCAAAATGATATGCAATATGTTATGGCATATACAGTCTGAAACATACATTATACCAAGCCTCAGACATATAGAATGATTTTTGGTATTACAGGCGTATCTCGATATACCGGTATAATAATCCAATGCCTCTTAAATGGAGCCTGAACGATCGTCATCTAACACAGGGAACAAAAAATAAGTCACCTGAAATAAAGAAATGTAACAGCCACCTCACTATTTGTTAAAACAATTAACCAGCACAAAAGTTACAATTACCAACATAAGCAACCCAGTCACCAGAAAACTGAATGTCGATGTTTCTAGACCAAAAATAAGTTTGTTTGTGAAACGGTTGGTTAGGTTTATGCATCAAAACCATAAGCATAACCACGTTACGTAGCGAACGGAAAGTCTATGTTTTCTTTTGGGTTTCACTTGGGACACAAACAGCGGTCTCCTGGGCAAAAGTCCTGTGCTGGTTTGACCCATCCACCATTAATGGACTTTCTTGAATGCAAAAAACCCTAGAGCTTCAAAGTATCCATGGATTGCAAAAACAAAATGACTTCCATCGACATGCTGACTGCACCACAAGGGAAATAAACACTGTGAATCACTGCTACACAGCAATCAAAAACAGCTACAGAGTGTAATCGGTACCCGCGTTTGAGAAAAGCGGCCAATGCGGACATCCTGCTGAGGTCGAAGTATGTAATCAGACCACAACGCATGGCCCCAGTGGTTACAGATTCTCTCTCCACCTCCCTACACTTGTATTTTGAGTGTTATTCAAAAAGTACAACAACAGAAAAGTAACATCAGTAGGACTTCATGCGTGTCGTGATCGTCATGCATTCTGGAACAAATGTGTGTGAGTAGTGCAAATGTGGGGTCAGCTGCCAACTATGGTACATGTGTTATGATGGTGTGTGCAAGTATGTGTGAATATTAGAAGCGACCATACGCCCAATAAGCAAAGTGAAAGATGAATTTGACTGATAGCATTATTATTATTATATCTATTTTTTGTGAATTCTTTTGGCCACAATCAACTGAGTAAAAATCGTGATAGTCCGACCCCAGAGTAAAACATTGTAGGAACACATTCATTTCATACCCTAAGATCAGCGTTTCAACATTATATCTTAAGTCATATAGGCTTCCTTAACCTGAGTGTGCATCCAAAAAGTTGAGCCCAGGAATAATTATCATGAGCTCAGGAAGCTGGAGTTCTCGAATTGGATTTGTGACCGTAGAAACGGCATCCCAGCCGCTCTAAATCCCAGAAATGTGTTCTCAAATCATCTTGAATTATGGATGGCCACATGTCATGTAGTGCCCCATCTCGGTAAATGTTTAGACACTCAGAGAGGGAGGAAGGGGAAGGAATGATGACAGAGAAAAGTTGAGAGATGCCGATTTCTCTCCCCACATATACTGATTGTTTCTTTCAAGTCAGTCTCTCATTTCAGTCACAAAGCCATCAATGAGGTTTGGACCATTTGTTGCGACAAAGACTCTGCTGGGAGCGGACTGAAACAACCCCAATGCGGTAAACATATTTAATTCAGCAGAGTGGAAAGCAAAACACTGAACCACACAACATTTAGAAATACTATCCAGACTGAATGTGTACAGATAATGGCAAGAGAAGGCTTAGAGTGGTGGAGAAGGTTGACAGGATTGAGGGTCAATAGGCTTGTTTCAGAGCAGACAGGAAAGCACAGGTGAAACTGATGAAATAAAACGCAACATGCATTTCATTAAGGTGAGCTAGTTCTGGCTGGGACACCGGATGGAGCTGAGTCATCAGTCAAAATGTCTGCCGTGAGAAAGGTCTACAGCAGGAGTGGATAATGCGTGAGCAGTCCCCTGACACTGATGAGTCACGGTTCTGTCAGCAGGTACCGATCAGCTAATGGCATACGCCCTTGTAATTCATCAATTATTTGGTTTAGGACTACCTGGAATTTGGGAGCTCGTGGAAGAATGAAGAATGTCTGCCTGACAGAAGCAAAAGAGGCCAGTGGAAGCTGTTGGAGCATAGCCCAGGATCTTTGCAGTTTAACTCATTTAACAGTTTAAGAGTTTATCTCTTTTCATGTTTATGTCTAGCTTTTCAGCAACTGTCATCGCGGCTTCTTGGGAAAGGGTTTTCTAAAGAATCAAATAAAGTATCTCCTCGTGCTGCAACCTTGAAAGACCTGAGGTCAGAATCTTCTTCAGTCAGGTCTTGGTAACATGCTGTATCTGCTGATGTGTTGGGCCACCAATTCTTTCTCTACAAGTGAAGACAAAAGATGAACTCTAGAGATGTCCGCTTGTGTACCAGCTGCCGGATCGGCTACATCCCCCGTCCGATCTCCAACCCCACTGCGAGGCTTGCAGAGACATCTTTTACAAGTGGTCAACAGCCAGACTTCCCACTATGAGCTGTTCACTAGAGACCACAATGATATGTAGAAGGGCTTTTGTTCTTGCCACTAGAGCAGAGCCTGCCTTCCATTTTGTCATCCAAGGCAACTTTCTTTGACCCGAGCCCAGACCACGGTCTCTTTGGGGTCAGTTGTATGCTCGCCTCACTGACCGCTCGCACCAGTGTGCCACTGAAGTGGCTGCAGGACAAAACAAACATCTTACTGCTGCCCTCCGCTGACTACGCCATGGCAACTAAGCTTGGGGCATTAGAAAGTCTATGACGGCTGCTCTGACTCTTGAACTTGAGACTATAGGCATAAAGCACCACGTCACACGTGGCACATTTGGTTCAGTTTTGGATTTCATGAGTTGAATAACACAACTTTCATGAAATCTGCACTGCCATCAAAGACTGTAGCACAATTAACTTTTAATTTCATTTTTTAGATTTGCCTCTTTTTGTTATGAGGCTTACACTGCCTTTGTAACTCTCTCAATGCAGCATCATTTGTGTTAAAGCTCAAAGCATTACAAATTCAATGCTGGTATTTAAATGCCATTCTGTCTTAACCACAGCATCAGAGGCCATTGCCTCCCCCATGTCTACCTTTTAACTTTCAGACTGTCCTAGCAGAGAGGGCCCACCATGTAATTATTGTCCCTTCAGCACCGAGTAGAACCACATTCTTTAAAGTTGTTGCTTTTTAAGTGAGTCAAATCTCTAAAGTTTCCCCTGTCTCTCAAGTGCACAGTGAACATTTTTATTCACCTCAACTTGATCCCACTGTGTTGTAAAAAAAGTTATGTGACAGCAGAACTGATGGTTTTACCACAAAAACAACTAACATCCAAGGATAAATAGTACAAGTGGGAGCCCCCCAATCCAGCTGCCCTGTCCTAGCTCATTGGACGGCTTTAAGGGCCCTTCTGAATATTACACTTAAACGTGTATTATCAGCTGAGAAATGTGTGCAAATAATTTGACTACTTCTGGCATCAACTGATGCAGGTATGGGGGTTGTCCATATATAAACAGGGACAGGGTTCCATCAGTATGTAAATTTCAATTCACTAGATGCAACAAATTAACTTGGCAAATGAGCATGGTCTATTAGTGTATATTAGTGAGTTTTTTTGATCGATGTCACCTGGATTCTGTAATTCACTTGTAGGGGTCAATTTAGATATGATGTTACTAAAACCACAATTTTCAGTAAACAAAATAGTATTCCTAGAGGAAAATTCCTGCACAAAAGTCTCAAAATTAGACAAATTGACAACCCAGAGATGATGACAGAGCAGCTGACGTAGTATAAAGAGAGAGAGATAGTCCACACTGTTGGGATCTGACTATATGGCTTCGACATGTGCTGTGGAACAAAGAGAGTCAGGCCTTCCCTTTTGCAAGCAAAGGTTTCATCCTGATTGTAGTTTGAGCACCAAACCCCAACTCTGAAGAAATTCACATTAGGGTGTGAGTTTCCTCCCCCCAAAAACTATGCATTCCTGAAGGTACCTGAAAGCAGCGCTGCAATCTAATTGGCCGAGAGCCAAGACACCCCAGGACCCCTGTGGTTCAGCCACTGTTCTACAAAACTACCTGCAACCCCCACCTCAATGCTTTTTCCCCTTCGACCTCCGTGGAGCTAGGGAGCACACCAACGTTGTTTCCCATTTCAACCAAATCCTAGGTCTAACAGTTTATATTCGCAGGCCGAATTCACCAAACTGTCTATTTTATCTTTGTTCGTATCCACGAAGCGAACCCTTTTATTCCTGCAGAAGTGAAGAAGCAAGACTTCTTCAGAAAGAGAGAGAGAGAGAACTTCCACTCGCCACTCTCCACCAAGCGCCTCGTTTGCTCGGACATAAGGACGCGAAAAGCCCTTATCCAGACGACAGCGAATCTCTCCTACCGAGAGAACACCTCCCGCAGCCACGCTGCCTGGGCCCAACGAAGCTCAGAAGAACCACTTAGGAGAACCCCCCCCCCTCAATCACCACGATTGCATCGTACCGTAAGGCGAAATAGAGTCTGGGCAGAGTTAGAGAGAGTTCATTTGTGTTTATTTTATCTTGTTTGTATGCTTAAAGTACTGTTCATTTTTATAACGTGGTATACGCTTTATGATCACCGACACTGACGATCCCTGAAATTGCTAGTGTTGTGTAGAAGTTACCGTGTATTCTATGCTACCGTGATTCGCGTCGAGACAGCCGCAGTGAGGTCGAAGTTGCTTCTCATCAGTTCAGGAGGTCAGAACCGCCAGCTGAGACAAAGAGTCGCGGTTCTTGCTCCCCTGGCTGAGAGAGCAATCTTTCGTACTCCAGCGCGGCGCAGAGGATCTTAATCTTTTGTTTTATTTCATTTTGTTTTGTTCCTTTCCCTTCTCTTTTACTAATCCACACACACATATAGCTTTGAGCTAATGTAGCTACGTGCTAAACGGCTACCGGCACGTATAGACGCCAGGTCTCCTGTTGGCTATCAGCCATTTTTGAGTCTCACGCATGAGAGACGTCACTACGTCCCAACTACGTCATACATCGCTGAGCTGTTCCCTTGCTCCTCCCCCTTACGCACACATACACACACACACACACACACACACACACGCACACACACTTCCCACCCTGTTTTCAATCGTCTGTTGATTTTAGATAGTGTGCTCATGAATGTATAGTTGTTGTTAGTTTAGATATTAGTTGACTAGATCATTAGTATTAGAACATAATAAACTGTTATATTTTAAAGAGCAGCTGTCTGTGATTACTTTGTGCACATGTATTGTGATAATAGCTGTGTATGTGGTCTGTGCTCAAACTTAAACCTTCACTTTCACTCTGAATGTGTAATAGTACTCAGACTGTTGACATTGTGAGTGAACACTAATTATGAGACATAGTTTATCGTTTGGTTATTGGTCCCTGTTCGCAGGGTGGTGCCCCGTTATTATTAATAATTATTAATAATTGTTACTGACATTAATAATTCTATTGATGTCAAGAATTTAGTTTCTTAGATGCTGATAACCCAAACACGCTCCTTTACGTTCCCAACATATTGGTGCCCCCTTTTTGAGGCTATGTTATTCCAAACAACACTATGGACAGGAAGGGGAGGGAAGGTGGATGGGTCAAACAAACACCAGACTTTTGGTTTGTGTTCCATGCAAAACTAAACGTAAACTCAATTTTGTCACGTGAGTCGCTAGCCACGTGACCGCGTTTGTCCAATCGCTTGACACACGACACATTAGTCACTCGGTAGGGACGTGAGTCGGTAGTCCAGTTAATGTCAACCACGCTCTTTTCCTAAACCCAACTAAGTGGTTTTGTCGCCTCAAAACATTACTTCATGTGAAGATAATATGCATGTAGAGAGCGGAAACTGACACACCATCCTTGCCGCGTCCAAAACCGACACCAGAGGATTACATCGAGCATCATCGTTGACATCGTTGACCACTGACCATGCATCAGTATCTGACGAGTTCGGAGTGAGAGTGTGTTGAATTGGAGGCAGTGTGTCCAGAATCTTGCTATTGAGGCTTTCAGGGGGTCTCAAGTGTCACCAAGGGGTCTCGGACCCCCCGAGACCCCTCGTATTTCGCACACTCTTGAATGTGCTGTAAATAAAATCATCTACACTCATTGATATTGTCAACAGCAGAGGACCTAGTAATAATTACTTTAAATGATGCAGTTATGAGTGCATTTCCTTGCAGTGGGAGCATTGTTACAGTAAAAATCGTAGAAGGAAGTAAAAAAAGAAAACATTACACAGTAGGGTCTGGGAGAAAGAAAATGAAGGCAATACATGATTGTCACATGGGAGAAATAAGTGGCGTTCAAGTTAGTGACAGGATGTGGAGACACCCACTCAAGACTGGGACCTGTTGACAACACACCGGGGATCAAAGAACAGGAATGACAGACAGTGTGAGGAAGAGTTTGACAGGAGGGACTGAGAGGAGGGAAGAAGTGATGGCGCGGTTGTGAATCCTCCTACTCAACGGTGGGACTCCGCTGAATACATCAAATGGAAAGGAGGACGATTTGGGAGCGAGGCAACAGATTGATGTTTTGTCTTCCTTCGTCGTAGTCACATGGACACTGTTTCCCTTTGCTTCAAAGAGACAGGTTAAACATTAATGTATTAATATAATGTGTCACTTCCCGGAAATATCTTTCCCAACAAATCAGTTGCGATGTAATTGAGCATCTCACGGTGTCTAAACGTGAAAGGGGCTGTCTGTTGGATACAAATCACATGGAAATGCTCAATAATTGCACATTTTATCAAAGTCCTTTTTTGCAACTGTTTTATTATTGGTACTGGTGTAATGCTTGGCAATATCTGTGAAGGATCAAAGGGATTCCTACATTTCCCATAATTAGACCAACAGCATTTTTTTATAAGACCGTCCCTGCCAATTAAATCTTCCAAATTCTCCTTGGCTCCACTTTGTCATGCAGGTTTTATGGTATATATTTTCAGCTGTTGTATTGTCTTTCAGGCTGAGTAAATATGGGTGGTAAAAGCTGCTTGTGCAAACAGGGGAAGGAGAGTCTTTTATATCAGCAGGCAAGCTAACTCAGTAAAAAAATATGTTAGCTCAGCTGCGAGCAGAAACTATTTATACAAAAGACATTTGTACCATTGAGTCTTACAATTGTTGGCAAACTATCCCTCTTTTGTGAAGCAGTGTATACTCTGACAGAGGAGGTTGATATTGGAGAATATGAAAGTAAATAGCTCACAAAAACTCTTCCTTGCTACATATTTGATTCCTGGGTCTCTTTGTTTGGTCAATTTTTTGGAATTATTTTGAATGGGGTCGGTCTATGTTTCCTCAGCCCCATGATCCCTCAACCCTATGTTTCCTCAGCCCTATGTTCCCTCAACCCTATGTTCTCTCAGCCCCATGTTTCCTCAGCCCTATATTCACTCAACCCTATGTTCACTCAACCCTATGTTCCCTCAGCCTAATGTTCTCTAAACCCTATGTTCCCTCAGCCCTATGTTCTCTAAACCCTATGTTCCCTGAGGTCTATGTTCCCTCAACCCTATGTTATCTGAACTCTATGTTCCCTCAGCCCTACGTTACCTCAGATGAGTACCTCTGTCGGTGCCATGCCATTGTTTTGACGCCCAATTCCAAAATCCCTACGCCCATTGCTCCAAAACAAACCAACAAACAGAAGCATACCGACAAGTACTATGCAGAATGAAGCCACTGGACATTCCTGGTTGCAATATTTTTTTCCTACTATGACGCATGACCTGTCCTTTAAAAATGGTCCTAGGATGATGATGATGCTGAGGGAACATTGGGCTGCTGTTAGTGCAGGTTTGACACACCCGAATCCTTAGGACTGAAGTCTGTGTCACCCAAGTAGCTTGACATGAAAATACTGGTGGTGATATAGTAGCTGTCTGGTGTGTAGATCTCCTCTGGCTTTGGCGAGTCTGCTCTTCTCTTGATGTAGTTGAAGTTGTGTTTCAGTGGTAAAAGTGTGAAAGGAACAGCTTCCAAATTGTTTGTACGGATGAAAATGGTCAACTAATCAAACAAGTCATGGCATAGCTCATTGTCACCCAGTCAGACACTCATCTCCACGTGTAATGTCAGTACTGACCCTCCAATGGACTATTAACGGTAAAAATGATTAAGTATTAAGATCAGAATGATAAGCATAAGCCCTGACAATGTGCCTCTACCTAACGTTCTCATAATTTCCAGCAAGTATCTGGAACTCTCTGGATGTCTTCCCTTTGTGGCGGCGATGATAAGTCACACTTGAAAAGTGGGAGACGACAGAAAGCGGCTCACAGGCACTTCAGTATTTAACGCTGACGCTCGATTTGACATTTCAGTTACTGTGATACGTCGGTGAAGGAGCGATGGGAGAGTGTGTGTGTGTGTGTGGGGGGGGGGGGATTGTGGGAGTTAGCTTTCTCCTTTGCCTCTCCATCATTGTCACTGCTTCTCTGAAGCATCGCATTTTAATACAGCAAATAATCGAATTGTGAAACTTGTGAAACGGCCAGCACATCAGTGACACTTTTTGCAAGCTTGCTGCTGCTGCAGTTTCTCAATGATGGAGATAATTACCTGCAGGCAAGCTGATGGCTGTACAACTGAGTCATAATATCAGTGGCTGTATCCCAGTACATGTATGGAACTGTGTGGTTCAGTATGAGTGTGTGTGGAAAGTAGATGCCTGTCTGAAAATCTGTTTGTGTGTGTGTGTGTGTGTGTATGTGTGTGCGAGCACGCGCATGTGTGTATACGTTAGCTCTAACCTCTCTATTTTCTCAGAGGCCAGACAGAAAATGTCAGCAAGTCAAAGCTATTAGAGCGCAGAGACGACCTTTCATTCATCAAGCTCTACAAGCACATTTGTATTCAAATGCACTCTTTAAAAGTACAAAGAGGAAATTCTTCCTCAGACAAAATATAGACTGGATCACATAAAGCAACATATTAATATTCTATTGGAATGTATTCATAACATTCTTAAGAATTGGCTCTACATAGTAAAATAGTAAAAGAAAAAGAAGCAAAATAAAGGTTTGTTGTTTATGATGCAACAGCGGGGGTTTTCACGATTGTTAGCAGGAGAGTCATTTTTCAGCTTGATGCTTTCTTTGATTTTTCGATTCGTAATTTTTATTTTGAAAAAGGTGCAAACCTGCACATAACATCCAGGAATCATACTAAACAATAGCAACAAAGGTTATGTAATGCTAGAAAACCAATAACAAAGAAAAAACAATACAAGATATTTCATGTATTAAATGAGAGAAGGTTTGTGGAGACCACAACCTCTGATTAGCCACCCATAAATCTGGAGTCTCTCATGGAACCAGTGGTTACATTTTGAGAGCAAAAGGAATAAAGGAGTAAAAGCGGAACTAAAGCACAGCTGTGGCCGCTGCCTTGAGTTGCATTAAGTCACTGCTGATGAACTCTACCTCAGTTTGCTACGTCCAAATTAAAACTTTTCAGTAAAAATATAACTGGGGACTTTTATTGTGAAAAATTGAGATTGAAAAATGTGTTTGTCCCTGAATTAGCAGAGTTTTGTCAGCAGCTGCTCTTCAATAACTAGTCTACGTATACTGCAGATAGAAAGAGTAAGCAGTTACACTTATTTTTTTCCTTTTATTGTGAAGAATGAAATGAAAAGAAGGTAATGAAACGTGTTTATTCACCGTTTTACAGTCGTGTTTTGACCACGAAATACATCTCAACACTATGCAAAGTGTCCTTATCCTGTGAACTTATTTATCTTTGGCTTCTGCACATGTCTACATTGCGGACACATCATTGTCTTAATGCTTTCTTATTCTTTAAAGGCTAAAATCTACTATTAGCTCAGAGTAACAAAGGATTGCTGATATCGTAACTTTATCTATGAGCCAACATCTTCTTTTACTCCGACTCACTGGTCAGGTCTATGGGATGCCAACACTGTGACATTTCAAACCTGACAGTAAAGCCTTAAATGACACTTATCTGAGACTATAGATGCAATCACACCTTTGGTTTATTTGTGTTCCGGTTTAGAGTCAGACATTTACTTTGCTGGATTCGGCAAGGATTACTGTCCTGGGAGAAGAAAAGTGAAAAGCGGATTACATTAGACGACGGAGCTTTCGAACTTTCAAAGTCAACTTTTTTGGCATTAAATATTGGATGTAAATGTAATCCTGCAGAATCTTCCACTGAGAAGATAATTCAGGGAATCTGTCTGGGATGCAACAGTGAATGTAACATTGTATCAGTTTCTTTTAGGGCCACTCAACATGAGCCTCAAACAGTTGTGCCTTTTTAACTCGAGTCACCTGAACTGTTTCTTTGAAAGTGAAAAGTAGGGCAAAAGCTAAAGGTTCTCAGGTGAAACGGCAATTGGAAATGTCATCGCGATGCCTTGCCACTTGCTGGTTGATCTTTGATTCAAAGCATTATTTGGGTCACCTTTTCATGAACTGTACATCATGATGAAAATCCGCACCCACATGTGGCCCGAATGAAATGATCCATTGTTTCATAGCTACATTTTCCTGCCACTGCGGCATTTTTACTGTGGGATTGGCAGTTGATTTCAGGCTCCTTGGATTGAATCGTTGAACAGTCGACCTACGGTGACCCCACTTTGACTTTGGCTCTAACGATTTGACTCAATCAAATATTTGAACCCATCACATCCTAATGTACTGTGTCTCCAGATGCTGGTACAAAATGATGACGAGCAGATACCCTGTGTCTGCAATCTCTATGATGAAGCAGGTGACCACATATTATCACCACTGACAGGAGTGATGGCTGAAATGAGCAGAGTTAGACCCAGGTGGCATCTGGGTCTACTGCAACTGCAGCTCTGTTGAAAGATGATGTCACTTTTTTGAAACCACTTTAATTTCAATAGAAAATTAACTAAATTAGAAGAGCAAATGCACCACACATCTAATAACCCACTGCAACGTTACTTGGAGCGAGGCGTCATGCAATGCCCTGTGTGTAATACAATTCTTTTTCACAAGCAGTCTCTTGGGGAAAAAACACATTAAATCCGATGTAAGCCTGCTATTAGCATGTTGCATGCTAATGGTGGAAACCAAAGGCCAGCTCTTTAGGAATCTAGTGTCGGAATCCTCATTGAAGCCTTGCTTGAATCCCAGCCATCTGTTTCCCAGGTTGGATTTCTTGGATAACCCAACAAATCTGATATGATTCCTAAAGACCCTTTTTTTACTTCCGTTGACATGAATTCCAGCAAATCCCATGTTGAGTCCCATCGAACACAAAAACGTGCAAAAATGCTCGCCAACAAATCCCACTTGATTCCCTGTGGAGCCATGTAGATCTTGCATAGCTGAACGATATGGAATGTCTTTGTTTAAACTCATGAACTCATGTTTACAATGTTTACTGAGTTAAAAAATCCTGAGAGAAAGAATGTAATTTTAAAGCACTTCAGAATTGGCTTAACTTTCTTTATTCTAAATGTAGTGAAGTATAAGATGCTTTTGCCCAGCTCTCTCTTATTTCCCTGGCCTACTCACATCTTCAAACTTGCCTCTTTTTTTGTGTGTCTCTTTTTAGATGTGTCTCCACATGAATCTGTCCAGAATGTCTCTCCTGCTGTCCATTTCTGATGTCTGCTGTGCGCAATGACTCCAGGTATTTCAATTTTAATTGACACATGGTACAGAAGCATGCCAGGTTTAGCGATGCTGAGAAAGTCTAAACAATGAGAAAATCAATGACTCATAGATCTGTATGCATTTAATCAAAGTGTCACCTGGAATGAATTTGTGGAAGATAGGGTGTGTGTGTGTGTGTGTGTGTCTTCCCTACGACGAGGATCAGTATATGTGTCGATTTTATGCATTTAAGCTCTTCAAGTTTGTTCAAGCATGATGTTGATGAGTAGGTGAGTCGATGTGCTTAAAGCAGACGTGGTTGATTTTCTACGTGTACGAGTGGGCCGTTGGATGTCAGCCTGTGCATATGTGCATTTTATTTTATTTTTCATCTCTCTTCAAGCCAAGATGTGGAAAATTGTTCTCTGAAAGAATTTTAAAAGCTTCTCTTGATACTACACGAGGCAGGGTTGAATCAATTTCCAGAAACTGAGTCCCCAAGAAAGTCTCAATTTGGGGCCATAGACAAGTTATCTGTGGGCTCCTCATTGGTGTACCTAAACATATTGAGATATTAGCAGCCTGTAATGTGTTATTAATAAGGTTCGCAAAGGTGCAAATTATCTAATTCTTTACATTTTCCGTGCCAACATTCCCACCACTCCCAACCAAAAGGGTTATATCGCTCTAAAATGCCATTAAAAGGCTTCTCAAGTTTGAGAGCACACAAAACAAGACTTTCTTACTAGAAAACCTTTATTATGGAAACTTGTATTTTGAATGGTGACCTCATGCAGCGCAAGCTATGAACTCAAAACCGATAAAACCATGACACAACAATCCTACCTTTCCAACTGTCATCTTCAATAAAACTGCCTTTCTCCACCTGACTGGTGCCCCATTGGTTTGCAAAAAACTGTCTACTTTTCCAACACCTATCCCAGTTGCGACCATTTCAACCAGAGACAGATTTTTATTCCGTGTTTGATTGGAAAACGTGTGCTGAAAAAGAAAAAAAGAAAGAAACAAGCTGTTAACATCGTTAGCTGCTAGCCACCGGGTCAGACATCCAGACATCTCCAAGTTCATACCCGTGTGCAGGCAGGAAATCCCCACTGTAAGGGTTGGAGCTGCTGCAGTAGTGGGCCAATCACATGTTGCAGTACATTGAAGAACGCTTGTAGTGATTGGCTGCGGGCAAAAACATACAAATATATATATATATATATTATTGTTTTGTCTACAAGTGGGCACAAAAATGGTCAATTGCAGTTATTGTTTGACTGGAGAAGTTTCGATACTACTTGATACCAAACTTTTTGAATCCAATCCACCTAGAATTCAGACTCTTCTAAAGGCTAATAAAGTTTCCACTAAAAGCATGAACCCTACTTGCTGCAGCCATTACTTTAATTTCAAAGCAGCTGGTCCTTTATGGCACCAGTTTTGTTCTCCGTAGCTTCTTAAAGCCTTGGCTTAGACACAAACTCCATTTACAGTGTGCCAGTTACAATCATATACTCCAGTCTGCCAAATATCTTCTCTTTCTGTATGTCCCCGTGTCAGTGTTTGTGTTTTCTCAAAGCACAGTGGGTGTTTTTCGTTGGTTGCAGATGGACACAAACCTAGTAAAGCATGTCCATCAAACACCTGAAATCTACCCCGACGTTCACAACAATTACAGACCCATCTCCAATCTCCCTTTTCTGTCTAAAATACTGGAACACACTGTTGCCCATCAACTGAAAACCCACCTGGACTCAAACCAACTGTATGAACCATTTCAATCCGGATTCAGATCTCATCTCAGCACAGAAACTGCCCTCATCAAAGTCACCAACGACCTCCTTCTCTCCTCTGATGACCACTCCCTCAACATCCTGATACTGCTCGACCTCAGCGCAGCCTTCGACCACAATCACCCACTCCATCCTCCTTTCCCGTCTTGAGTCCTCCCTCCACATCACTGGCACAGCCCTCTCCTGGTTTAAATCATACCTCTCCGACAGTGAACAGTTCATCAGCATCAACAAATTCAAGTCTGACACAGCCCCAGTCTCTCAAGGTGTCCCCCAAGGTTCAGTACTCGGTCCCCTCCTCTTCATCCTCTACCTGCTCCCCCTTGGCGACATCATACGCCACCATGGCCTCCACTTCCACTGCTATGCTGACGACACCCAGCTCTACATCTCCACCAAGTCCATCACCCCCACCATCCACTTCACCATCACCAACTGCCTAACAGATATAAAAACCTGGATGCAAGCAAACTTCCTCAAACTCAACACCGACAAATCTGAAGTCCTCATCATTGGCCCCAAATCACTAAACAAATCCCACCACAACTTCTCCCTCTGCATTGATGGCACCACTGTTCCTGCTTCCACACATGTCCGTAACCTTGGGATCATTTTCGATCAAACTCTCTCCTATGAACGACACATCAATCACATCAGAAAAACCGCCTTCTTCCATCTCAAAAACATCGCCCGTCTCCGCCCCTCCCTCTCCTCCGCAGCCGCTGAAACACTCATCCACGCCTTCATCACCTCTCGACTGGACTATTGCAACAGCATCCTGTACGGCTCACCCACCAAAATCATCAACAGACTACAATACATCCAAAACTCAGCTGCCCGTCTGCTCTCCCACTCCCGCACCAGAGAACACATCACCCCAGTCCTTCAAAACCTCCACTGGCTCCCCATATAGCAAAGAATCCAGTTTAAAATTCTCCTCATCACTTACAAAGCCCTCCATAACCTCGCCCCTTCATACCTTTCAGACCTCCTGCACCGTCACACTCCCAACCGCAACCTCAGATCCGCCGACGCCAACCTCCTTACCCCCCCTACTCTGTCCAAGCAGCGGACCTGGGGGGACAGGGCCTTCTCCGTTGCTGCCCCCTCCCTCTGGAACTCCCTGCCCCAACACCCAGACATTCTCCGTCACTCACCTATTCAAATCTGCTTTTAACCTCTAAAATCAGTCATGTATGTTTTCTTTCTTTCTCTTCGTGTTTATTTTTCTTTCTTACTGTTATGTGGTAGATTTTGTTCTTATTATAAATGCTTTTATTGTTTCTGTTTTTACCATGTAAAGTGTCTTTGAGTGCCTTTTAAAGCGCTATATAAATAAAATGTATTATTATTATTATTATTATTATTATTATTACTGCTAAATGTAAGTTGTGTAAAATGTGCACGCCCACGTTGCCACACTGCTATTCCAAACGGAAAATTTAATCATACCGGCGTGTGTCTCCACCATTTTCTCACTTCTTCCTTAACACAATACAAAGGGAATGTAATCAAAACACATAAGCTGCAACCCAATTGAAATTCTCAGCAAAGCGCACATTTTCATATACTTTCCCCCCGCTGCATTATGATTGTGTACTTACTCAATAAGCGCTCCTCCAGCCGCTCTGCTGTCATTACCTGTTAAAGTGGCATCACTGGGGTGTTGCGGATGCCTCCTTTCATTTTAACTTGCCATCAGTTATTGAATCACACCTCTGGACGGTTGCAAATGTAGTGCTCTCATCACATCTTTCTTCACATCACTGCGGCAAAGGGTTTCATTTTATTTATAGCAACAAAATACAAAGGTTTGTAATGTCAAGGCCACAGATTTTTACTTGCAACCAGGCACAGCAGTGCCAACCGTTGCACGTTAGGAAAAGCAGTGTCAGTCCTTGTAAAGACAGACATCACATGACTGATTTTAATTTGTTACCAGACTGATTCAGTTAGAAGCGCAAATGAAAACGAGGTCAATGTCGGGTACATTTACTAGACCAAGTGCAATTTTGAGTCACTTGTACTTTACTTTAGTATTTCGATTTCATGCTACTTTCTGCCTCTACTCCATTAC
This sequence comes from Anarrhichthys ocellatus, assembly GCF_004355925.1. Classification (NCBI taxonomy): domain Eukaryota; kingdom Metazoa; phylum Chordata; class Actinopteri; order Perciformes; family Anarhichadidae; genus Anarrhichthys; species Anarrhichthys ocellatus. The sequence goes on from NW_022280049.1 coordinate 7,530,664, forward strand.
ATTGCCAAGGTAAATATTGTACCTTTTGCTCATTTCATATTAAAAAAATATAATAAGCCTATGAAATAAAATGCCTTCACAAAGATAAATCAGTGGCTCCCAACCATCTTAACTGTTGACCCCATAGAAAAAAATATTCTATTTGGGGCCCCCTGTCATATTTCAGATATCTATGTCAATGACTCCACAAAAGAGACATTTCCCCCTTAAAACATATCAAAAAGTTTCATTCACCTCTTTGTTCAAGGACGTAAAACCCTCCAATATTTGCATAAAACAAGATTTGAGAAAATTCCAAAGAGTTCATTTGAATTTGCATAACATAACTTTTTTACTGTCCTTCTTCTTTCCTACCTCATCAATCATCTCACAAGCCCTCAGATCTGTCTTATGACCCTTTGGAAGTGCCCAAAACTATAAATGTGAACCAATGGTCTGAACTACAGTAAACTCCAGCAGCTCCAACAGTACAATTACAGTAAAGTATTGGCTTTTTTCTTGTAAAAAGGAAAACATGAAACTTTGCGTTTTTAATTTGTGGAGCTTCTCAGAGTGTGATTGAGTACAGCTAGAATGCGTTACTCCGTTCAGCAGCAGTGCTCTTGGAGATGGGACCTTTAGTCCTTTGGTTGGTTGGCTGGTCCATCACTTTGATCCAGACTGAAATATCTTATATTGGATTCACGAGCACACAAATTTGTGCAGACATTCATGGTTCTCTGAAGATGTATCCTAATGTCTTGGGTGATCCTCTGACATTTCATTGAGCACCATCTGCAGGTTTATAATGTTTAGTATGAAATATCTCAACATCTATAGGACAGTGTCAGAGACAAAGGAGATATTGCAAAATATTTAGTAAATAAAGTCGCAAAATTCGATAACAAATTTGCTCGGTAGGTGTGCTAAGTGCTCAAATATTTGTCCCCCCATACTGATGAAAACACCTATCTTGCATGCATAAGAGCACATGTGCCTGTGCTTGAACGTGTGGTGCACATTTTTACAAACATTAGCACTGCCGTTCCTGCTAGCTGCTAGCGTGAACCTGAGCTGAAAATGTCCTCTGCAGTCGTAGTAGTAGGGAGATCTCTTGTGCAGAGAAATTGTTCCTGTAAGTCCCCGTCCCACACATGTTTTTTATAAATGAGTAAAATTGCTTTGTTTGTTATGTCTGTAGATTCGTCCATTTGTAATGCAAAATGACCACTTGCCTAATTGGAGCTGTGGTCTGTTGTTTGATGTCATCCGACATGTCTTCAATTCGTCTACTTATAGTGTCATTTGACAGAGGTACAGTTTTCAGTTTATACTCTGCTGATATTAGCATTACAAGGCATTAAAGCATAAAAAATCCCCTTCAAAATAAAAGCACAGGATTTTTTCTTTTTTTTTTTCAGGCAAAGGCCCGCGACCCACTAAAAACGGGTCCGCGACCCAAAGACCCACCAGTTGAGAATCACTGCCTTAAAGAACGGACACAACATAGACAGCATGAAGAAACTAGCCTGGCGATGTTAAGGCTACCAACAACCCATAATCCAATTTAAAGTAGTTTAGGGGCTGCCAACATTCATGGTTCAATTCCTGGTCAGGGGACTGGTTTTTCAGGTCTAGCTCTCTTAATCCCCCCCCCCCCCCCCTATCTTCATTTACTGTCATGGTAACACAAAAAGCTCTCCATTCAAAGAACACATTTACTTTTCAACTCCTGGGGCTCTACCTCTATATGCTGTACATGTAGATATTCTGGTAAATGTACCACAAAAACGAAACAAGGGCATGACCTTTATGGGACCTTAAAAAAAATCTTCCCTGGACATCCATCTTGATACGCTACTATATCTGAGCTGCCTTAGATGTCGGAACTGAGCGGAGACATGCTGATGTAATCAAAATGCTAAGCGGCCCCACCCAGCCCCCTCGCTGCTCCTTTGAGATTGGTGATTCATCACCAGCTCATCTCACCCTAACGAACCCAGACACTGATTACAAGCCCCCCCTTCAAACAGAAAATGCCAGCCCTTCCAACCCAATTTCCTCACTCGTTTTGTCGAGTCACGACTACAAAAGCGGCTCGCGCTCTCTCTCTACCCCCTCTCCGGCGAGCACGCCGTTAATATTTGATGGGATGCGCCACTTCTTACGAATAAAACCGACGCCGTCGTTGTTTCTGCTGATGTAGGAGCCCCGTGGTTGTTTAGATTAACCGAGAGGTGTGAGGGGGCTGATTATGTGAGTGGCAGATACAGTTAAGTAAGACATTTGGGGGGTGATATATACATTTGATCCATTCATAATATGAACTGTTAAAAGGAGAGGAGTGGTGTATGAGAGCATGGGTGTCGGTGCACTTAAATAAGACAGTTATAGCACTGGGAATTTTAGTGATAATGTAAATTTGATTTTAATACAACAGGGCTGGATAAGGGACTGACGGGAGGGAGAGGGAGAGGCTAAGGTAATTAGCAGTGTGACAGATATACTTGGCTCATAAAAATACAGGTTATAAGCACATTATTGAGGTATTAGGGACATTGTTGGGAGGTGATGAGAGAGGGGGAGCCAGAGACGGAGAGGTGAGGGAGTCAAGTCAATTTCACTAATATAATTAAACATATTTCATTCCTAATTCCTCGACAGACTGAGAGGCATATGAGAGCTCTCAAATTGTGCTGATACTTCAAGACTCCCCCCCCCCCCCCCAGTAGGAAATCTACCAAGCAGCAAACCCAAACCAAAGATGAAATACAGATGCATTTAAGGCAAATTGGATGCAATAACATAGAGATCGATGCAGTAAATATGAAGTACAGAGAGCTGGGTGACAAGTTTCAGCCCTTTTGCAGCACAAGGGATCATTTCAGCCTCATTAATTAAGCCGTGCTTAAGTGGTCAGACCACCGTGCTATACAAGCAGAGGTTATAGTGGCTTACAGACTGTACACTTCACATGTCCATTGACCAAAATGATCAAAGTGCATGCCCTTTGGTGTCTACTGAAATTGATGTCAGCATGGCAGGTAAGTTAATTGCTACTGATTGTTGCAAATATATATATATTATATACTACATACCAACAAGAAGTTGGCTAACAAGAACACAGTGTCAAGCATATTGAATGAAGTCAAACAAAAATATATGCCAGTCTGAATATCAGGCTACCATCACATGATAGGTTGGATTATTTAAATGGAACATAAAAAACACACGTTTCAGTGCTTGTCCACAAACATTAGGGTACTGGAGTGTCTACCTACCCACAATCTGTCAAATGTGACAACCCATTCACTTCTTTGTGGGCTGCCTAGATTAGAAAACATGTGATTCAACAGGCAATTTAGATTTGGCTCCCAAATCCCAATTTAGATTGGTTTATATGCAGGCTTATTTAGAATACGCTGCATCCCATCTCAGTAACTCCGCCCACAGCTTGAGCACTAGTGCGGCATATTTTTTCCTGCAAGCCAATCAGAGCAGACTGGGCCTGTGGCACTTTAGCTGAGCGTTGCAGACAGAGAATGAATATAGGAATCTTCAGCCCAGACAGTGCAAGACTAATGATGTGTGTTAGATAAATCAACCTGAAAATGAACATATGTCCCCTTTAAATTCATTAGATGTACTGTAGGATTTTTATTTCAGTTCATTAGGTGGAAAGAAATTGTCAAAATGATGGTTTTTGTTTGACATGTAATAACAGTATTTCACTATTGAAAAAATACTAACTTGCACATGAGAACGGCATGCTAGCATGTTTACATTGTTAGAAATGCGCATAAATATGTGGATTGAATTTCTAAACGCCCTGATACGAGACAGTGAAATGTAAACGTAACTGAATTGGTGTTTCTCACTCTTTTTTTTTTTTTAACAATCAGGATTTCCCTTCCAAATGTCAGGATATAAAATGGCCTGATAATCTTATAGTGTGTCCCCAGCCTCAGAGGAATAGATGAGATGGCCTGTGGGTCAGATAGGCGGTCCTATAACAGAAAAAAAAGAAAAGGTTGGAAGAACTCTTCCAAGGATGCTGACAAACCTCATCTGGAATATGTGCATTTATTTACAATGTAGAGGACGATGCTGCTACTGCTCTTTTTTATTGTTTTCTGTAAAATCAAACAGACAAAGAGACCTAAAACAGTGAGGATTTACAGGGGACAAATATGACAAACTAACAAGCACCGATAGCTGTTTAATGTAAACTTGCTGACATTGAAGCTTTTAGCAAACATGTGGAACTTTTTCTAGTTTCTCAAGTGGAAATTACATGATGACGGTGACGGTAGCACGAGCACAGCAGAGACAGTGTCGGGACTCAAGAACGCCGCGAGCCAAGCAACCTACCCACCCACAAACAGACACTGCACAAGTCTTACAAAAGATACACAGGCTCACTTTATTTTGCCGCTGTACAAATATGACTTGATCAAAAAAGTACACTTAATCAAGCAAACGTCAAAAAGGAAGACATGGTCTAATCATGTCGTTCTGCATTACTGCAATCAAAGAAAGCATCGGATAATATTCCGTACAGAAAAGAATGTGACTCTGTGGAGGTCCGCGTCAAAATGAATATCTTTATTTTTCAGGGTCCTTAACTATAAGAATGGCTGAATGGCTGCCGATCTAAAGCAGAGCTTATGACACACGAGCTTGGATCGGGCCCAACGAGTGGGCCGTGGGAAGATTACGCTGAATCCCCAAATCATCCCAAAAAAAAAAAAAAGTCAAATTTAGTTTGAAGCTACAGGCTGTGCGGCACTGCCAAAGCATTTGATGTCCCTGTAATGGAACATAAACAGCCCCAAAAACACCGTCGGGCTTGTAGGTTAGGTCATCTTAAACAGCCTTGACATTAGCATGTAACTAAGTCTGCTGGGAAAAAAAGAAATGAAAGAATCTTCCTAGAGGAAAGGTTGGAATGTGATCTGAAATGTGTCTGACTCGGAGGAGAAGGAAGATTACGAGTAGAATTTTGCATGTATTATGTATTCAAGGAGTACGGCCTGTCAGACTGTAGTAGCATGCTAACCCCAAAGAGATTACCTCCTCTTCCAGGCTCAAATCATTGTACTCAGTGTGTAGCAGAAAATCTGAATCACACACACAAGTCTTTCATGACTTTCCCAAATCTATGCAATAGAAAAAGAAACTGGCCTTTCCTTTCTTCTGTGATTATTGAGCTTCCACAATACTTTTCTATTTCCCCCCACTATTTGCCATTCCACATCACTCTGCTGTATCCTCGAGGGCCACTGAGCCAACAAACCACAATACTTGACTGCTGTTACTGCAGTGAAATTGCACGTTTCCAGATCGAGCACACTGACTCATGGCCTGTGAGTCACTACCGCTTATTTGTCTTCAAAAAAACAAGCTCTTTTTCTTTCCCTCGTGTCACTGTTACGTTCATTTTTGTCAAGGATATTTCAACATTTACTCGCAGTCATTGAATCCTATTTCTTTCTCGCTTGGGTAACATCTACTTTTGAGCTTGCACTAAGTGCTACGGTGGTTCTACAGTCCACACTTCTCAGAGGTCACCTTTTTCTATTAAACAATGTCGATTGGCTGGTTTTGGATTCCTTTAAATAAATTCCTGTTATAAACTCTTGAATATTTGTTTCTGGAGGACTTGTTATTTGGAAAAGTCTGTTGATGGACGACATCTATCATGCATGTGAACGTCTAACTCATGCTAACCACCCAGTTATTATTTATATTTTTTGGACTCCAATAATATTGGACTGCAGAACACGTTTCCTAAAAAGCACCAATACCGCACACTGGCCCTGTGTCCCAATTCAACCATAGTCTAATAAGACAGAGTGTATAGACTATGTGCTAATGGTAACAAATCCAAAAAATGTTTTCACTCTCTCCAAGACAATCTTGATGAGTCACTCCTATTGGCAGGATCGTATCCTTTGTCACCGTCTCGCGTTCCCACAAACAAATCAACTTGGTTAATTGAAAATAAGACAATGCAATATTTTGAGACATTTGAGACTTTTTTTTCAGTGATTATTTAAATGGGATTTTTTTTCCTCAAGGAATTTTTTTTAAATGGCACGTAGCTTCACTCATTTCATATTTTAAAAACTGTCGTCGCTTATTTGCACAGGTTTAACGCACAATCCTTTTGTGAATCCTCCTTATTCGTCCTGCACAAGATGAAACAATGTAACACAAGTCAAGAACTCTTCCAACTGTTAATTCATGGTAACGCACAGTGTTTATGTTCACTATCCCTATCACTGGAATCGAAGGCTTGGAGTGTTCTGGCCGCCGTACGCCTCGGCACCGGTGAACTGTACACCATAGCGTCAGAGAATCAAGCCACGCTCATTGGCTCCCAGCCTGTCCGCATAATGGCTCCTTTCTGTTCCTCCTTACCCTCCTGGCTTATATCATTATCGCCATGTACTGGGGCAAAGATAATGATATATGTACATCCATTCAACCTGGGGGACATGCCTCGCAGGAAGTCACGGAGAAGACCCCCCCACCTCCCACTCGCTCAAACTCTCTCTCCTCTTTCTTCTTACCCGTCTCTCTCCCTCAGCAGACGTGGGGGCATTTGTTATGTGTCCCCTAACCTGCAATGTTTTCTCTCACAATGATTTATAAATAGGGTGCTGCTTAGCATATCAAAAGACACTTAGGAAGAGAGAGGGGGGGGCAGGAACTGAGAGAGAGAAAACATGCTGAAAAGACGTAGAGGAAGAAGAAGAAGCGACAGAGAGAGAGAGAGTTGATCAACACATAGGGTCTGAGTGACAGTGCCACAGATACCTGAGTTCATAGAGTGGTTCGCTGTGTTGTGACTGGCTGACTCTTAAGGCCCTGATCACACAGGGCTGCTTTGTGCGTTGCTGAGCGCCTCTTGCTTTTAGGCCCCCTGGCCTTCACCTAAAAATATCAGTCAAAGATACACGTACCAACCAGGAAGAGAGAAAAAAGAGACCAATACAACCATAAAGAGACACAAAAAGACCACAAAGAGACACAAAAAGACCACAAAGAGACACAAAACCACCACAAAGTCTGTGTGTCTTGCTCCTATGTAGGGCCGGTGGTGGGGCCTTCTGCATGTCTGTTCCCAGGGGCCCATTGTCCCGTAGTTCGTCCACGATTAGGTAGTGTATAGTTATTGTGTGAAGCTACGTGAGCACTAATTCGGTGGTAGCATCATTCATTGGTGTTTAATCACGTCTGAGCCCAATTAACCTGCGTCTATGTTTTTCTGTGTCTCGTGGACGAGGGGAGGTGAGGCCTGGACCGAACACATGACGGGCTCACATGCTGAGCACTGCACCCTGGAAAGACACCACGGACAGATGGATACATCCTAAGAGAAGGGGGGGTGGTGTTTTTTTTTGGTGTGTATTTACAGTATGTTAATATTGCCAAGACACTGTATACTGGAAATGAAAATGCTAAACTCTCCGGTTAACAGTGTTTTATACTGAGCACAGCGGTGTTCAGTTGACATGTGGAAAGAACTGTTTATTTGGGGTTTGTGTGTAAAGTTGTGACGCAAAGTAGAGTGAATATAGTTTTGAATGAAGTGTTTTGCTTTTGCAAGAGATGTAATATATTAAAAAAAGTAAAGCAGCAGCACACCCCCCCCTTCCCTCTCCGGGACATTAAACAGTCCCGTGTCTCTGTGTTGGCATATTTCCACACACTCTGTACACCTCAGCTGTTTGTAATAAATGGGGTAGCACCTCACTCTGCCACTGCTGAATAAATAACGAGCTCTCAAACACTGCCGATTCATGTAAAACTAGCCGGCATTGTAAGCATTCATTTTTCCTGCCGTCCCCGGGGTGAGCGGAGTCATGGGCTCAGAACAGGGCATCGCTGTCAGGGTTGTTCAAGCTGTCCTGCGGTGCTGATAACGTGCATTAACTCCTGCCTGGATTATTACGCCCAGAATACGTTTTTAACCCATTCCTTACTGCTTTGGTCAGGTTGTAGGTAAGAGAGGCCCATTTATTTGAGTCATTTCTGACACTGACCTGTTTTTTTAAGGGGTGTGTCCAACTCTCGGTGTTCGTTAATCATTGAGACCTCACTCTCAGCAGTCATGTTAGTGTTCATGCATTCTACATCAGAGACACAGGGGGTCTATGGACCAGTGGCTCTTAAGCATGTGACCCCTCCGCAGGGTTTATTGCCTTTCGATTCTTTATTTGATTCTGACTACCAGGTGCATTAGGCAATATTCCATGTTCCTGGGACCCTTTAGAAAGAGGCAACCATTCATTGCAAGTGTTATGTGCCTGAGTCCTGAGCTGCTGAACCAAAGGGACGATTGTTAAATTTGAATACAATTTAAAGCTATATGTGTCAAACTAACCAGGAAAAAAATAGAGATTAAAGGAAAGAAATTACTATTGCTATTATAATAGATCTATACATATATCCTGTTAATCACCTTGCCACTCTGTCTCTTAAATGTCTTATTTTCAACAGTATATAACACAAAAGAACAAAAAACAAAAAGCTAGGGAGCATGCACCAGGCTGCGATTACTTTCAAACCGTGATTTGGAACAAAACAATTCGTAGAATATGAATCTAACTTCCACGGTTTAGGTTCAAAGTTTAATTTGTCACTATATGCAACTGGTATGTTGTTCATATTCATCATGAGTAGGAAAATGCTTCTCTGATGGAGCTAAAGGTGAACCTGCACGAGTCTCCCTCCGAGATGTTTTAATGGCTGTTCTCTTAACACAGATGTAATAATCAGTCTGTTGTTTTCAATGCTACGTCATTAGAAAGAACACAGGTGTACAGAGACATTGTTAAGTGACAAGCGTGCCTATTTCAAGCCAAACAATGATGTTATTTCTAACCTTTACTAAGTGCTTTTGTTGCATGAAGCTAACCGCCAGCCTTCCATAATGTAAACCAATGCGCAAACCTTCAAGCTCAACATACTACTAATAATATTAATGCTGTTAACGGTGACATTTCATGCAGAGATGCAGCCGAAAGTGCCTCACAAATCAAGACGAGATCAATGGAGAACAAATGAAGGGATTGAGTAAAGGTTTATAAAGGATACAGTGTGTGCATTGATGCGAGCAGATGGGTACTGTGATCTCCTTTTTCGTGTTGGTCAAAGTCCTGTCAACTCACCAGCGTTCTGTTTAATCTGTTTTAGACTCTTATTTTTTTAGGGAGACCAGTAAAAAGAGAGTTGCCATCATCAAAGCGGCTTGTAGTAAAAGCCTGCATCGGCGTCTCAGCATCGTTAAAATGCTCTAATTTAGATGATTTTTTTCCCAAATGGCTAATAAAATGAGTCTCAAATCACTTCCACATCTGTAACACCTGCTTTAATTTGGCCAGCAAGCACTGACTGCTGGTCAGATCCTTACCTCCGCTTATAGAACACTGTGTTCCTCGCTCGCACTACGCCACTGACACCAGCGTTAGGTTCACAGCTTCAAGCTGCAAAGTCTCGCTGCTCTTAATACGACATCATGTTCGATGCCTCACTGCTTCCATTAGACCTTCATTAGCTGCATGCCTCTTTTCACTGGATCTTCACGTGATATACGTTCCCGTATGGAGACTCACCGGTGACGAAATATAGACTGTCAGGGACGCCATTCACTCAGCGTGTGCCTCGTGTATTATACTTCATTACTGTGCAAGATTTTTACCATTCGAAACCAAAAGAAAGGAGAAAAAAAAAGACTAATCTTCACTAAAAAAGAGCCCTGATTAGTGTCTGCAGGCTTTCTCTCAGACTGCAGGGTGAACCTCTGCCTGTCGCGGGGGTCAGGCATGTAGCCTGAGAGGGGAAAGCCAGGGCTAAACAAAGCCCATCAATGAGTCACTCCTGCTCTAAATGCTCATTGCTGTGAGCGAACTAATCACTGAAGATGACTCGGCAGGGCATCACAGCATTTCAATCACCTTCTCTTTTCCCCCTCACCTGGATTTCCACAGCTGGGCAGTCAGAAGATGCTGTGAAAAGATAATGACCAGAATGTTACGTTTATTTTGTAGAGCGCATTTTTAAAAACAACACGTGTTGACCGCAGCGCTTTACAAAGAGATAACGTAAAATCACTGGAATGATCAAAATAGATACACACACACACACACACACACACACACACACACACAGCAATCTACAAACAACATAAACTACAAAGAAACAACCTGGATTCTACTCCACAATGTGGGGCCAACAACAATGTGAGTATTTCACCCTGACACAATAAAAGTGACACCCACGACTTAGGGTTTGGACTTTCTTCCTTCTGGAGTAAATCATATTTAGAAACACTGATTTAAGTTTATCATTATTAATAACATTGGAAAAGAAAAAGGAGTGAAACATATGAGCTTCATGTGTGTATTATGAGTTTTCATTTGTTCTGTGACAAAGAGAAATAAACTGGATTTCTTGCTAGTACCAGATCGGCATCCATATTAGTGTTGCATCAGGGCAGCTGCTGGCAAATAGCTGCGGCAGGACAACAGGTGCCTGTGATCCAAAAAAACAGGTCCGGCGCCATTGATCAGTCAGCGTGGCGGCGTGTGTGTGAAACAAAATCCATGAGGAAGCGGAGCGGACAGGCCTCGACCCGAGCAGCATCACCTGCATGTCCCCATGGATGCGCTTGCAGTTACCTTTGTGGCCAGACGGGGGCGACACATCAAACACTTCAAATCCTTCAGCACAAGGAGAGCATTCCCAGTGCCTGCAAAAATAGGGCCAAAACAAAGAGCAGATGATGGAGTGCGACGCACAAATCCCTTTTTTTTAAAAGGACATAATAAGGTGCTTTATTTTAATCCGACAAATGGGATTAGAGCACATGAGATTCAAGCGTTTTTCTTTATTTTGTATTTTTGTCCCCCCAGTGTTTGGACACAGGAAGCAGTGTCTCGGCCACATGGCCAGACTACCAACGACAGCTGAGACGGAAGCAGAGGCTTTGCCAACTGTCTGGCTCATTCTTCTAGTAGGCCTGCTTCCCTCAGGCCACTCACAGCCAGAGCAGGAACACGTCCAAGGTTGTCAAATATCAGCACACACTTTGCAGCCCCCACGTGTTAATCTACACACACCGGGGGGGTTCTGAGGAGGGATGCGCGATTGCGCTGCTTCCATTCAGGTGGCACTGCTCGACCACACCCCGGTTTTGTTTTATGCAGAAATACTTCAGATTGCATTCTATTAGAAGGCTGCCCTGAGAATGGAACGTAATTGAGGCTGAATGTTCTATCAAAAAGAGGATAACTTGCAGTTTGAAGGGTTCTTAATTACCAGCCGGCTTCTGTAGAGTCGGGGAGTTTGCAATAAAGGGAGACAACAACAAAAAAATGTCATAAATACATATTCACAATTCATCCTTGAATGTGTATGCTTCCTTTGTGCGATGGCACAATGTGTCCGTCAAACAGGAAACACAGTTTGACGGACACATTGACTACATCCTCTGAACACAGTTTCATATGAAGACGATGCATTACAGAACATTATGAGCTCCACAGAACACAAATATCACGATTAAACTCTGCAGCTAAGTGAACCAATTAAATGTTGAGCAATAGGAGTGTGTGCGGTGACTGCAGTCAGATGTAATACAGTAGAGCGCGCACTTTAGTGTATATTTTCTAACATGGAATCACTGTCTACGACAGCCATGTCTATAATGTATCATAAAGAAACTTATAGTGCGTTATAATCTGCTTATAGCGATGTATAATTATAGTTATGAGCCCTCATGAATATTAAGAGCGCTTTGTAATAATAATCACAACACATTTCAAAGCATTGCATAATTAGTTATGAAGTATCATAATGCTTCATGATTGCTGGTCTTGGTTAATCATGATATGATTATACATTTATATTTGTATAAAGCTCCAGAAAAAAAAAAGTCAGCAAGTGAATCTTGAATGGGTATTGTTTTGTCAAAGGGCCTTTAAATGTAGCCCTGCAGGGCCACAGGTTACATTGAGGCCCCTGTGCATGTAGGACATGGTTGTTTAAGTTAAATATTTATTGGTTTTAAAAATTCAACCAGTAATGTACTAAACATATATATATATTAACTGTTGCATCTCAATGTCCATGAGATTTCCTTTTCTTTTTCTCCAATCCTCTAGAATAGCATTGCCGCAAATAGTCCCATCCAGTCCATTCTAAAGACTGGATATATATACATACACATACATATACATGATATGCCAAAAGCCACTTCAGTTTACAGATTTAAGTTGCATAACTACACACAGCATTCAATGTGTTCAGTGCGGGGACACTTCAGCGGCTTCACATCCATCCACACCTGCAGACTCTAAACAAACGCACCCGTGCCGCGGGGCTGGGCTCGGATGACATCCACACTTCCCATCTTCCCTTTCTCAAGCTCCTGTTGCAAGAGGAAACCAGAGGTGCGGGCTTCCGGTGAGCCCCGAAGAACGGGTTTCAGGTTCCCCGCACCCCCCCCCCCCCTTTTTTTTTCTCCCATGGAGGGGGTTTCCGCTGCATTGTGGGGGCAGGAGCGCGCGGGCGCTGCGCCACGCTGCCACTATACACTCAGCCCGGGGACTCATCCCGGATGAATAAATGAACGGGGAAGATGGACGGAGAGATAGGTCGTGTCGGTCATTTAAAGCAGCTTCTACAGTCTTTGGAGAGTAAAAAAAAATGAGGGGTGTAGCCGCACCTTACGGGCGCTCGTGTCCATCTCCTCTCCATCCACCTCCTCTCCGCTCCGATGCCTCCTCTCGCGCAAAGCACACAGAAAGAGGGGAGAAACAAATGTGAACCGCGTGAGCCCTCTGATTGACTGGTTTTCCCAACTCCTCTCCCTTTTTCTCCCCCCTCTTGCAGCCCGTCTGACTGCAGCACTCTTGAATAATAACCCCCTCTCTCCTCCTCCTCCTCTCTCCCTTCTATTTAAGATGCCGCTCACAAGGCGCGCTCCCGTGCCAGGTTTTAAGCACACACACATACACATGCGCGCTTGCTCACGCGCGCGCTCTCTCACCCCCCCTCTCTCCGATCGGACCTCGGGGTTGCGCTCTAGCCGTGTCGCGCAAGTCAAGTCCAATGCGACGATTTGGCAGGTTTTTTGTTGTTGTTGCTTTGATCCCATTGGAGGTTGGACGCGGAGGATAAAAAAAAATAAAAATGCAGCCTCCTTTAAAGAAATAAAGCCAATAAAGTATGCGCTCATAATAACTGATCTCTTTCAAGGTCTGAAGTTATTTTTTTTCATTTTCATGTGAGAAGCCCCCCCCCCC
>NW_022280049.1:7548958-7626471 GCF_004355925.1 Anarrhichthys ocellatus
CCCCCCCCCCCCCCCCCCCCCCCCCCCTTTTTTTTTCTCCCATGGAGGGGGTTTCCGCTGCATTGTGGGGGCAGGAGCGCGCGGGCGCGGCGCCACGCTGCCACTATACACTCAGCCCGGGGACTCATCCCGGATGAATAAATGAACGGGGAAGATGGACGGAGAGATAGGTCGTGTCGGTCATTTAAAGCAGCTTCTACAGTCTTTGGAGAGTAAAAAAAAATGAGGGGTGTAGCCGCACCTTACGGGCGCTCGTGTCCATCTCCTCTCCATCCACCTCCTCTCCGCTCCGATGCCTCCTCTCGCGCAAAGCACACAGAAAGAGGGGAGAAACAAATGTGAACCGCGTGAGCCCTCTGATTGACTGGTTTTCCCAACTCCTCTCCCTTTTTCTCCCCCCTCTTGCAGCCCGTCTGACTGCAGCACTCTTGAATAATAACCCCCTCTCTCCTCCTCCTCCTCTCTCTCCCTTCTATTTAAGATGCCGCTCACAAGGCGCGCTCCCGTGCCAGGTTTTAAGCACACACACATACACATGCGCGCTTGCTCACGCGCTCGCTCTCTCACCCCCCCTCTCTCCGATCGGACCTCGGGGTTGCGCTCTAGCCGTGTCGCGCAAGTCAAGTCCAATGCGACGATTTGGCAGGTTTTTTGTTGTTGTTGCTTTGATCCCATTGGAGGTTGGACGCGGAGGATAAAAAAAATAAAAATGCAGCCTCCTTTAAAGAAATAAAGCCAATAAAGTATGCGCTCATAATAACTGATCTCTTTCAAGGTCTGAAGTTATTTTTTTTCATTTTCATGTGAGAAGCCCCCCCTCTCTCTCTCTCTCTCTCTCTCTCTCTCTCTCTCTCTCTCTCTCTCCACATCTCTGCATTCGCCTCTGTTAGTCGTGTGGGAAGCTCGGTGAATGCGGCTGCAAAAGGAGCCAGCACACTTGCGCGCCTGACACGGATACTGTTCTGTCTCACAGGAGGTGTGTGTGTGTGGGGGGGGGAGAGAGACCACAAGCTCGCTTTCCTTTTCTTTTTAACTCCCTCCATTTCCTCCAACTGGATATTTTTTTAGGGGGGGCTTTAAAAAATCCCCACATACATTCCTGCTACAAGTTTTTTTTCTTCTTCCTGTGGACCGATGGATGCGCGGAGTTTCCAGCTCCTCACTTGCACCGCAGCGGACTAAAAGGCTGAATAACTGCATTATTCATTTTTTTTACGCACCGGTTTCTCTTGACTTGTCTCTCTAGTTTCTCTCTGTGCTTGCATTTTGACATCCTTCCTGTTTCTTTCCTTTTTTTTGAAAGAAAGAAAAATCCCTCCCATTGGATGGATACTGTAATGAGCATCTCTTCTGCTGCCGCCTGAAAATAAACTGCTCGGGAAAAAGCAACTGGTTTTTTTTGTTGTTTTTTTTTGCAACGGGGGTCCGGGCAAAGTCCTGGATTTTAATGCTGCCTCGATGGAACATATTACACCAACACGCCAAACCTGATGGGAGCGTTTCGGCCGCTTTTGCCCTCTGAAGCATTGCCACCGTGCGCAACTTCGCTCGAAACAGACCAGTATTTATTCATTGGATCGTTGGGGGGTTGTTGAGCCGAGCTGAAGCCAGAAGCAGTGTTGGCCGTCCTCTCTCTCTCTCTCTCTCTCTCTCTCTCTCTCTCTCTCTCTCTCCAATTTTTCTTTTCACCTCTGCTCATCCTCCTGCTGTAAAAAAAAAAAAAAAAAAAGCTCCAAGAATGACAGACTTATTTCTCCGCATCACCGACCGCCTTGCGCCTTTTTTCACGCCTTGGAGTCGCCGGACGCGCTGTCAAGATCTCTAAAAAGCTGTCTCCCTTTTTGTCTCTCTCTCAGTCTTTCCCAATCTATCTCTCCCCCTTCCTCTGTCACTGTCTCTCTCTCGCTCTCTTTCCCTCTCCTGCAACCAAATGAATGCTCTCCCATGGAGGTAGTACAACCACCTTGGGGACCGAACGACCAGAGGGGTGATTTTTCCAAGCAAGAGGAGCCTGTCAGCAAGAGACGCATCGGGTGAAATCGGAGCCCCCCCCCCCCACCTCTCCTCCTCCTCCTCTACCTCCATCTCCACCGCACCCCCGCCAGTTTGCTTGGCTCGGGTTGACATACAGTAGCCTACATGGGGCTATAGGGGGCTGGAGAAACCTTGTTGCGCCCCTGTAACTGTACGCGTTCTACTTAAGCTGCTGGGACGACTGTTTGTCTCCATCCATGTCTCACCAATGCTGCCCCGTGTCTCCAGAGGGAGCCGCACTCATTACCGACTCAGCTTTGGGTAAGTCTGTTTTTTTTTTCCTTTTGAAAATATCATGACCTGATTTTATTAATCTGAGGAATATTTTTATTCTCGTTGTCAAATGTGTCAAATCAATGTGTGCGGCTTTAACCCTCTCAATATGTCAGCAATGGGCAGAGTCCCAATTCTTCATCTTCCCCTTTGCTCTCACAGCTGCTTTCCTAAATAACCTCAATGTGCCGCTCAGTGGTGGTGGTGGTGGTGCGGCTGCTGCTGGCTTCAAATGAAACCCCTTAAAAAAAAGAAAAAGAGAAAAATGCAGCGGTTTGACTTTGATTATATGGAATACGCTGAGAGGTGAAGAATAACAGTCGTGCTGCTGTCTTAGATGGTTTCAAGGACGATGCTTCATGCTTTGACATGCAGAAATAAGACACATAGATGTGCAGCAGTTCACGGGTTTGAGTAATTTCCGAATAGTCTGCATCAAACATGTGTGCTGTCCAAATCATTAGGGCGAATCACTGTTTCAAAGCCAAAGCTACTCACTGCGATGATTCCGATAAAAGAAAAAGTGCAACGGTTAGAAATGTGCACCATTGGCATAGTGATTGGCTTAGTTATATTTACAGGAAGAACTCATAATGCAATCCTTGGGAGAAATGTTAAAAAATGGATTCAATATTGCAATTTCAGTATGATCAATATCAAACATGCATTTTTTGATGGTTTGCTTTCTGTCTGTGTGTGTGTGTGTGTGTGTGTGTGTGTGTGTGTGTGTGTGTGCGTGCACGCGTGCTTCTTTGGACTTGTTTGCACATACCTACGCCTGTGTGTGTGAACGTTTGTGCATGCATCTGTCCTCTTTTTTTTCTCTCCAAAAGGTTACTAAATGGTTTTCTGGGGGAGGATTTCTAACCGGCGAGATGCTGCTCGTACTCCTGCTGGCAGCCTTTTCTTCCTCCATCTCCGGCTCCTTCTCCTCCTCCCTCTCTTCCCCCTCTGCGTCGGACGGACCCCAGATGGTGGACCCGTCCTTCTCGGACTTGATGGCTGAGACCTGCAGCGCCTGCTCCTGCATGTCCATGGAGAACGTGCTGTACGCCAACTGCGAGAAGGTCACCGTCTACCGGCCCACGCAGCTCATCCCGCCGGCCTCGTCCCTGTACCACCTGAACTTCCAGAACAACTTTTTGATCATACTCTACCCAAACTCGTTCCTCAACTTCACCCACGCTGTGTCACTGCAGCTGGGGAACAATAAACTGCAGAACATCGAGGGCGGAGCGTTCATGGGGATGAGCGCGTTGAAACAGCTGCACCTGAACAACAACGAGTTAAAGGTGCTGAGAGCGGACACTTTCCAAGGGATAGAAAACTTGGAATACCTTCAGGCTGACTACAACTTAATCAAATACATTGAAAAGGGAGCATTTAACAAACTGCACAGGCTTAAGGTGCTCATTCTGAACGATAATCTCATACAGTTACTTCCTGACAACATATTTCGCTTTGCCTCACTCACACACCTGGATATAAGGGGGAACAGGATCCAGAAGCTTCCTTATTTGGGGGTTCTGGAGCATATCGGGCGTATTGTAGAGCTACAGCTGGATGACAATCCCTGGAACTGTACCTGTGATTTAGCGCCTCTCAAGGCATGGCTTGAAAACATGCCGTATAACATTTTTATCGGCGAGGCCATATGTGAAACACCAATTGACTTGTACGGCCGGCTCCTGAAAGAAACCAACAAACAGGAGCTTTGTCCCATGGGCACAGGAAGTGACTTTGATGTTAGGATGCCTCCGCCCGATAATGGGCAGACGCCCTCCAAAATGTCCCCAACCACTGTGTCCCCCCTGGCCACAAAAGCGTCAAAAACCACTGACTCATCCAAGATTTACGGTAATGGTATTGTGGCCGGTTTACCCCCTTTTGGAAGAAATAGCCAGATTGTATCTTTTCAGACCCCTCCGTTGTTGTGTCCACAGCTCTGCAGCTGTAAAGCCCACCCTTCTGACTTTGGCATCAGTGTCAGCTGTCAGGAGAGGAGTATTAAAAGTTTAGGTGATCTCCTTCCCAAACCCCCAAATGCCAAGAAGCTTCACCTGAGTGGAAATTACATCCGTGACATAAGCCCGGCTGATTTCCAAGGGTTTGAGGGCTTAGATTTGCTACATCTTGGCAGCAATCAAATTGTCACAGTCCAGAAAAGTGTGTTTTCGAACCTCACTAATCTGAGGAGACTGTATTTGAATGGGAACCAACTTGAGCAGTTACACCCAGAGATGTTTTTGGGCCTCACAAACTTACAGTACCTATATTTGGAATACAATGCCATAAAAGAAATCTTAGCGGGTACATTTGACTCCATGCCGAACCTCCAACTCCTGTATCTCAACAACAACGTCCTGCGGAGTCTCCCTGCCTACGTGTTTGCGGGTGTCTCTTTAGCCAGACTCAATCTGAAAAACAATCACTTCATGACCCTACCAGTGAGTGGGGTCTTGGACCAGCTGCGATCCCTGACCCAGATAGACCTGGAAGGGAACCCCTGGGAGTGTTCCTGCGATCTTGTCGCCCTCAAACTCTGGCTAGAGAAGCTAAGTGATGGAGTGGCTGTCAAAGAGGTGAAATGTGCCTCCCCTGTGCAGTTCTCCAACATTGAGCTGCGCCTCTTGAAAAATGAGATCCTGTGTCCCAAGCTTGTGGCGAGACCGCCGTTTATTCTCACCGGTGCCACCCCTGTTTTAACTTCGGTGTCGCCCGCTGGAGTTGGCAAAGCACCACCAGGAGGGCCCGTGCCTCTATCCATCATGATCCTCAGCATCCTCGTGGTGCTTATCCTCACTGTGTTCGTGGCCTTCTGCCTTCTAGTCTTTGTCCTGAGGCGGAATAAAAAACCGGTGGGCAGGCAGGAGGGGCTCGGGAATCAGGAGTGCGGCTCCATGTCGTTGCAGCTCCACAGACACAGTCACAAATCTGGCAAAAAGGGCTCCATCCCGGGAGACGACCTGGGAGGCGAGACGTTCATCCCGCAGACCATCGAGCACATCGGCAAGAGCCACACCTGTGGGATCGGACGGTCCTCAGACATGGACGCCGGGTTTAAGTTTGCAGACTCGCAGAGGCAGAAGATCATCCTCCGGAACAGCGCCGACAAAGACAAGGACTCGCTCTCCACCCTAGAGCGCAACAAACGCCTCAGCACCATCGACGAGCTGGAAGAGTTCCTCCCCCACCGCGAGCCCAGCATGTTCATCCAGAACTTCCTGGACAGCAAGAGAGATTTCAACAGTATAGGGATGGGCGGCTACGAGATCCGCTACCCGGAGAAAACTCTGGATAAAAAGATGAAGAAGTCGTCGCTGATAGGCGGGAACCACAGTAAGATCGTGGTGGAGCAGAGGAAAAGTGAGTATTACGAGCTGAAGGCCAAGCTCCAAGGAACACCTGATTACCTGCAGGTGCTCGAGGAGCAGACTGCGCTGAGTAAAATGTAGGGATTGTTGTGTTGGGTTTAGTGCATTGATTACACACACACAGAGGGAAGTTAGACACATACAGGCAGACAGACAGCCAAACACATCTGCCTTTCCCTACACCCCCCCCTGCCCACACACACCATTCAGCCCCCCAGATTGCTCACTCTCTGTCTTCATCTCCCTCTCTGCAGCCACACACATGCATACACACACATACACACAGAGAAAAAGTGCCTTCTGGAAATCCTTAATGACCAATGCGGAGATGGACAAAATGGCTCCACACTACAAAAGCTATTACTAGAATCGGCGTGGATCTATTTCACAGTAAAAGACCTTTCGGATTATCCATGCCACCACATGTATGAATCCCACATACATATACCACAGGACACCCTAAAAAGCAACCAGACAGTCATATTATACATTTTTTGTTGTTGTTGCTGCTATTGAAATGGGTACTTATCTTCTTAATTTTTGTTGTTGTTCTTGTTATTTTTTTCTCCTCTTCCTCTTGTTTTTCCCAACCAAATCAAAAGGGTCTTGAAAACAGTGCTTGAGAATATACCTCGCCGTCTTCAACCCCTCGTTGTTTAAAGAGAGAGAGAGAGAAAAGAGGGCACATCGGTTGTTGTTCTTTTTGCTCTGGAAAGTATCCAAAATCACCTTTTCTGGGATGAGATTAACAGAGTTGGTGACTCAATGGATGCTACTTCTTTTTTTTTTGTATTTGCGGGGATATGTGTTTGTTCTTGGGGATGCTCTCTGGAGTCGGAGGCAGACTCTCTGCCACCTTGTCTGGATTACACACCAGTAGCAGTACACCTGCTCCCATTTAGGCGCTACGAAACTCTTATTTTTGTGAGGGGGAATGATTTCATGACTTGTTCTCTTTGTGTAAGGAGCCATGTTAAATATAGTGTCTTCTGAATGGAGTTGTGTTTCTCTTCAAAGTTGCTACTTACAGTTCCTGTATGTTTTGGGTGAAATCTAACGGCACACACACTGTCAGAGGACGTTGTTTCTGAAAAATGATAAAAACCCAAGGATGAAAAAAAAAAAAATAATAATTACAAAGCTGCTTGCCATGTAAGCGTAACCTGGAATTTATTTTGTAAGTCTTACATTATTTGTATCTGTGGGACTGGTTTGTAAATTACAAGGAAGGACACACATCTACACGCACACACAGGCACACACACACACACTGTACGACGGAGCATCATCATCAAGAGACTACAAGCCAGAATTGTCAAACTATAAGTCAACCGGTGATCCACCTCCTCTTGTCAACTCTCAATTCGTAGTGAAAGAATTTAACAACATAGTTAATTTATTTTTCTATGCGGGAATTATTTAAAGAGTTATCGGTATTATTTAAAAAAAAAAAATGGATAATACACAAAGAGTGGAAAGGACTTGACAGAGGGACGCATCAGAGCTAATTCAGGCCAGCAGAAGTGACTGTTGAGTCGATTCAAGGGTTCTTGTTTCTCCCAGTTCGCCGGAGAACTCGACCCCGCCGGACGAGGGTTGTGAAATGTGATCTGTGATGTTT
This sequence comes from Anarrhichthys ocellatus, assembly GCF_004355925.1. NCBI lineage: Eukaryota > Metazoa > Chordata > Actinopteri > Perciformes > Anarhichadidae > Anarrhichthys > Anarrhichthys ocellatus. The sequence goes on from NW_022280049.1 coordinate 7,556,261, forward strand.
CCTTTTCATTGTGTCGCACGACAAGCCGAGGGCCTGATAAAAGTCTGTGAAGTCTCAAGCCGTTTCCTTATTCTTATATCTCCCACAGTATCTTGTAAAAGGTTTCTTATTAACATTATGCAACCAAAATAAATGTGCATTAAACTTGATTATGGTTCCAGAATTGTTGGGATGGTGAATGGGGGGACGAGGAAGGCGACAAATTGAAGCGCTAAATTGTTCGATCCGGGCAGTATCATATCATGAAACACCATGTGCAATATTAGTAAAAAAAAAATAAATAAATAAAAAAAAAAAAGAAAAGAAATTGCTCGGTCATGACAGCTTCAAACTATTTTGTTTAATTTATTTAGTTTTGAGGTTATATTGTCAAGACAGGTTCTATTTCGAAATTCTTTTATCAACTTAACTCTATCCGGTCCTTATTTAAAAAGTATTGTTACGTTGAACTTCTGAGTGTTTATTGAGATTACAAATGAATAGAATGTATCTTGGAAAGTATAATAAATACAATTTTCTATTGGTCATAAATCTCCTGTATATTGGTTAATTTTCTCTTGTATAATCATGTTGAAATCAAGGTATTAAAATCAGCACCTATTTGCACTGTGTCCCACTATTTCTTTTAGTGCACGTCCTCTCAGCCTCTCAAGGCTGCTTTACTTTTAAGGAGAAAAAACAAAGAACTCTTCTGCCACCGAAACTGCCAACTCCTCCGTTGCCCCGCTTTGACTTTTCTCCCTCGAACAAGTTGGATTGTGTGACAGCTCGGTGTTGGACAGAGTCCAGCTCAAGTCACAGGATGTTCTACTCGTTCATGTACAAACAGTGGCTGCACCCTCAGGCGCAATATATGTTTGCTTAGTGTGCTTAGTGTGATCGGTTCAAGAAAAGCTGCTGCTTGTTACACTTAAGGCTATGAAACCAGTTGTGCATTTGCACCGAGTTTCCTTGTTGTTTTTGGCTCAAATCATAATTCAAGCAAAAATATTCAAGCTAAACCAAACATTCGAAGCTTGAAACATTCAAACAATGTGTTGTTTTTTCTGACTCAGATCTCCTTGTGATGCTCCAAAAAATGTCAGAAAGTCAGATTTCAAAGATGTTATAGTACCAGTTTTCGCCCGTGTTGGTGTAGCCTTATGCACATCCATTTCCTTTTGTCTCTCTCTCTGTTGATTCCACATCTGAACATCCCAAATTTGCCCGTACTTTTTGAAGGTTTTTTTCTCTTTTGGCACAGGTCTTCTTGTCTAGCAGGTATCATCGCTCCATCTGTTTTTAGACACATATCAAACATTCATGCCTGCCCCACTTTAGGGTTAAAAATTCAGATTTCCTGTTTCTGTGTTAATCCAACCTATGGGGCTTTTGGGAAACCAAGTAGCAGAAAGTATGACTCATCCGGACGCCAGGGAATTGTCCTCATTAATTATTAATACCCTTGGCAGTTAAGAACTAAAATAGGGATGTGGTGGTGTTGGCGGTGGGGTATGAGTGTGATACGTCCGCCCCCTTGTTCCCTCTCCCTCTATCTTCCCTCGTTGCCTTCGTCATATTTCCAATCATAGTGCTCCTTAATAGAGCAGAAATATCATTTTTGTGCAGTGACTTGGCTCCTGGGCAGGGTTCTGTTCCTGCAAGCTCCAGGGGTCCTTGTGGGGCTACCATGGCATCAGTACAAATCTGAGAAAATATTTTATTTTCACAGCAATTTAACTCGCCAAACTCTCGTACAATGAAACCTGTACTTAGGACACTGATTGTTTTCTTTTTGTTTTCTTCTCACCTTCTTTAGCGACAGTTATGCCATTCTGTTCTGAGCCCTAAACTTATACCTGTCAAGCCTCAGAGTGCATTCTTTTCTGATGGGGTTTGTTGGTGAAATTCTGGTGTTTTCTTTGGGGGGGGGGCAACTGCAGTGGGGTATGTGTGGAAAGCAGTGCTTGGAAAGGAGGGTGCAATGCTTTATGTTTGGGATTGGCCACACGGGGCACTGTGAGCTAAGAACAGAGCAGAGAGTGGGAAATGGTGTCACAGGACTGCGGGAGGATTACCGTTATCTGAAAAAGAAAAGAGGGAAAGACAGAAATAACTGTTTGTAATTTATTCTATTTCTGATATTGTCTTAATTTGGCCTCTTTTATTCTGGGAATGTCAAGGTGAATAACACTTCAGAGGATGCATTATGGTTTATGAATGATACATTGTACTCTAGTTTTTTAATTGCCACTTTAGGATTCTTGTTTTTTATTTTCCTTTCTGGATTGGTGCTGGTTTATTTTGTCTGCTATTGATTGAACACACATTGTACACCTTTTATTTGGGTCCAACCACAGGGTTGTGGGATAAATAGATATCTGACATTATTTTTATTTATTAAATGTGATTTAATTTGCATTTGATTATATTGTAAGTCAAACAGTCAAAATATAGTTCACTTTTTGAAATTGGACATTTACGCCAAGAGAGCTACTTTCACAACTACAAGAGAGAATATACTGGTTATTTCATGAAAAAAAATGCTTGTGTTGTGTGCAAATGTTTCTACAATATGCAGACTTAATCAACTCTGTCTTTTCATCTCGCTTCTATTTTCTTTCGTTTTTTACTGTGCATCATTCCATTCATATTCCGTATAGTTAATTTTGAAAATGAACAGGAATAATTTTCCTTCAGTGTTAGTGTGTGTATTAGAAAACAAATCATCTCAGAACACACCTACTCCCAGAGTGATCTGTGTGTCTTCGGGAACTGAACAGAAAAATGAGGCTGAAGTTGTCCCTACAGTGTAGTAAACAGTACTCTTACATGGACAAATTTACACAGAATTTGGGAAGTGAGGAACCAAAAGTTTTAAGAACATATAATATTTGAATGTGAATACGTTTTGGAACACTGTTTTTTTTTTAAAGTTTTTTTTCTTTCCTTCAAGGTATAAATAAACAGTTCATGACCTCAAATCTCACGGTCGCCATTGAAAAGTAATTCTGTCACAAAGTAATGTCTTAACCTTTTTAACCCTGACGTATCCTTAACTTGTTCAGCAACTTTAAAGAAAAGAATATAAGATATATGTTACATTATGCTTATTTGAGTGAAATGAGAAATATTTGCATAGTCATAGTTGCAGTATTACAGCAAATGTGAATATTCAAAAGTCTTCTTAATTCGGTTGACATCTCCCAAAAATGCAGATTTAGGTCAATCTTGACCTAAATCTGATTGATATGTGTTTGCAAGTTTGAACTCATGCATACTTCTATCATTTCACAACATTTTCATATCCATGCAGTGCATTTAGATTTTGTGTTTATCCCTTTTGATAATTTCAGACACCATTGGTTTCCATTCCTTCTGTAATGTAAAACAGTCGATCAGCAGACCATTGAAACTCGATTGTATTGTGTTATTCAGCACAGTGAACAGTGATCTGTTTTTGTCAAAGATACATTATTGTTGTATCCTAGTGGAAGGGGCACTCCACCAATTTTACACATGAAGGTATATTTGTCACAAGAAGAGCTATTGAACCTGTAGAGGCAGTTACGTAATGTCTTCTGTGGTTCTGGAGGAGCTTTGTCAAGTCTGAAATAAATAACCTTGATGATGTCATCAGGGCTTAAGACATCAGTTATGAACAGTGGTGTTTGGAAGACAAGGACATTTGCCACTCCCATTTGGTAAAATACCAATGCTTTCAATTAGGTCTTGGGGTCTGATACCGACCCACTCTTTAGTGTCTGTATGAGAAGCACCAGGCTTTCAACTAACTCCAATGTAAACCCTTCTGCATCATTATTGGACAGTAAGAGCAACTGGAAGGATAAACAGCGAGTAGGTCCCCCTAGGGCGGTTGGGAAGGGAGGTTAGATGAAAACAAACTAACACGGGACTTTCGTCCGTGAGATCAGTGTTTGTGTGCTGCCTGACACCAAGTCAACATTGACTTAATTTACCCTAGTTTTTTTCCACATACTTAAATAACAGGAATTACTTAAGCAAACTATTTCAATCCAAACCATGGTCTTTTTCTTACCAACCTTACCAAGTAGTTTTGTTGTGTAAAACGTATCCGGTATCCACGCAATGAGCGGAAACTGTGCGTGTCCTGTGAACACTGAAGTTTATTTTGAAAAGACACTCTGCATGTGTGGAGGGGAAGCTGACACGCCATCCCTGACACATTCAAAATTGACCCTAACCATTTCATAACTGACAAAGCCAATGGAACCAATTTGAAACCAATGAATGTCTAGAATAACAGAAACAGTGACATGGTTTTCACAATAGTAACTTGTGATGTAAAGCATAAATAAGACATTTCTAATGAATGTGCTGAAACATGTAAACCCACTGGTATGGTTCTTTAAAATATATGTCTGCTAAGGTGCTGTTAGAAGGTGTTGTGATAACCACTGTACATTTACCTCTATTGTTTCCTCTGTTGGCCTTCCTATAGGTGAATAGGGTAAACATTTTAATAATAGATGTTGACATACATCACCAGTTGATTACTTACATTAAGACAATTCTTTTTTGTATTAGATGTTTTCTGAAAATGTATGTTTAAATAAATGTATGTTTAAATACGTAAATGGGGCATTACCCCATTATGCTGATTATGGACTAATAGAAATCTGATCATCAGATAAAGCCAGGTTCCAAATGTTCTATAAATCAGGCTATTGTTAGATCCGGGGGTTTTACGGGCCCGATACGGGGCCAACTACTTACTCAGCTCTCTATTAAAAGATTAGCGAGCTGGTGTTCTGTGAGGAAACTCGACTGGCTCTGCTAACTACCGTTACTCCTGACGTCTACCCTGCTTCCACCGGTAACGTGCACTCGGCCGAGGGGCCACCCTGGCTGGGCGCTTCTACCAGTCGCGTCAGTTATGGCAGCTTTCCTCTTCTGGATCATGGCTCTTGGTAAATTGCCAGGTTAGATTTTAACGGCTAGGATTACAACTAAAACTGTAAGGGACTGTTTAGTGGACCGGTCACCAGGATAACCATTCAGAACTCTGTTGTTAAACATACAATAGATTCAACCTTTTACTGCCACAAGGAACTTTTACTACCTAAGTGAATGAATTCTCTTGAGAATTCGGAAAACACCCAAACTTTCCTCAGTGTGGTTCCCCTTACTTCATCAATTCTAGGTGTGTGTGTTCGGTCAACATCCATGTTTTCCTGTGTGTGTGCTCTTACTTTATCGATGCTCCGAGTGTGTGTCCGGTTACATCCGTGCACCCACACCCAACATCTGTTATGACCTCAGCTTTTAAGGCCCCCACCCAGTTGTACTTCCCCTTACATCAGCTCTTACTACACACACAGACTTCACTTTACTCAAGTTTCTAACACATACATTATTATCATCAGTTTACATTTGTTAAATCACTTCATATTTATGTAATACACACTTGTTTTAAAATGATTATTATATTTCATCCTTTAAACTATAAGTATACGCTTTATGTCCCTTTAGCCTGATTCACATACTGAACATGTATTCCTTCATTTAAGGCAGCCTTCCTGGGAGCTCAACTCAACTCTTCTTGACACTATGAATTATGTATGAACAAACCCCTCTTTTTAAACATAGAAAGATAGAATGTAGATAGGCATGAAACTGGAAAGTTGGTTGGTAAAGTTAGTGCTACTAAGGTGGAGATTTATGGCTATGGAGTCTGAGAATAACCTCATATTGAGAAAACGGCCTTTAATGATATGTATTGTAAAATCCATCAATTTTAAAAGACACTACAGATGAATAGTGTAAAAATGTTCAATAGATATCACCTTGAAAATTCCCCAGTTTATTACTAACATTAAGATCTTTTTTTTTTATTGCTGTTTTTCACATTGAGGTATCATTTTTTAACGATGTAAGCATTGACTCCCTTCCTTTGCTCTGGTTGCGTTGAATTCCAACAATGTGCTCAGGAATGGGCTTTTTTTTTGGCATCCGCCGCAGACAGGCGGCCGTTTGAGGAGGGATAAAAGGGAATGACACCCTCCCCCCGGCTGTGGCAAATTACTCAATGCATCCTCAGCGAGAGGAAAACAATGCCTCGCCTCCCCACCGGCTGCTGCATTAAATGTGGACAAATCCACCAGAGCTGCTCCGTTGTAGCTACTCGGCTGCCATTTTCACACCATGCGACGTTCATAAAAGCCAATCTCACTCTCTCTCTCTCTCTCTCTCTGTTGAGGCCATCACAGCCTCCAGAGAGTCAACTTATCGAGTAATGATTCACACAAGGATTTGCGGGTGTTGCTTTATCACCTGAGGTCATAAACATTAAGCGTCATTGTAAAACGTTTCTACATAGGCACGCCACCTAAACACAAGACAGCAGCACAGTGTGATGTGCTAAAATCTTCTCTTTTTTAATTTAATGCCACATATTAAAGAACGTACTTAAGGTTGAATTTCACAGCCCCTCCAGAATCTATTTGGCCTCCATGTCCACACCATTAAATTAATTCCATTTTGCCATTTAAATGATGTCCTTTGAATATTCTTTTTTTGCACCAGCTTGGTCTGTAAAGGCTATTGAGTTCTTGACCAAAATTGATATTGAAATTTGAAAAAAGAAGTGTCACCCGCTCTCACAGAATAATTGAGAGAATAAAAGCCACCATCAATGACACCATTATATATATGTCTCTACACTTTTATAATATTTTTTTTCACCTCAGGAAACATAATTTATTTTGAGAAAATCCTGTCATATCTGATTTCTGCTGGTTTCACACAACGTCTGTCGGCCTTTTCTTCTAAAACAAGTGAAATGACCTTTGTTGAATGACTGGAAAATGTTCACTTTGAATCGACAGGTGTAATGAATGTCTCATGTTGCTGTAAGGTTCACATACTGTACATGAGCAAGTCAGTGAACTTGGATTTCCATTGCATAAGGATTGGAAAAGTGGGCAAAATGAGTGTTGATCATAAAGAGTATTTATTGTTAGTGTGAATTAGTTAACCGCAAAATGATACATTTTCAAGGTTAAGTTTTAATTGAACACATTCCAAACAGCACACTCCCAGGACTAATTATGTCTAAATGTATGAAAATGTTCAATCTGAGTCTCGGGAACTTTAACCTCCCGATCCACCGACACCTGATTATCTTATCTAGACTGTGTGGGTGTTTGCAAACTACACTTAGTATTTTTTAACCTGGTCACGATTTTCTCAACAGGCTGCGATGTAATCGCTCAGTGCCATTGCACGCCGTCCACTAAACTCTCCAACTCTCACACCCGTTTACACCGTTGTCTTCCGGCAACAAGTTCATGTGCCTCAGTTGAGTGCAGATCTCCACCGGGTAGAAGCAGCGGCAGATGAGCGGTGATGTACTCAGCAGTGTGTGTACTGGTAGTTCCGTGAGGTGTTAGCCAAACACACCGGCCAAACAGTAAAAGTGAGCAGGCTGTTTCCCCCAACTGTGTCTCTGTGTAGCTATGTGGGGTCAGCAAGCACTTTTAGTGGACATACAGTGATCCGAGCGATTACGTTGCAACCCGTTTTGCAGTTGTCGTCTGCATTACTGTTGCTCAACACTGGACCAACGTCTGGAATTGCTGTTAGTCACTTCGACAAGGAAACATGGGAAAATAGTCTCCAGGTTTCAAAAATAACAAAGTTACCCTTTTAGATCTCCCTCACCTTCCTGTTACTTTGGTTGAACCTATTTGGGCAGGATAACTCTTCCTGTTATCATTCTTATTGGTGTACTTTTTAATTTTCTTTTTTTTGAGAAAGACCTTTCTCACAGCAGACATTTTGACTTTTTCCTAGTAGAAAACACACAGGTGAAACAAATTCCATCATGTCTCACAGTGAGCCAGCATGCACAAAACCAGCTCCCTGGAACTAGCTCACATGAATGGAATTCAGTCATTTTAAATGTGTTGATCGATGACCCTCGTGTGTCTCCTGCTGTGACAAGTCAAATGTCTGCTGTGGGTACATCCCAAGTCTCTTAATTGCATCCACTTTATCCTTGCTTGCGTCTTTTCCATGCGCGGAGAGGGGAAACGAGGAAATATGTTTTACGAGAAATGAGACGTCCTTTCCTCAGAAGCGTCACATGGAGCAGCGTCTGTTTCTGATGATCACAGCTGGATCAGCTGTCAGTCAGCTTTAACAGCTGGAGAGACTTTAGACAGAGTTTGTGTCTGCACACATGTGCATTGCACTAATACTAATAAAGACGCAGAGTTATTATTACTGCCAGGGTAGCGAGTAGTAGCGGTTCCTCTCTGTAGCCCGTTGCCTGTATTTATCCTTCTGTATTTATACTGTGCTCTGTGACCCGCTTAGAGGCTACAGGATTGATTTCTACTGGCAGGATGTTATTTGTTCATAATTTGCGTCGCTATTTATTGATATTCTAATTGTGAAATCATTATTAAATAACCCAGAATATGATTATGGTGTCTTTTGAACACTGGAAAGTATTTATTAGGATAAGTGTTTCGGGGACAATTGAAATGATGCAACTCATCAAATCCGACGCTCAGGAATTATGAGCCTCACCTAACTGAATGAAATGACGATATTTGTAAAAATTGCTTCCTGCTGACAGACAGACAGACCCTCCTGCTCTCTCTAGACTTCAGTTATATCTAAAATCATGAAAAATAATGTAAGCAAGTTGTTTGTGGTCCTTTCGTTGTTCAGACCTTCAGTTAACACACATTTGAACCAGATGATTGATCATAAACAAATCAAATATACAACTTGAGAGTGAGAGTTTAATCAGTGATCTTTCTTCACACTGCTATTAAACAATGAGGGGACGTGTTAAAGGACCTAGCTGTGTCCAAGTTCCATTCCACTCTACATCATAGTTCTCAGCAACCTTTTTGATCATACACTGTGTTCACACTGGAGAAGTGACACAATTGAGTCTGCTGCAAAGACTTAAAACTAGTTGCGAATTGTGGTAAAACTAGCACTAGAAGAAAGTATCAAATATGTTCTATTTAATTAGCAGTGGCATTCTAAAGTTTCCCTTCAGACCTTTTTATTTATTGCAGACAGTTGGACTCGTAGCAGGAAAAGCAACAGGCGTGACACATTTAGTTAACGATGGCTCAGTTCCATCCATGTGTCCAAATGCGCCATGACAGTGAGTCAGCATTCACAATACCAGCACCCTGGAACCAGCTCACATGAATATAATTAGGATTTAATGCTATCAAATCCACCAAAAGGTCTATTCTTGCGTGCTAAATGTGTAGTATCCACTGTATAGGTTTCATCGTACAGTATACTGTTCTTTTTTTTTGCTAAATACACATGAAAACAATGTGGGGCCTGGTTTCCTTTGTGAATAAAAGCTTTACTTTTAAGAAGTTTGTGCTGATTAAGGTGGTCTAACTGCACATACTGCTGGCTAGTGTAGCCTTCTGCAAAACAATGTCCCCGCATAGTAAGTAGCAAACACTGTCCTCAGGAAGATGCAGTGCAGTAAAGGCGTTCAGTCTCCCTCAATGGAAATATTCAAGCAGAGTACCATTAGCTCAAAATTCTACTTCAGCAAAGTACTTCATGTACTTGGCTACTTTACACCTGTGAAGCTCTAAATCACAGTCATTTTTGAATTATCAATCTTAAGCAGCCGAAAGCCTTGAAAGTCATTAAAACCCTTATAATTTGACGGATGAGGCTGGAAAATCGTTGTTAAACCAATCCGCGATAGCTCGGGAACGGCCGCATGCGAACGCATGCTGTGATTAATGTGGTGCTGTCTCCTCTGGGTGCAAACCTACACCTGTTTCTATTTTATTACATCGATCTATGAGGGATCAATGAAGGCAGGAAGAACGGCTGCAGCCAAGTAGAGGAGACATACTTAGACCTCTGGGACTCTAGAACTCTAGAGGTTGCTTATGTGCATGTGTGCAAATCTGTTTGCTGACATCTTAGTGGGAGAACAATGGAGGCTTTCCCCTTTGCTCTTCCTCTCGCTAATCAATAGCTCGCATTTTATTTTGGAACCTGCAGCCGAGAAGGGTTGCGTTCACAGAATCTGGTATAAATAAAAATGACGCTCTACGTACCCCTCTAGCATCAGTTTTTGGACGTCTTGTCACTGTCCGCTCGTTGCATGCATATTGTCTTTTCAAAATAAACTCCCGCGTTCACAGGAAATGTACAGCTTCTGCTCGTTACATGCATAGTGTATTTTCAAAATAAACTCCCGCATTCACAGGAAACGTACAGTTTCTGCTCGTTACATGCAGTCTCTTTTCAAAATAAACTTCAAACGGAGGTTTACATTAGGTTTACTTCCGCAACCAAAAAATACTTTGTAACATTTAATAAAATATCGTGTTTAGGTTAACATAAGTCAGTGCGTCACGTAAAATATCTACGTTTGTAACTGCCATTGGCAAAGTACGCTAGTTACCTAACAAAACTCAAAGTCTTGCCTTTTCTGTTATTTTTACATTGATATGATAACTTTAGCTACTTTGCAGATTCAGATTCATAATACAATCCCTAACCAACAAATAGATTATAATGTGTTACTATAGATCCGAATACCTTTTCCACTACTGTTGACAGGTGACCTCTAATGACTGGCACACCAAGCAACTGATGGGACAGTACCACCTTAAACTGTCTGCGGTTACAGCCGCAATCATCCCGCCCCCGCCTGCCAATCTGTCTTGTTTGCCTTTCTTCACATCCATTCCGCGTCTCATTTCCGTCTTTTCTCTTTGCTGTACCTGAGCTGAATTATGATCCGTAGTCTTCCCTGATACATTGTGATTGATTGGGCTTTCCAGCTAACTAATGAGTTGGCCCCTCAAGGACATGCAGCGGGCCAGCGTTGGTATTAATGTGGACTCTGCTGAAGGCAGCTCAAAGACTCCTGACACTACAGATTTAGCGCTTACAGTGTTTATTTGGATTTGGCTTTAGCAGGGGGATTGTTGGGGTTTAATTTTATAAATAGCTACCAATTGCATTCTAATAGCTCTTTGCATACTGTCTCATAGAGACGTGCAGCAGGGACATTATGATCTTTCTTTCTTTTTGGCAAATAAACCTATTTTAATGCACAGGTATTTGTGCAGCAGCCCCTCGGAACATTGACTGGAATATTGTTTGTTACCCATTTGTTTTAAACATCCATTTTGTTTTTTTCTAAAACTGAAATGGTTATGGATATGCCTTGTGTGTATATGTGTCACTAATCAATATTTATATATTAATAGTATATAAAATGTGCAATGTGACCGGTGTCCAATCGAAATGATGGACCCACAGAGGATTATCACTAACTCTGCAGTTAAATGGCAGTTTTCAGTTATCACTACCATTGCGTCAGATCGAACTGCGTCCTCCCGCACGCTGTGAAAGTGAAACAGTTGCACTTTTAAACACGTAGTTCACATTTTGAATTGAAACAAAACTACTCTGTTTGATTTTAGGAAAAGTTTTGGGTTAAAATTTTGTTTATGTGTTGTTGTTAATGATGTTACGTACGTTACGTTAAGTATTTAAGTTACATTATGTAAGTTGCGTTATGTACTTCATTTAAGTTTGTAAGTCAGAGAGCAAGTTAAATTATCTTATGTACGTAAGTTATGTAACATACTTGTTATGTGAGTAAGGGAGTAAGTTAAATGATGTTTTGTTAAGATACTTACATCAATTTTAATTCCATACTTTATCTACGTTAACTGTCACAGTCCTGTGTTTGCTGAACCGCCCATTCACCCCCGACCTCCCTACATGGACTTTGTCACTCTTTATACCACGTCACTTGACCTCCTTCTTTGCCCCCGCCATAATTGCGACAGCCTTTGTCGTCTTGTGTTTGTATCAGTGATCGACCATGTGATCAGACGGCCATCTGAAACTACTAGTAGGTGTAGCAGGCCCCTTCTAAGCGACATCGATGAGGCTGGTAACCACTGATAACGCCCAGACAGAAATAAATGACGACTAGCTGGTGAGCATAGCCCAGCATTCAGCAGCTAAAGAAACAGATGTTGCCCTCAGGAGTTGGTGGAGACTAAAAAAGAGCTAAGAGGAAAGTGAAAATTGGACTTACTGCTAACAATGGCATGATGTGTTGTAAGCTCGTTCTGATGCTCCAAACTATGCTAAAACACTTGTATCAATGCAGCATTGAATGGCTCTTCAGACCGCTTATATACTTTCTTTAAACTACATGTTTTCACGCACACCATGGTTAGCTTGCATATCTTACGGAGCATTAGTCATCAGCCTCCTCAGAAATAAACGTACATGTCCACAAGATGCAATTATAAACCCATGAACAGTGTATATCAGAACTGTGTATATATCTGATTATTTTACCAATATCCAAACCAACTCCTGACACTCTCTAGTGGATACAACAGTCAGCCTTAAAAAGAGCTATATGTTTAGATTTTTAGCATTTGACGCAGTCCACATATTGGGGGAAGTGATGGCAACCACCAGGAGACCACATTGCTTTAACATGACTGAAAATGTAAAAGAAATGAGTGGCTGTGATTATTGCAGTGATGGATTGCACTCCCCTGAACTCCTTATTTTATCCTGCCCTGCTGTGATACATCAAAATATATATGTTATGCATTCATCCTCTGCTTCTATGTGTGTTTATTTCAATTCCAGAGTGCAAACTGAATCAGTACCTGCTGTGATGGTTGTTCATGCAAAAAAAAGTTTGTGGGTCCAAAAAATACCAAAAAAGGTGTCATTGCATTTCACTCACTTTAATGGAGCTTTTTACAGCGCTGATGTGGGCAATTGAACGCATCCCACCTTTTTGGTCAAATGCAGAAAAAACAACATTTGCCATTGATTATTTAATTCTGTCTTTCTGTTGTGTCAATGCAAAGAGGGAAAAAAGTAGGCGTTTACCATCCTGGTGCTGTTGTTTATGTGATGTAAACGTGTTGATGACACATTTTTCAAGTGGAATTTGGACCTGTGCCATTTGATGGAGATGGAGACAAATCAAGATGAAGATCAACGTCAATGTGCATCTTAAAAAAAGAGGTCATCTGTCAGTCCCTGTGTGTGTGTGTGTTTCATCATTCCTATAGTAGATGGGAAGAGGGCACGTTTGTCCTTGCTGCACCTTCAATATTTGTTTCTGATCTCTCGTCTTGTCCATCTTTGTTTGGTTTTCATATTCAGAATGTCACATTAATAATGGCAAAGGTGACGGTATTGATTTGTGCAGGGGGGAAAATGTGGCAAACAAAGCTTGTATGGGGCACAGCTGCTAATTCAACCCACAGTTCACATTTTAATTTCTAACTGAGATGCTGTACGTGGATTTGAACACCTGTGGTATGTTATGGAAAGCAAAAATCACAGATTTGCTGACCGTTTGAGGATCCAATGGAGTTTCATGATTTATTCATAAGCTCTTTTCGATACTTTTCATCGGTTATGTATTTGTGAAACCCACAGACAGAGGTAGAGTGCGACAAAAGCACTGGTTTATGAAATAAAAATAATACAAATGAGGAAAATGAAAGTAACACAAGAAAGTGCACAACGCTAGCACAGCAATACTGGAGGTATTAACACTCACAAGGCCTCAAAACAGGGGTAATAATTCAGGACACAATTATACGACCTTCTCATTCCAATATGTATGTTCAATGATCCATGCTGACCCTTAAAAATACCAAAATCCCGATGTTAACTGGCATCGTGGGGCAACTGCCCCGGAGTCCCTTACCCTCGGGGGGCCACGGACGCCCTATAGTTTCACTGCGTGTGTGAGGTTGTGGTAGTTTGTCATGTGTTGGAAAGTTCTTTGGGAATACGCAGCATGACATGCACACATCAACACACTGTATACGGTACAAGTCTTAACACGACACATTTCATTTTAAAACAGCTCTGGTTATCCTGAGGAGTAAAAAGGCTCAATGAGATAAACAGCAATAGCACAAACCTTTTTTATTAGCCCGGGACTGTAAGGGTTAATATTTCTGTACTCCTTCCTAACCAAGTCACTGTGGGGGTTTTAAAGTCTCAAAGCATCGGGGGACACCTCAGCAGGGTAGCGGAACCCGTCACCATCCCCCGCCACAGATCGCGCTCTCCGCTTCAGAGTGCGGCTTTCATAACGCGCAGTCTGCCTCTTCAGTCACAAGATGCCGTTTCGCATTATGCAACGCCGCCGTCACCAGACGCACTAGTTCCACAGCGTGCGCCGTTTGGCCGACAGCGCTGCTGTTTGTTCAGTCAATGATACCTTCATCCGTTCAGCCAGCGGGTCTCTATACTAACCGGGATGGATACGAGTTTAATCCATTAGTTTGCATCTGGTGATGTAATGTTTTTTGTGCTGTGTGTGTGTGTGTGTGTGTGTGTGAGAGAGCAGACGCCTTTTGCACATAACATCCATAGCTCATTAGCCCAGTGTCAATGCTGGCCATTAAAACCCAGAGAAAATATGACATGAGACCTGTGTGTGTTTGTGTGTGTGCAGTTTCATTACCTGCAGTGCTTTCATGCTCTCATATTACCAGTTCTCTTATCTCTCATTTCTCTTTCTCTTTCTCTTTCTCTTTCTCATCTCTCTCTCTCTCATCTCTCTCTCTCTCTCTCATCTCTCTCTCTCTCTCTCTCTTGCCAAGCCAGCCGGTGTTGACAATGCACTAGCTGTTGAAAGAGAACGAGTGTGTGTGTGTGTGTGTGTGTGTGTACAGTTGACAGAGCAGAGAGATTTAATTGACACCCACAGAGAGAATTATACAAGCTTCCAAATGCTCTCTCTGTGTATGTGTGTGTGTAATGTTTTTCTGCATGGGTGCGTGTGTGTCCGCCCATGAAAGCTGTGCACATGTGAACAGGGTCTCTAGTGTGCATAGATTGTGTATATTCTCCGTGTTTCATAGAGGACATTACTGTTTCGCTCCTATTCACTGATGCTTCCCCGCACTCTCTCTTTCACCCCCTCCCCTCTTCTCACTCGCTCCGTGTCCACTTTCTCTCCTGTGCATCGGAGTTGCAGCTCATCCTCTGACGCGCTGCGTGATGAAGATCTTTAATCTATTGTCTGTTTCAGCAACATGCTGCAATGCAAACTCAGGGAGAGGTCCCGTAAAGCTGTTACCTGCCCCGCTTATCTGAGGTGTTATGCATCTGCATTTACGCACAAGTGTATATTCCTACACCTGTTAAGCATGCCAGTGGTGCAATGACTGCTACCTGCCCACAGTTACAGACAGTTACAGACTGGCCGGCGAACACAGTGGAGCATTTAGCAGATAAAGAGCCAGACATTTCTCTCGGGAGTCGGTGGAGCCCAAAACAAAATTGCACTACGGAATATTGACCCTGGATCTAATCGCACAGTCTGCAGAGATCCCATTACACCTGATGTCGACGCACAATCTCGCCGGTGTTGTCGCTAAAACCCCGAAAGAAAAGTAATTCAAAATATTCTCGTAGCTTTTCCTCTCATCAATACACGGCTCCAGAATGAGATTCTTGGTTGCTGGTTTTATTCCTCCAGAATTATTGGCTCCATCCCCAGCAGGATCCGTTATAGCACACAACTTTGCATCCAGAAAACACCAGACTTCAGTAGCTGGAGATCTCTGATTGTCTGGTATCAACTGAGAACTCTTGGTGTGGCTTATTTCACACGTTGAGTCATTTGATTTGGTACGATAACCCTCACATGTTGTTTGGTTAGGGTTTCAATTAATTACCTGCTTGTTTACATGCTGGGATGCATCATGTGTCCTGTTGCCTACATTATAAATGTTGGTAGTCGTAGCCCATTGTTGCCATGGTTGTGAACACATGGATGTATTGTGAAACCTTCTGGGTGCAACCAAACTAATCGTTAGCCCTAAAATACCATATGTCTTGGTATGATTATTTGGTTATTGCCACCGAGCACTGTAAAGAATAAAAGAAAGAAAAGAAAAGAAAACCCAAAACATGCAGATTGGCCATTTTAAGAGAGTTATATTCATTATATTATTGTTGAGTCAGTTGGTTGAAACTGTACCAATGCATTATAATCTGTAAAAGGATCATATCTTTTGTACGTTAAAAACACACACACAGTAACAGAGTTTATTACACCGATCTGATCTATACAAGCACATGGATACACATTCCCATGAGCTCCTTTGTGGACAGACAAAGATCAAACCATTGTTGTTTTATCCCACTGCTGCTCTATTGCCTTTTACAGCTCTCGGGGAAAGCCGTTCCGCGCATGCTGAATTTCACATCATAGTAGCGTGCGTTTAGTTTTTCTTCCTCGAGTATGCAGATAATTTCGCCAAATCAATGAGCGTATGACACAAGATAATCCTGTGGGTATGTTGCTTAAGAAGTACATGCGTGCTCGTTTACCCATGTTTGAGTTTCTCCATGAAAAAGGACTGTGCTCCTATCCCCCGGAGCGGGGTGCGTTTCTGTGTTCTGAATATGTAATTTGTCAAATAAACGTCTGCAGAAGCGCCTCTCTGAGTCATCAACATGAGCAGCCACAAATTTGCTCTGTGTTTGTATGCGTGTGTGCGTGTGTGTGTGCGTGAGAGTGCGTTTGACTCCATGAAATAATTGTAAAAAGTAAATACAAAGAATATGATTGAAACTCGTAATGAAATAGTTTTAAAATAAATTATAGCTTTTACACGCATAACAATCACATCAATAATACTACTACTAATAATAATTAGTTTAGCGCCTTTCAAATAAGAAATGAAGCACAAGGTGCTTTACAATAAGGGAAATTAAGAGGATGGATGGGTCAAACAAACAGGACTTGCACTCAGGAGACTGCTGTTCTTTCTTGTGTGAAACCAAATCAACGTTGACGTATAATAGGTACATAACAAGCCTATTTATTTTTACTCAAAGCACAGCCTTTGAGTAAACCTCATCTAGTCGTTTTGTTGCCTAAACCTAACCAAGTAAATGCAAACTAAGTATACCAATGCTGGAAGTTTATTCTGAAAAGACATTAATGCATAAAACACAACATTCTAATGCCGCTGTTTCAAATAAGGCAGCTTGGTTACTGGCTCTAAGCTACAAACTCTCTTTAGTCAGTTGTTGGATGTCTCAGGGATGGCGTGTCAATACACTGTCATTACGCTCATAGTGTCTTTTCAAAATAAACAATCCACTTCACAGGAAGTTTAGGCAACAAATCCACTTAGATAGGTTTAGGAAAAGAGCTCGGTTGACGTTCACTTGACACCAACCGCTCACGTGACTAGCGAGTGACAAACGAGTCACACAACTACTGCATCACGACAGAAATGTGAACTTTACTTTTAGTTTTACACGGGACAGGAACAGCGGTCTCCTGGAAGAAAGTCCTGTGTTTGTTTGAACCCTTCCGTCCCGCCCGCCCTGTGTGGACTATCCCGCACTTTCAACTACGCCGGACGCTCTGCCAGTGACGCCGCATGATGTTGCTTTGCGTACACAGCGCTAGAGGGATACCTAGAGTGTCATAGTTTGAAGCATAGGACTAGTTGGGAGTGAGAACGTGTTGCACATGTACGTACTAAAAAACTCCACAGCAGCATCAAAAGGTTACCATTTTCTTCTCCTCCTCCGGCTTCTCTCCATCAGTGGTGAAGTGCACTCTACCATCAATACAAAAATTATAAAAAATGTGTGTGAGAGAGGAGAGATCAAGAGAGCAACTATTGAAGCACTGGTTACAGTTCTGATATACACCCCAAAATAATGTAATCATTTACATCTCCATATAAATGAACGTTCTGCACTCTGAACGTCAACCCATAGCGGTTCATTGGGATTAATGCAAGACTGTAAATATTCGCCACTCAGAACATAACCTCTCTCAGCGGTGAAGTGGCCTCTGTGGAGGTGGTTTGCTGTGACCTCACTTATCCCTATATGTTTCAAAAGTTGAAAAAAGGGTTAAAAGTCAGTGTGCTCTTCAAATGTAGAAATGAAGCCCTGGCATTCAATTTATGTCTCAATGCGCACACAAAACCAGAGGAAACAAAAGCAGCAGGCATCATCGCCAAGTACCTTCGGGGAAAATAAATACAATATTTAGCTGCACATACTGTGGCTGTGCCATTTTGTTTCCTAAGCAGCTGTGGCCTGAGAGCAGTCGGCTCAGTCAACAGACAGCCGGCTTTTTGCTTTGTTCAGATAAGATACACTTGTATTGATGCCCTGAGGGGGGAATTCAGTTGTTAAAAGACCGCAATGATACAGATGAATAGAGACGGAGCTCTGTAAAAAAAGAAAGAATAAAAAGAAAGAAACATGACAGTGGTGTTTGATAGTGGTAGAGTCAGCCAGTCTAGTAAACAGTGCACACCACACTGATATGATTAAATGATGAGTCAGTGATTATTAAATCATATCCGCATTATTTAATCATATCATCAAAGAATATGAGATATGCATAATAAGTACATAATACATGTATGATGCTGTGGAATATGATATATAGTATAAAGGTGAAAAGGTAGTACTATAACATGATAGCGTAGTATAGCAATATAACGGAATGGAATAGAATAGACACTAAGTGTTAGTTAGTTCAGTACAACCCAGTCTCCTACAAAATGATGTTCCCATGCAAGTAAACTGCATTAATAACTCGGTTTATACGGTTTGTATGTTTTTTCTCCCATATATATATATATATATATATATATTGCCTCTCAACAGCTCTCAACATGGCAGCGCACAAAGAGGGAACAGGCTGACTAAGCAACGCAACTAATATTGACTGCCAGCCACAACAAATTGTCTATAATCTAATGAATTTGGGGACTTTATAGACAATCTTGTTCACTTCAGCAAAGTACATGGACTATAATACAGATAATTAAAAGTGCCACAATTTTGAAGATGAAGAAAGAGCTAGAGGGGAAAAAAATACTGAACCAATTGTGCAACAGAGCTTCTATAAAGATGAGGAAGGTTTGGTGAGGAGATTGGTTTACGACCGAATGCCTTCAAAATGCAATTACGATCAGCCTCAGCTGTACGTTAACATGGTGAACATTTTACCTGCTAAACATCAGCATGTTAGCATCCTCATTCTGAGCATCTTAGAGCATGCTCATATTAGCATTTAGCTCACAGCATGGTTGTGCATACGTGTGGCCTCGCAGAGCAGTCGTCATGGCTGAAGACTCGTCCTCTTGTCAATGTGTTCTCTCTCTCGCTCACACTTATTTTCTCCTCTTTCTTTTAATACTCGACGGAATTGTTTTCAGTTTCCTTCGTTCTCTAGCCCAAGAACTACTTTCATTATTGTATGAAACCATGCTGTGTGATGAATATAAAATAAATATTTTATTCAGTAACTCTTGCTGTGCATTCTCCTTTGATGACCTAAATGTAATGTCTTCGTGCTTTCTTTTGAATAGAAGCTAAGCTGAACACCATGATGGTGATCATGTAGAATCATGGCCCCTCGAGAAAAAGAAACAACAACACTGCTAACATCATCCTCATCAACAAAATCGCTTTTGTCATCGACTGCAGTTAAGATGTTACCTTGCGAAGCAGCTGAATTAATTGAAGGATCACAAGCTTACACGGAAACCCATCTTGTCAGGCTACAAGTAAAGCATTCGTGTCTGAAACCACAGTGGAGCAGACCAATGAGCGTCCTCTGAGGAGCTACTGGCAGCTACAGACGGGATTTAGATATGTGAGATGCGACTGTTGATTCTAAACAACAATGGCGTTTCCTCAAGCTTTCGCTCTTCTACCAACTGGCTTCAGAAGGAATTTGATTGACAGATAGTTCATCCGATCAACTGCCAAGTATTACTTGAAAGTGCCTGCCCGTTCAAGATCATTGCTACACCTTTGAATTGGAATCATTCAAATTCGTCAAACAAACAACCTAAAAAATCCACAACCTCCAGGTTCTGCAACCGACAACCTCCAGGTTCTGCTGAGTGAAGCCAATGGAGAAGTGTCTTAAAACTTTCATTCTCTCTACTGACCAACAGGGGGCGACTATTCCAGTTGCAAAAAGAAGTCTGGTTGTATAGAAGTCTATGATAAAATGACTACTTCTCACTTGATTTATTACCTCAGTAAACATTGTAAACATGCATTTATGGTCTCAATCTCTAGTTTCAAGTCTTTAGTACAGCATGCTAGATAGATAGATAGATAGATAATTTAGGAACTTCGGTTTATCGGTTGCAAAAACAAACCAACATGGCGACAGCAGTAATCCAAGATTACATCGCCCAACTCGAGGCTTTAAAACGACAGTCCACAAACCAATGGCTGACGTCACGATGACTACGTCTACTTCTTACACACAGTCTGTGTGTCAGTCTAGCAATCATTGCTATATTAGCTTCAACTTCCCAAGCTACATGACTGCAAAGTGCCGGAGAGTGAACTTGCAATCAGCAGCTCTTAAGTGTGAATGTACTTTGTACGAAAGATTCAGCAGATCACCAAATCCATATCTTGGTATCATCAAATGATTTCCTCCTCAGGGAGAATAATGGCTACTCACTCAGTAAAACACTGTTTTCAAGCATTAACGGTGCTACAATATGTCAATTAGCCTCAAACAAAGTGTGTTACCATCAGAAAGATAAAGTAGCTATTTTTGCATAACCTCAAGGGAAAGTAAAAAGCCAGAAATTGAGTATCAAGAAACTGATGATATCACAAGGAGACATCCGCTGGAGTTGGTCCAGGACAGTGAATTACTGACTGATTCCTGTCGGCCCCTGGTATTTTTATTTGAAAATAAATTCCACATGAGTTATATATGAAGTCATGGCTTCCAGCTGTGAACTGCAAAACGTCCCTGTATGCCAAATAAATCACTCTGGGTGCAGTCAGTGTTCAGGCAGTTGTTTCATTATTCACAGTCTGAGCAGAAGCTCCAGGCTTTGTCTTTTTGACAGCATCACTACAGTCTGTTCAGCTTAGGAAGCTTGTTCACATTTTACAATATATAACTGACGTGATAACCCACATGCCGTGAAGCATCAGTGTGGATGGATTTGTCAAAATTCTTCAACATGTTCAGACGTCGCATGCAAAGCTCATTTGAGGAGCAACAGGAGACGAGAGAAAGGAGGAACGTTCCAGCCCCACCTCATGGAGTGGTTTAAATCGTATCACGAAGCGTCTTGGTGGTCGTTTACGCTGGTATTTAGCGCAAAACCAAGCGTAAACAGGGTCTAAGACAATAGAAATATGCAGCATTGTTGCATGGAACCACACAACATATGCACCACTGTATAATAAATGATGACTCTCAGGTAAAAACAGAATGTTTCCAAAAAAATGTAATGAATAAACACAGCCCATCTGTCATTAGTTTGATTACAAATCGCATTAAACTGGATATACCGTAACTCTACTTCAGTGCTAATCTTTTTTCTTCCTCTCCTCAATGCTGCTCTTTTTATCTGCCTCTCACCGGCTCTCCAAGAGGCCTTTGGCTTTAGCACCTCGCTGCTGCAGTGCTGCATCTAAAATTATAACTCTCCATGTGGGCCAAAGAGATTTAGATTTCACTGCTCCGATGTGTAGGTGCCCCGGTTGCTGAGATGGAGAGGTCCTCGTGTTATGCTTCACATATTGTGACATTTATTATCACACCACATCCGATTCAGAGACGCCATGTTACGGTTACATGTGCGAGATGACAGCGCCATAAGAACCAGAAAACAGGTTTGTTCTTGTTTGATCGTGTCAGAGTTGAAGGGATGCATTTCCCTGGAAGTCTGCTGTTGTCTCAGGAACTTGGTATTCTCGGCACCAGTTTACGTCACGGTAGATTTGAAAGAGTAAAGTTCATATTCAACATGAACTCACGTAAATTTACAAAGCTAAACAAGCAGGGGTGGGTCCAGGGAAATACTTGACTGCAAAGGGTGGGCACCACCATTATTAAAGGGACACTCCAACTATTTTGTATTGCACCCCTTTAAAGTAAGGGGACCTGGGAGGGACATTTTAAAACCTAGAATTAGCTCCTTGCAGTTGTATGCCATATCCAACCAGTAATGTTGCAGTTTGCATCCACATCTGACCAAAATGTCATAAATGCCCCATTAGACATTAGTGTGAAATTGTCATAATTAGCATATGAATTCTTGAGTTGTGAGGTCACAGTGACTTTTGACCCACCGTGAGTGCTGGTGGACATCTGTACTAAATTTGACGAAATTGGCTCAAGGCTGTCCCGCTGTATATCATGGCAATGGGACAGACCCAAAGTCACGGTGATCTTGACCTTTGACATCCAATCTAATCTGTTCATCCTTGAGTCCATGAGATGTCCATGAGATGTCCATGAGATGTCGCGTTCAAGGGAATGAAATGAAAACATACAAACGAAGGGTCGAACTTGGTGCAGCAGAGGTTGTGACATCCAGTTTTCTTTCCCCCTCCAAAACCATTTGATCCTCGTCAGACCCTCTTTGCTCGGTAAATGCCAAAGTCTTACAAACTCCAAACCTCAATTTCGGAACACAAGCTTTCTTTTTATTATTTGTCTACAAGCCCAAGCTCAGCGATAACCCTGATGACATCATATGGGCTTATTTTCTCCAACTTGACAAAGCTCCTGCAGAGCCCCATAAGACATTGTACAAGTGATTTCACAGGCTGACTATTACTGCATCAAAGCTGGATTACCAACTGTGGAAAGTAGGCAACCATCCTTTTGTCCCAAGCCACCGGGGGCCACAAATACAACAGATTTATTGCATTCGGTTGGTTGTGGGGATGTGATACAATTCTGGGAAATTTTCCCCCTGACTAATATCAACTAAGAGCTTTATTGTTTAAGTTTTGTGATTTGCCCCATCTTCCCCCTCCTTCAAAAGGTTATTATGCCCTACACTGTACCTACAATTAAACACTGCAATTTCAAAATCTGCCATTTTCTCGACACAATATAAAAACATAATCAAGCTCAACATACCCTCATACAACCGTATCATATCCTACGAAAAGATAACTCCCCATTTTTCGTGCAGTTTCCCGCGACAATCCAGCCACAATTTCCGCTCCTCACATGCATACGGTATTTTCAAATTAAACTTCCGTCTTCAGAAGAAGCAACTTAATTAGGTTTATGCAACAAAATTACTTAGGGTCGGTTAGGAAAAGATTGGGGTTTGTGTTAAAATAACGAGAGAAGTGGCGTTACTTAAGTACGGAAACAACGAGACAAATTAATCAACTTTGTCTTTGTCTTCTATACTCTTTAGCTTCAGGTTAACTAAAAGGTTAGCAAACCAGCTGAGAATCAACAGTATGTAAATAAGACAACTTTGGAAGTGGACAACTGGGAGCAACATGTCTTCTTTTGTGGTTGAGGCTGAAAGCATCTTTGCATTTCAAGTCACGTTGCTAGGCTAGCATGTTTAGCAGCAGTCTGTCCAAGGAGTGCAGAGCACCCACTTCAAATGTTATCGGCTGATGGAATGGGCATTAATCAGTGGTTAGTGCTACCATTCTAATGCTGCGGACGGGCCAAATTGCGCCGGACAAGCTGTGAAAGTAAACTACCTGGTCAGGTTTAGGAAAAGATGATGGTTTGAGTTAAAATAAGTAGATTTGTTACAGTAAAATAAGTCAAGTGTTGACTTTTAGTGTCACCGGGCGAAGGTCCTGCGTCCTGTGTCGTTTGACACATCAATCGTCATGTCATATCTTTTTTTCACCCATCGTGTCATCAGCTGTAAGACCTACAAGGTGAGTCAGGTCTTTCCCGTGGGACCGTTTGCCGGGAATCACAAATCGATAACTTCCAGAACTTCTCTGCTTGAAAGGGCCAACATGGAGCATTCAGTTTGAATCCAGGTAGGATATTAGCTAGTCTCTTTTAGTGTCAAACATTATGATTCTGTCTCCTCTCCCCCTCTCTCACCCACCCAGTCCCACCCTTTCAAAATAAAAGCCCCACAAATACAAGTTTCAATCCAAGAGTATGAATCTAAAATGCAGAAAAGAGAGTAGCGCTATCTCAATTGAACCTGAATGACACTACCGGTAACATTGGCGTGTGTATATATTGTGATTTCTTCGGGCAGTAGAAGCCACACTGTCAAAATTTCTTTCGGAATTTTCAAGTTCATTATTCATATTCATCTGTCTCCAAATAATTGGACAACCTTGGATGCGAGATTAACCACAAATGACATTTTTTTACAGAACATAATACACCTGCGTCTCTAAAAACCTCTTTTTGTACTCTTCTAAACTTCTTCTGAACTTTAGATTTTGGATGTAAACTGTTCTCAATATAGTTCATGAGTAAGAACCGCCACAATTATACACTTCTTACACATTGGAACGCAATGTGCTCCCAATGTAATCATTTAATTCTCATCCGGCTTCCAGAAGAGATTATAAAAAAGAACAAATGGGTTTTGCCACTTTAGGTTTCCATCACTGTGCCTTTTTCTTGTGGTATCAACACCCAGCATTCCATTTCTCTCCAGTAACGCACATTTCCCCACCTACTGTTTTCAAAAACATGTTGTTTTTTTTCTGGCATGAACATCCGGAACATAATTCCAAAGAGAGAGAGAGAGAGAAAAAGAAGACTGGAAGGGTATAAATAAATAAGAGATACTGTTTGTTGCCTGCTCCCCTGCTGCTTTCTGGGGATTGTCTGAGCAAACAGTTAATTAGCTGACTGACATGGCGGCAGTGTCATATTTGCAGGGTAAACACGAAAGGCGATGGAGGACATGCTTTCTAAGATGTTCAGACATAAGGTCTCTAAGGCTGGAGACACACTGACTACCATCCTGACTTACAGCAGATTGGTCTTTTCTGAAAACGATATGGGAATGCCAACTAAATGAAGAATGTGTTAATTCAATGGCCTAGGAAAGTTATGCACAACAATATCTGTGAACATAAACTAATCCCTCTTAAAGCCCCCCCTAAAAAAAACAAGTCGCAACCTTTTGAGGCTGGAGCTCCTCAATGGACATCTGTTGTACCTAAATGAGCTTTATTGTATTCAACAGCAGTACATGGCTTTGCTCCAGTGCTGATACTTGTCTGCAAATCTGGAGCATGCCGACCGATCCACTGGAGGTAACTCACTGACTTTGGATCAGTACCTCATGCCACCCCACTTCAAAACACGTAAACTATCCCTTTAAGGTGATGTCAGACTGAAAATGCAAAGTTATCCACTAGATAAGGAAAAATGTTACGATAATATAATAATATAAGTGATGAGCAAACATTAAAAAAAAAACACATGACCCAGGTTGTAAAAGACTTTCCTTGCCCTTCAGTGCGACCTGAGGCTCAGATGAGTGACGGCATCATCCTCTCCCTTCGCCAGTTACAAGAAATTGGCGCAGGAGTGGAAGACTGGATGCCGGTCACGCTCTCTGACCCCGACACCCTCCGAGCAGTTGACAAATCAAACGGGCTTGTTGTTTTTAGAGACACGACTGTGCCATCGAAACACCTGAGCTCAGCAAATGGGTTCGTGGCCCCATCCTTGCCCTCTCGTCCTTCCCCTCTTCACACTCATCTCTCCATCATCCCCCCCGCTGCAGCCTCTGCTCAGCCACCCTCCTCTTCTTCTCCTCCACCTTCATCCCTCCTCCTCGCTCACTTCATCTCTCCTTTTCATCTTCCTGTTTGTTTTTTTAAACACACTTCTCGTCTTCTCTTCCTCAGCCTCCCAACCTTTCCTTTCAGAGATGCTTTCATTATTCTCTCTCAGTCTGTCGGTTGTGCCACCCACACGTAGCCACACACACACACACACTCACACACACTGTCCTCTTATTTCCCGTCAGCCCAAGCCCCATTTGACCTTAGTAAATGCAGCCATAGAACGCCTATTGATTTATGCATACAGATGTAGTGTGTGCGTGTGCGTGTGTGCCTTGTTCACCCTTCTCAATGTCACATGCTCGTTAGCTTCCCAAGTCCCTTTCAGAGTGAGTTTGTGTGTGTGTGTGTGTGTGTGTATTAGTCAGGAAAAAAAGAGTGAGTGTTGTGTGCATGCTGCTTGTTTGTGCGTGCATATGTGTTTGCGTGTGTTCGCTCGCCAAGCCCCGTGTGATTGAGATGGAGAGGGTGTTGCGAGGCCCGCTCTTCTGCATGCACAATCACCCGGACCTCTATATCGCTTTGACGGACAGCTCCTCCGCCCAACCGGGGCGCGGAGATAAGGACAGGGCAGCGCTGTGATTGGCAGATGAAGGAGACGGATTAACCCACAGGGGGGCCATCGCGCTCTCTCCCACTCTCTCGTTCCCATGCTGAATAATGTAGCTGTTTGTTTGATGAAGAAGAAGTGAGGGGATGACACAGAGAGGAATGTTGGAGGGGATGGGGTGGTTGGTGGTATCGAGCAATCTGGGAAATTAGAGTAAATCATAGGAGCAGGGCATCCAATCTGCGTAAAGGGAGAGGGGATTGGGGGAAGAGAAATCAAATGAGAGGAGAGGAAGCAGACGGGGGGGGGGGATGGATAACACCATGAGGAATTAAGTGCGAGCAGGACACGAGAGCTGAAAAAAAAAAAATCAATATGGGTCAGATGATGCAAAAAAAGAGAGGGAAGATTGAGAGAAATGAGGAGAAGAGACCCCAAGGAGAAAAGAAAAAGGAACCTGCGATACCGAGAAGCTGTTGATACGGAGGAAAGAATGAGCGAAACAGGAGAGGGTGGCTGATTTGCATTTTCTGCATCTTTGAAGATGCTGAATTCCAAAATTCAGAGTGTGTGATCAATTGCCTCAAAAACGTCTTTCAGTGGTGACGGCTGAGCCGGGGGAACGAAGCTAATGTTGCTGACAAGCGCTAACAGCGCAAACAAGGGCAACGGTGCTGACATGGCAAACAGTGTTTACCTGAGGGGGGGAACCCCAGGGTGGGTTCTACATTTCCGTGCCGCCGCCGTCGGTCGGGACGGCGTTATCCGCTGTAACCGCATTACAAAGGGACTCACAGCCGGCCAGGCTACGTAATCAAAGCACAGCTCAGATTAAAACACACAGATTGGGGGGAAGCGACTTCACTGTACTGGATCTGAGTTAGAATATAATGTGATTTACATAATTTTGTTGCATGCTAACAGCTCCCTCTTCTTCTTTCTTTTCATCGAATGTGAAAGCTTCTTGTGCTCGGCAGTAAATAATTCAAGCTAATGTGATAAAAGAAGAGCCGGGCTGTAAAATGGTTTTCAAATGTTCTGCAAAATGTTTGTTGTAAGTGCACACAATGCTATGTGAATGTATTGCAGTAATACTGATACTGTGTCGAATGCGTTTCCAAAATAAAAATTCTAAAAAAACAGAAATTCCAATGATGTTTTCACGTTTTTGTGGCCGGAGTGCATCGTGAGGCCCAGCTGGTCTCAGTGCTGCCTGTCACTCATTCTGATGGGCTGTTTAATGTAAAACTGTGTGGAGCCTAAAGCCAGTGTAACCCACATCTGGAAAGCCTCTGTCTGCTGTGAAGGGACAGACGGTCACTGCAATGACAACAATCCAAACTGATGGGCAAAATATTTTTGAACTGGACGTGTCTGTAGTGTGGCGTCTATTCTTACCGTTTCTCCACATTGTTGTTGCTGTGACCTCCCCGTCATGTGGCTGCTAGTCTCAGGGTAGCCACAACTAGCTAACCACTAGCCACACCTACTGTGACCAACATGCCAACTGCAAATGGTTAATGCCCTGAAGCCAAAAAGCTGATTTTTGGCAAAAATGTAGGATTAAGGCCAACCAGTTAAGAGTCATACTCACACTAAAACTGCAGAATATAATCTCCTTATTTCCAGATTTAATTGTTTAAACATTGTACATCAAAACTCTTAGGGTATTTAATATTCAAAATGACTGAAACCGGTGTTTGCTTTTTGTCCACACCTGCCAAAACTCCTGGCATAATTATTCTTGGATTGTGGGTTTTAACAAAAAGATTACAGAATCCCAGTTTCACATGGGGAACCTGTTATAATAGCTTGAGCCAAATCTGGCTTTGGGGGAAAGATATATGTTGGACCATCATCAGCTCAGCCGGCTCGGGACAAATGCTGGAGATAACGTCTGTAAAGCAGCCAGGCCACAGTGAGGCCAGGCGAAATAGGTCACGGGCCCGGGTGCCGGTTTCGATCCCCACGAGAGAAGAGCAACGTTGTGTTTTGGACGAGTCCGGGGCCTCGCGGTGAGGCTCCGCCCCAAATTCACTCTTGAGTCTTGTCCAGTGACAACGGAAATGCAGCATTCTTGGAAACCATCGAGTGTGTAAGCTTGCATTTGGAAGGACGGTGTGTGTGTGTGTGTGTGTGTTTAATGTAATTTGCATAGCTGCTTATCAGCTGTTGATGAAAAATTGTTGACCATATTGGGGGCTGGATGAGTGCCTCTCTGGTTCAGGGACACTCTCTGTAACCAATCTGCCTTTCTAAGCTGCACTAAGCCAGTTTGAAAGTTGCTGCCGGTCTGCTGTATGCCCAGAGCATCGGGTGACGAGTGCGTATGTGTGTGTATGTGTGTGTGCGCGCCCGTGTGCCATAATGCCCAGAGGAGGTTGTTGGGCTGTAGATAGGCCACATACAATGCTCCCATTTGAGATAGAGAGAGACGGGGAGGGAGAGATGAAGGGAAACAGAGAACTGGAGAGAGGAAGTGAGTATTTTCGGGTCATGTGGGTTGCCCTATTTAGCGTTTCTTTGCCGACATCTCAAAGGCACAGTACACACACAAACACACACACACACACACACTCACTCATAAATAAACACACTCCGGCACCCGGTCACATGCCAACAATCCGTTTTGCCTAGTAACATCAAAAAAGGTGTTTGCTTGAGCAGCTCTTCAGTAATACTCGTCATCAATAAATCATGCTGTTTCCTCGGTTATCCTGCTGGAACAGCACGGCAAGGAGATCGCAACACTGCAACACGTGTTGAAAAGCAACAAACCAACATTTACAATCTATGTATCTACCGAGGTTATAGTCCAGATTTCTTAACATATGTCACTGCAATGGTGCAGAAATTTAGCATCCAGCATCCAGCAGAAATGTAGGGGAATACTTCCAGTTCCCAATTTGTTAACTTTTAAAACTTTGTCTGTCTCAGCAACACACTCGTGTTTGCAAACGCCTTAGCTAACACATTTTTTGTTGAGCTAAATATGGCTTTTAACTGCATACATATTGAAGACATTATCTAAATACAACCCATTCTGCTTTCAGCCATCCACAGGAAGATCACAACACTTCCAAATGAGGAAGGAAGGATGACAAGGGTTGTGGCAAACACGGCATGACCGTGCCCACTTTCGAGACAGACTTTGTTATAGTACTTGAGATCGGTCCTGGTCTCAAGACCACTTTTTGAAGGTCTCTGTTTCGGACCACATTTTATACCCAGTCTGGTCAAGGTCTCAGACAAAGAGGACTCTGGAATTGATTGGGGGGATATCACTAAATTGCCTCTGCATTGTAAGATTTGTTTGTAACGCCTCATAGGAAAAATTTGCCACACAGAAAATTCCCCTGTGCAATGTCTTTTGATTGTTTTACCAAGACATTTCTCATGGTTTACTTATACATACAAATATATATATAAAGTTTATATGACACTAAGAGAGGTGAATGAAGAGATGTTTTCTCTGGGTGTTTTTATGGGGATCTGAGGAGTACCTATGGCTCGCATGTTCCACTTCTTATCTTTACGTGTGGGACTCTCACCGGTCTGGCCCTGCTCTTAAATCGGTCTTGCCTTGCCTATGACTTGGTCTTGACTTGATCTGGCTTAGGTGGTCTTGACTCTGAACACTGGGGTGCATACCATTTGATACCATTGGCAGAGCTTGTAATGGGTTATCTTAGTTTGAGAGCTTTCTTTGGCGGGACTCGGAGGAAAAAGTCTTATTTACAGCACCACAGACAGCGGCGTCGTTTTATCAACACACAGCACAGTGAAAGCCGCTTCTGAAACACTGGTGGAATCACTAGCATTGTATAGCATGGCTGCGATTTAGCTTTGGAGGCTGCTGATATTTCAGAGCCATAGTCGGGCCCATACATTCTAACTTGGACAAACATCAGTCAGATAAAGGATCAATGATTCAGGCAGATGAGACTAACATATACTGCCCCTCGCTCTCTGGCTGCTATTAGAGGAAGGAGTCATTTTGTTAACAAGTGGGGGGTGGCATCCTGACATCAGTTTCAATATGAATTCTTCCCCCAACACATATAAATAGAGTCACTCAGTTGCATGGTTACAGTCAGGAATGTGTCCTTCCTCTGAAGCAGCCATTGTGAGGTGGCTCCATTTACAACAGCGGTTGTCGGTCGTGAGCCATTGAGGCCGAGGATTTTGCAGATTTTTACTCCACTCAAACGCTGTAGCAGCTCATTTCACTATGTAGCTTCACCGCTTCTGTTGAGGTTATACTGATCAGTGGAAGCAGCTGCTGTAGTGCTTGGCTGGAATGAAAAAACCTCGATGGGACCCGTTTGAAATAAGCATTGATGTGCAGTATTCAGCAGGCTGACATCAGGATGCTAAAATGCTTTTGAGTAACAAGAGTGGGAGCGTTAGCTGGTGTGGAAGAACGCAACAGCAGCAGAGTAATTGCAATCCACTTAGCATTCTCCTACCTATGATGGCTCTGGCTAATGTAGTCCCGAAGGAGTGTTGAGCAATTGCAAAATAAATGTCAGCCAGCTGTGTTAGTGCCATTCAGTCACATCTGCCTCTACGGGGATGTTGGTTTAGTCTGGATGTCAGTGGCTTTGATTTTTTTTAATTCTACCCAGAGAACATGAACAATGATTAACAAATAACATCTACTCTAAAGACACCGATATGCCTACTTGGTTGGAAATGTGTTTCCAAGACGGGGCTTTCCTCAGGAGGTCTCGGTTCAAACGTAAACCTGTGTTGTACAGTTCAGTTAATTCACACACACACACACACACACACACACACACACACACACACACTATAACTGTGTTTTCCTCCATTTTACCCTTTGCACCCAGGTGGTTGCGTATTCATCACAGCGTGCAGCGAGATGGTAGAAAAAATGATGGGTTTACGATCCCAGTGGTGCTGTTGTCGTGTTGTGTCTGAAAGGGCTTAAAAGGTTAAGGTGTGAACCATAAGTACAACATCTATGTTATTATCCCTCGTCTCATTTCCTGTCATCTTTCTACTCTTAATTTATCAATAAAGGCATCAAAAAAGAGCAAAAAAGACTTAGACAGAAGTTTGTTTGAAAAAAAAAAAAAAAAAAGGAGGAAATGGAAATCAATTATTCAAAATGAAGTTCTCAGCTCTACATAAATATCTTAGAAGTGATGAGACGGGCACATTGTAAGGTAAACAGAGGAAATGACTTTTTTCCTGCAGGTATCAGCTGAATGATGAGTCAAATCAAGTTACAAACTGTTACATCACAAAGAAGAGTTAAGCAGGACAACATGATTTGTCTGTTCCTTTCAAAACTGTTTCATGATTGTTACAAAATGTGAATGATTTGACAACAATATGGTTACGGTTCGGTTAGGTTTAGACACAAAAATGACTTGGTTCGGTTGAAGGAGACATCACGGGTTAGGTTGAAATGACTAAGGTTAAGGGGCCCTTTGTCGTCATGGCTACAATAATAATTATTTGGTTCAAGAATCAGTGTGTAGGACTTGGTGGCGTCCAGCGGTTTGCAATTATAACCAACTGAATACCCCTCCGCTCATACCCTCCCTTTGCAAGACGGCGGTAACACAAGCGGTTGAGTGCCAAACCATGGTATCGTCGCAGTATCTTTCAGGACCTTCATCCCTGTAGGCAAACAGACCCTTTCACAGCCAGCACCATCAAAAATATGCGAGTGTAACGGATCTGGCACTTTGCCCTAGCTAGCCAATACAGATGAGTCTGTATTTAATATGATACGAGAACAACTAAATGTTCTGTTCGTGTTTTACACATCTGCCTTCACTACGAGCAACGATGGATGCATTCGGCAGCGAGTCACCAAGTAATCTGGTCAATCATTAAAACCGAAACGCCGTCTCCGTCTATGGCTGCAAGCTATTAAAACGTGTTGCCTACCACTGAATGGACAAACATACCTGTGCTTGTAGCGCCCATTCAATAAAGTCAATCCTCTGAGTCTTATGTCATGGTATTTGACATTCTGTACAAAACAGCAAAAAAACGTGGTTGGATCGATCTAGTAATTTGATTGATTGTCATTTCTCGCTGGTGTAATGTTAAACTCGAGGTTTCTCCACCAAATATAAGTATATAACAGACCACTAAATATTGGGCCACATGCTGATGTATTCTACCCACTCACTAAGATCATACTGATATGGAAAGTCAATTTGTTTTGGTTGCATTAAGCGATCTTTGCCGGTTAATTACTTTGCGTTGCTTGACAAGCGAAACTGCGTATGCACACTTATGTCATCATTGCTTTCAGACTGTAAAAGAGTCTATGAGATTGAGTTTTGCTGTTTCCAGCTTCGTCATGTTTTATTGTAATGTGTTAAGAAAACCTTCTGGCAAGAAGCGTCTTGCCATAACGGCTGTTAAGGTTATCAGGTAGTCCACAGGGCCACTTGGTCTTTTGCATTTATCTGTACCAACTGGGAATTAAGCGATCAACCAGCCACATCGTCCTCAGTGCAAAGCTGTCAGGATGTTAAAAGGGTCGTGCAGACTCGAAATGCAAATGCATGTCTTTGTTGTCATTTCGTGTCTCGTCTCAGTCCTTTTGCATTTCTTCGTGGTCAATTTGCGTTTCTCTGAAGTCATTTTATGTCTTTCTGTGGTCATTTTCCATGTATTTTAAGTAACTTTGTGTGGACGATGAATCAATTCTCCAACAGGAGATGTTAACAATTCCTTCAGAGACTCCTTCAGAGGTCCATGGACCCCTGGGCCTGTACCCAGTAAACCTATTGAGTAATCCATCAAAGATATACTAACCAACCAACCACCTACAATATATAATATAAAGAGATCTTTATGTACACCGGTCCAATTCTGGGTACTGACACTGGCACATAGCTCCCCTGAGCTTCTGCTAACTGGGTGTGACTCTCAGTTTAATAATCCCCATTTACAATGCAATAAACTGCAGAACTGACAGCCGTATACCGGCCAGAACTGGCTCCCATTTTTGTCCTCTGGAGCCATTCTGTAGCTGGATATGTCGACACTCAACTCAGCTGCATTTGATACTTTTAGTGGACAGGAGGGGTGGAGGAGAGCAGACACTGGAACTGATTTTTCTATTAATGTTGGAGCAATTCTTACCATACACCGATAGAGGTCAATAAAGGTCATAGATTAATTAATACTCCTTTAAGTCCTGCCTATCACTGTGGCGTCCTTGGTGCCACAGTCAGTGTGCAGCAGCTCTAATCAGACAGACAGCAGCTCAGTGATGCTGTTGCTTGAGGTCAGAACACAGTTTATCTCTGTCTTACTAGGTTTCCTTCTCTCTCTCCCCTCCCCGCTATTCCTCCCCCTCGTGGCTTTATTTCACTCCTCCCTTCCTAGTTGAGCTATTATTCCCTCTATCCTTCATTGCTTATCCTTTTTTTCCCTCTCCATGAATCCCCAATTCATCCTTTATTCCTTATCTGTTTTTTTTTCCCTCTCTCCATACATTTTCAATTCTTAACACCCCTGCTTAATCTTAATTCCTACCAAACCTTGGCTTTTTCTTGAAACTGTAACTCTAGGATCATCCTCACCATCAGAATAAAATCATTAGTCGTTAGTTGAAATGCTTAAAATGTACATTACGTTGACAGGTCACCACTTGTGGTTATGGGATTTGTGTTGTAGTGCTATAAAAAACAATTTACCATGCAAAGTGTCTGGCTTTGACATCAAAATCTGCCATGTGCTTTTTCACAGTTTAGACTGTTTTTATTTTAACCATGACCACCATCGTTTCATGACCACTTGCCATCATAAATAAGTAGTTCAACCCATTTGTGGAATAAATAAATGAGAAGATGCCACTTGTGTGCATTACTTTAAGTATGGAGCTAGCCTAGCTTTGCATAAGGACTGAAGGCTAGGGAAACAAGTAGATGGTCTTTCCCGAGAAAAGAATACATAGGTACAACCTAACCAGTAGTTTGGGTGCCTAACATTCAGTTGCAATTCACGCATTAAGCACCACCAACACGCTGTAAAGAGGTTGTGATCATTTCATGTTTCTCTGGGAGATCAAATGGTGCATTGGATTGGATGACTGTAGGAATGACTTCAATTTATCCAGTTCTTAAACCTTCCGTGTTTTCACAGAGGAGTCCAGCGTTAATTTGAACAAAGCTGTAAATATCTTGGTCATAGTTTGATAACTTTGGAAGACCAGTGTTTGAGTTCAGATCACTCGTAAGCTCAAGATCCTTTGACTATTAAACCATAATTTTAACATTCCAAACTATAAACAACCACATATTTTATTTAAATATTAGTAGAAAAAGGTTAATATATTATTTTATATTTTGTTGTAGTGCTGGTTGAATGTAAAACAAGCTGAAGGTGGAAGCTGCTGTTGGCGAGTGAAAAATGATGCTCAATACTCAACCATTAATAACGACATGTTATAATGCAGCACTCACAGACTGACAGTAGAAAACAAAGTTCAGTACACAAGTGACAGGCAAAGGTTTTGAAAAAAATGCTAGGCAGAGATGAAGTCCAACATAAAGAAATATGGTCAAATAACAACACTAGGAGAGACAAACTTGCCAGAAACAAATAGAGCCCGCAGACTACACAGTGAAAGGAGGGTGATAACGAGGGGCAGGTGATGGACAGGTGGAAACAATCAGGAGGGTCAGACAATCACAAATGGGCTGGAAGTACCAAAATAACACAGTACAAATAACAACTCAAAACATAATATTCAAAGTGGGAAAGTGAGATATGAGACTTGTAAAGACCCAAAAGTGACACAAAATAAATATTTTTTTAAATCTGAATCCACACTTGGCATAGTGTGGACTCAAGGATGAATTGATTAGATGGAGGGTTTTGGCCATTCCTAAATCATTTTTATGCTTTCATAACAACAATTTCACACCAACATCTAACAGGATAAAATGATGACATGGATGTAAACTGCAACTTGTCTGGTTGGCGGAGGCATACAACCGAGAGGCAGTAATTCTATTTTTTCGGTTTCTGTTGGCAGACAACCAACTTCATAGTACTGAGACAGCTCTTATTATGGTTACTAATGACCTACTGTTGTGCACAGAGGCGACAGCTCGATTTTTATTTTTTTGATTAAAGTGCCGACACATGTGATCATGGTATCCTGTTTTGCTTTGCTTGGAGTCTTGGGTAGGCATCAGGGGCTCGGCCCTCAGCTTGTTCTGTCTGTTCGGGTAACTATACTTCATTGATGGCTCAGTTGAGTTGTCCTCAAGCTCAGTTTTTGGCCCCCTTCTATTTTCTATATACATGCTGCCTCTTGGCTAGGTTCTCCAAAATCATGATATCCTTTACCATTTTAATGCCTACAACATTTTTATATAAGCTCTATATACGCTGTTAAAGTCCTCGGATGGATCCTATTAGCCTAGCACATCTCAAAACTTGCCTCCAGTATAAAATCCCAGATGTCCTCAAAAAGTCTGTTATGTTAAGTTATTCTGTTCAATCTGACAAGTTATATAAGCTCTCTTGGTGCTAATATCAGCAGTCTGGCAAATAATACCATGCAGGTTGCTCAGAATCTAGGGGTAATATTTGGTGAAACTTTTCTTTCTTCAAGCTCAACATAATTCATAAATATTAGGTAATTTCTATCAATTATTCACCCACTAAAAGTCGATTTGACTCCCTTCACTGCCTCCCTATCAGTATTCATATTGCTTTTAGGCCTCAAACCGCCTGGCCCCTAAGTACATCTCTTATTTAATGACAGGGTATCACCATTAAGATCCCAGGTCACAGTTTGTGACAAAGAGTGATCATGATGTTGCTATTAGAGCCTCCACACAGAGTCTGTAGCTGCTTTTACATTGTCTCTTTAAACTCTTCTATTTGTGAGAGCTTTTGGTAATGTTTGAGATTTGTGTTCATTCATACTGTTTTCATTCCTGTTTATCTGATTCAATCCACTTTTGTCTTTACTTCCTCTGTCCTTTAGCCCTATAATAGCCCTATAATTTCATCCGGCTTGTTTTTTTGCTTCTTTGTTTGGTTTCTTTTGCGAGGCACTTTGTAACATTGCTAAGAAAAGTTTATCGTTATTATAAATGAGGGAAAAATTGCCATGTAATCTAATCACAGCTCAAATGTCATCCGAGTTGCGGCGCCGCAGCGGTACACAGCCGGCATTAGCCCATTAAACCTCCATGAAGTCTCCTCCTGCCGTGTCTGTGGTCACCTCGACTGTGTTTGAAAGCAGCTCAATTCACAATCTCATTTACAACTGCTGAGGAGCTGCAACCAAACCGTGGTGGAGAGGCTGCACACGTTTAAGGGCTACCACTGTACCACTGGGACAGATCTCTGTCGAATCACTTTCAACTATATCATCATTTTTTGCTCTTTTTTATTTTCTTCTATATAGGCCGGAGAATTGTGTCCAAATAACATCACAAACAAAATGACCTGCAAATAAAGATCCAATCTACCTCCTCATCCGTCTCCCTCTTCCAGTTTCTTCTGTCACCTTTTTCATCCATCCATCCATTACGCTGAGCATCATGCCCCCCACCCGCCTGCCCTTCCATCATCTAGATCTATTCATCTGCTTTTAAAGTAGATGGCATTGCATTGTTCTACTCGTGTCACTCTTTAGCATCTCTCCCTCTTCCCCTTCCTCTCTGTACCCCTTCAGCCTTCCTTACGTCACTCTCACTCTCTCACTCTCTTTTCCTTCCCGCTGCGAATGTCAATGGAACATCACTGTCACGCTGTGCCATGATGCATCCAGCCATTCGGAAGAACACACACTTTTTTGGTGGTGTCTTACGCACACAAAAATCAAATGTTCATTCCTGCCATCTCTTTCTCCATACTGAACTTCCTCCTCCTCTTCCCTGAGTCTGGTTAGTCAGACATTGAGGGTTTTGGAGTTTCCTCTCAGGGGGGGAGGGATGAAGGGCCAATTAAATATTTATGGATCACCATCCATTCAAATGTTTGGCAATGGAGAAAGCCTGTGACCGGAAAACTGACATGACTTGTTTGTGCACAACATGCAGCCGGGGAGGTGGAGAGCTTGTCCTCAGCATGTGTCAGTGTGTGTGTGTGTGTGTGTTGTAGTGGCAGATGATGTTATTGTGATGGGCATATTTTTAGGCAGTGGGCTTTTCTACTAGAATCATACTCATTTTGTGTCATCGACCAGTCGAGGGAAAATCAGGTTTCAGCCCGTGTGCAAAAGACAAACAAATATATATCAAAACTTCAGAGCCAAGCTAATTAAGGGTCAACTTAGACCAGCAGAGTGTGCAGTATTAGCATATACATGTATGAAGTCCATGTCAATGGAAGCTGAGATACAAGCAGTCCCAGGTCTGTTAAACCTTCCAGTAACAGCTCCGAAACAACCTCAAGGTTCAGGAGCAGTCCATTAGCCGAGTCTGACCTGTGCGGATAACCCAGTCAGAGCAGCCTCAAGAAGGTGCTGCAATGTATTAGAACAAGAGAAATACCTCCTTGGAGTCCAGACACTGGTGGATGATGATGAGGCTGATAGAATGCTGAGTTGATGAAGGTGATGAATTTGCAAAGACTGGGCGGAGATGGGGAGGTATTGAGTGGAAATATTGAGTGAGCATGCGTGAGGAGTGATTGGCAGATGTATGAGAAATAAACTACAAGCCTAAGCATAAAGAGTCTTCCTGACTGAACTTACGCTAGAGCTTCATATAGCTCAACAAATGCAAAAGGCAACATAACAGAATGGCACAGAGTTTTTTTGGGCTTGTCGTTTTCAAACAGAGAGACGTTTGGAATATTTTGTAGATAAACTATCTCTGTTGATTCTATCCGATGTGAGAGGAAGAGGCTGTCATACAGTCCATCTGAGAATTAAGACACATTGAAGAAAAGGAGCTGACATGAGGAGAAAGCAGGAGGAGGAGATGGAGATCTCCGATGAAGATGTGGAGACTACAATGATCCGTCAAAAGCACTTGCTTACTTACATTTCAGACTAATGCTCCCATTCTCATGCCTTCCACTCTCTTCCCTCCACCTATCTCTACCGTCGGTACATATCTCTTATTTATCGTTTTCTTCTCCCTGCAGCTCTGGCACTTCATCTTCCAGCTCTCACCGTGAATTCACAACAGAGACCAAGTTAAGGAGGCAAGTCACCGCGGAGGCGGCATTCATTTTAATCATGGTCTGAGAAAAGCTTTCAACAAGGATAACTTTGTTTCAGGCGCTTTTTGAAAACTTTGACACATCATCAATCTGAGATGGGGGCACATTTGTAAAATGATTAAACATGTGTTTAGATTCAACTTTGAAGCTCTGGTTCTTCACAATAATAAGCTACATTAACAATATTTACATTGTTTATGCGGTGTCATAAATTAATGCCAAAAAAACAACTATACATATTATAATATTAAGTTGTATTTGTATCTCCAAATAGTAAGCTATTTGGAGCAACTTAATATTAGAATATCATTGTCATTGACAAAATTTGTTGGGTGTGTAGTCATTTTGTGTCTTTTTTTTGTATATATGCTTTGAGGTCATTTTGTGTAGACTTGCTGTAGTTTTTTTATAGTCATTTTGCATCTCTTTCTGGTCATTTTGCATCTCTATAAAATAATATTTGAAACTAACAATATCGTATAGCAGGTGACAGATTGACAAATCTGTGTCTTTGGAGTCACAGATTTGTTGTGTCTTTGGAGTCATTTTGTGTCTCATTATGGTCTTTTGTGTATATTTGCAGTAGTTTTGTGTCTCTTTGTAGTCATTTTGTGTCTTTGATTGTTTTGTGTCTCTAAGATGTTGTGTGTCTCTTTTAAGTCATTTTGAGTCTCTTTGTGGTCAATTGTCATGGAAGTCATTGACTGCATCTTTGTGGACGTTTAAAAAAAAGTAGTCAGTAGTTCAGTAGTCTTGTGGTCATTTTTGCATTTCTTTGTAGTCATTGAGTTTTGCAACTCTGTGAAATAATACATGAAACGACAAATAGCCTAGAGCCACTGACAAAATGACAAAATGGTTGCTGCTCAGGGCAGACGCCCCTGGATTACAAATCTTCCTGTAGAGTCCAAGCACCAAGACTTTATCATCACATATCATCTGTTAATGATCAACAATGACCTGAAATGTATTTTTTCACTCATGCAGCCGCTCTAACTTCAATAAATTCTTCCTCTTCCTGCTCTCCAACAGTGAGTCTTCACTCACTAGATGGACACGGTTGAATGTGAATCTTAATGCTACAGCAGTGTTATTCAGATAAGGGAGGAGCAGTCATTAAGAAACATGCTAACGTCAGTTAGCCACATTCCAGCTAGCTTTCTTAGTAACCTTCTGTAACCAAGCTCGGTAGCTCGTTCGCTAATCTCTATGGAAAAGATATCGGCATATGAATGCAGATATCTGAAGGCAAGATTCTGGTATGGGAAGCGTTCTGGTTTCCGTTTGCAATTTCGGAACCCATCGGCTAATGTTTGATGATGCTTTTGAAATTAGCTTGTAAACTGGCTACTTGTAAAACAATCCAGTCGAAAAAATTTGTCCTTCAACTCCAACTCCATTGTCGCGTCTCAAGTTGAGGAAGCCTAGGCCCAGATATCCATATTCTGCTGACCTTTACCCCATGAGGCTAAATTGTCATATTGATAGCTGATGCGTTTCGAGATTGCTTGATTGCTTACCGGAAAATATGTGTATTTATATATATTGACTTGCAATTCATAAGTATCTTCAAAACAATTCCTCTGTTGTGGAGCAGATTGAAGTCCAGCAGAGCAAGTTAATGTAATTTGTTTCGAAAGACTGGTGCAACACAACTACTGGTCAGCACTGTCGAGAGGGTTTGCAGTTGGTCAGCGGCACAAATCACACCACAGTTAAACTTTATGTCTGATGTTGACAGATCTGCTGATGGTGACGATTACATTTACGACGTTACTGTCTCTAGGAGGCTGTAGCGGGTTCAGTCTTAAAGCTGTAGTGAGGATCCTGGTGTCATGTGAAACTAGACGACCGAATGAATCCATCTTGTCGGGAAGTGGGCTAAATAACACTACAAAGTTAGCCTAAATTTTGGCGAGGGAAAACTGGCAATGCCCATTTTCAGAGGGGTCCCTGGAACTCTCACCTCAAAATCTGAATGACAATTCTATGGGTATCCACGACTCTCCCCCTTTACAAACATGCCCACTTTATGCAGTTTTTTGCATGCAGTATAACTGTTAATTGTCCCTGTGCTAAAAATGGTGTATTTGAATATTTCTAAACCAAACAGTCTTAGAATTGCATACATTGGGTATGACTGGAGAGCTGAGACTCGTGTGGATCCAATGAGCCCCGTTGTATTATTGCGGGATGATGTTGGTCCCCATAACTGTCCCCATTTTTCCAACTTTGCGTCGCTGTAAAAAAAAAAAAAACGACCTTGTCATGATCGCTAAGATAAACGCAGCCTCATGAATCTTTACAACCATGAACTAGAGACCTGATGCTTTGAGTGGATGCATGGCTTTTTGGAGGTATATTGACAATAAAGTGGATATAAAGTTAGACCCATGTGTAAATTTCCATTCAGACCAGCTACGTTTTGAATACACAATTATAATTTGAATCTCTTATTCATGCATGCATGTGACTTGCGGAGAAGTCTGTACTGGCTGCCTTAATCAAGGAGCTGAGTAACATCAATACCCTTAATCCGTGTCTGCCTTTGTGGCAGCGTTCTTTTTATTGATTTTCACTTATCATTAAGCCGACAGATTGTATGTGTGACCTGAAAGACTAATGTTGACATGCACGACACGGATGCAAGTTACTTTATTGCCATTGGAACATGTTTGGACGTTGGATATTATATTATTTGCATATCATGGAGAATAGTAAGTATTTTTACTCTACATCTTTTGTACATGTGATATCTTTTGTGTGACAACAGTGATTAGCTATTTATTTTTGAAAAGTCATTTGATGACTTGGGAGTGAGAACGCGTTGAACGTGCAGCACTTTTATTAGGAACAAGAATAAAACTCTTCACTAACCTCAGGGAATATGCCCCAAACAATGATTTATTGGTTAAAAGCTTTGCACAACACAAAAAAGACAGGGCTGTCTCCAAAATACCTTATAACAATTTCCCTGCTCATGGCAAGCAAGGAGCTCCATATCTGCGAGCTGTGATCAAATGGAAAATAACACATCATTTGTACAGAGGGCCAGTTTTTTCACAGTGCAGTTGTGTGTGCACAAGGAGGATGGCAGCGAGAAGCAGCAGCCCGAAGGCCACCTGCTCGAGGAAATGCTCTTCTCACGAGTCTTGAGCTGTGAGACGCAGGAGGGAAAAGCAGAAAGTGACGGTTTGGGCCACTCTTGCGTAAATGATTGGTCACCAACAACGCCCGCACTACCTTTCGTCATTAGCTGTCTAAACTCATGAGTTCCATAGACGTGTTGGCAGGCAGTAATGGGCCCACAGGTTGTGCTAGATAACAAGTGCACAGCTAACAGGTCAGCCAACACTTTATTTTATTGGACGTGACAAGGCAAGAGAGAGAAACAACCAAATGAGGGAAAAAAAAGGTTCAGCAACGTGTGTCAATCTTTTCTCGTTACACGCATACAGTCTTTTCAAAATAAACTACCGTCTTCACAGGAAACTACTAAGTTAGGGTTTAGGCAACAAAACTACTTGGTCAGGTTTTGGAAAAGATGGTGAAATACTAGGTTTAATTTAAATTAACTACTAAGAGTGGCTGAAAGACTAATTTACTCTACGCGTTTAACCCCCTCCCGTCCTTGGCCTTCTGCGGTCTTTATACTTCCTGGTCCATGATTACGTGTATTACATATGACTTGTTATTGGGTTCTTTAGCGTTGCCCTTCACTAGCGGGAGTAGAGACAGCAGCATTCAGCATGACATCCCACTGTATTCTAATATTAAGTCCCACGCTGCACCGCACCGTTTTGTTCTGTTGACAAGTTAGACTCAAGTGCCTCTTGAGGATTACTACAAAGCCATGCTGTTTCAAATTTCATTGCCATGTGCTCTGAGATTATAAACAAAGCTGCGGTGCTCTTTGCAGTCCACAGTGTGGTAGCAGCAATAGTTGGCTTGGCGCCAGCATACGAATATATTAATGACGATGATGCATGGAGGAGCGCTTGTAACTCAGTTTTTTTTCTCATTTTCCCACTTGAATGGAAAGTTTACACAGCCTTCAATGTGCTGAGTAAGTTCTGTAATCCTCAGACTCATTATCAACCCATTTAAAATGTTGAAGGGTAGGGGTGAAAAAAAGAAAAATCAATTGGCAAAACAGGAGATTAGTTTCCAGCCGCTGAAAAAGCTTACTTCTTTTGTGGGGGGGGGGGGGGGGGGTGGTACATGGCACCATCTGAAAAGCGGCATTACCAAAAACAAAACGCACACTTCCTGCTCGGATAAGTGAGCGAGTGGCTGATTACGTGACCTGTCACCGAGTTAAGTCCAAGAAATCCCGCTGCTCTGAGTGAAACGTCGACGGCTCAGTAGATTAAATCCGGCATTTTGCTGCCAGCCAGGCAAGGGCTTGGCCTTTTTCTCCCTGGGATTTGCATGGAGTGTGTAGTATATCACAGCTGGGGGGGACCCGAAGGCAGCACGCACACTTCAGCGACGGACAAGCCAATCACGAGGATGAGCCCGCTCCCGTTCACCGCACATGCACACAATACACACACGGCCCTGTCAGTAATATTTCTCCTTGCTCTAGAACGCAGCTCTGCCATGGCCTGGGTATGCTATAACCTTAGCAACAAGCTGCCTTATCCAAGCTGTGTGTGTTGATGGGTGTCTGAGAGCCATTGACGGCATTATGTTTCCCCTGGTGCAGCAAATCCCAACTC
The DNA here is from genome assembly GCF_004355925.1 of Anarrhichthys ocellatus. Lineage (NCBI taxonomy): Eukaryota > Metazoa > Chordata > Actinopteri > Perciformes > Anarhichadidae > Anarrhichthys > Anarrhichthys ocellatus. Next base: position 7,599,356 of record NW_022280049.1, read on the forward strand.
GTGTGTTTTTTATGTGTGTCTTGATGTGTGCTTTCGCCAATACACCGCTGTGTGAGCATAAACCCGGATTAGGGTTCTTTGCAGCAGCACCCTGGACTCCACTGTGACTTGCACACGAGTTTAATATTCACACGGCACATATTGGATTACGTTTACACAGGCCTGTTACTGGACAAGCAGCTCAATAGCCCCGCTGCTCGGGGCTTACTGTAATTGTTGCAGTTATGGTTAATTAGCTCGCAAACACTGAGGATTCAATCTCAAATCAATAGGAGGAGAGAGGAGGAAGAAAAAGCATGCACAGCCTGCTGACCCACAGGCGCCTTAGAAATTTAAAAAAAAGGAAGCACTTAAGAAAGCTGATATGAAAACTGCTATGGATAGCATTTTAGCATCAATAATTCAACACCACAATGACTTTAAGACTGTTATAAATAGCATAATTACTGTAACAAGCATGAGAAGACTGGCAGCCTCTGTAGTCTCAGAGAGTTTGACATTGTTTGCCAATGAAACAAATTTGGCAACGTATGTGATGCGGGGAACAAAATGAATGTGATTTCTTCTTCCAACTCAAAATGGAATAAAAGCTTTTAGAGATTCTGGCAGCAGCCACAGATGGTTTGAGTGATGACAGAAGTAGCACTCCCACAATGTGTATCCTAATTAAGCTAAATATGTCTGGGATTGGGGGGGAGGGGCAGACAGGAAACAAGGTGTGCAGAGGATGCTCTCTGAATGAGAGCATAACATAATGAGCGCTAACAGTAACGGGGATCCAGGGTACCAATTTTCTCGCCTGTGGTATATAATTTTTCTTGACTCTAATTCTAGGTGTCATTTTAAACTGCGAACACAAAGGCTGTCAAGTTTAGAAATTAAACGCTGTATTTCAGCCTGCCCTCACTGCCTACATCCACCCAAATCAACCTGTGCTCAAGTAACTCACATCAGTTATCTCGCTAAAATGAAAATCCTTGTAAATAGCCTCACCCTCCAAAAATTGGGGGCCAACACGTTCTCACTCCCTATAGTCAAACACCAACGCTTGGTCCGCGGCCTTAAGCTTCGAACTATGGTGCCCTAGGTACCCCTCTAGCATCAGTTTATTGATGCGTGAGGGTCAGTTTCCTGTATTCAAAGTGCCTTTTCAAAGTACACTTCCGTCTTTACGGGAAGTTAAGTTCAGGAAAAAAAAACAAACACTTTAAGGTCAAGGGAAAAGAACATGACTGACTAATGACTCACGTGGCTACCGACTCACCTTTACATTTAGTTTTGTATGTCGGGCTCTCCTGGACGGAAATCCTGTGTTTATTTGACCCATCTGCCGACCTTCCCGTTCGCCCTAAGAAGTCCTTTGTACCAGTTCAGTTGCTCCGAGTGTCTAATAATGACGTGGGTTGGTTTAGACGCCGAGGAGCACTGACCAACTGTGACCAAATAAGCCCTTAAGTATTTAGACTTTATCTGCCCATGAAAAAAGTAAATGGATCCCAAAAGTCAATAGGATCCATATTCTGGAGACCATGAATGTCCATTTAAAATTGAATAATATTGGTCAACCGGCCAGCGAGCGGTGAACAGCTGTTTGTGTGGCATGTCTTCCGTTCCGTCACTTCCCGTTTCCTTCACCTACATTCCCCTGGGTCCTAAGTCCTTTATTTAAGTCAGCTTTGCAGATGTTTCTGAAGGAAGGAAACTTATTCCACATTTATATAAAACCTTAAGGATTCAAACAATGAGTGTAGTTAAACACTGAATGTAAACAGAAAGTTTGTTCACAAGAAAATTCCACAAGGCACCTTTAAGATCCTCATAGAGTTCCTCATACACAGTACATGTGAAATAAGGGCTGAAAATAAATATATTTTTTTATTTGTAATAAACTAAAATTTGATAACTCAGCAATACTCAATCACTATTTATTAAGTACTTGTTTACCATAAATCCTTTAAAGGGAACCGATTTCAGCTCTAGCTTTTTGCTGAACAGGTTTTAACTTCTTATTTTTGTCATTCTCCTCATCATTACAGCCATCATTTGAAGAAAAAAAAAACCCAACTAAAAAACAAACTATTGTGCAATTTTTAAATGATGTTATTGATCTGAGAAAATAGAGAGACTGGGCTGAAATAACCCACCTTGTACCTCGCCGTTTTGCAGAGGGAACAGTATTTCCAAATTGCTCTCCGAGATGGGATAGCTTCACAGCGGTCTCTACAGGAAAGCACAATACATCGTGTAAATATACTATTATATACAAGGATTGCTGACATGTCCGATTGAAAATCCATGGGAGCCATTCCCTTTGAAGCAGCAACAGACTACATAATGGAAAATGAAGCCACATCTCCTGAGCGTACCGCCGTTGCTAGGTTATCCCTATATGTCACTTGCGAGGTGTCTCACTAAGCTCTGCCCCTCCCTCTCATTCTTGTATGTACTCTCGTCTCACGCTATCGTCCCTTGCCTTTATCCATTCCCGAACCCATCTTCCTCACATCCACGTTATCTGTTTCCTAATAAGTCAACTCACCTATTCCCCTACCATCACCCTATCTTTACCTTCCCATAGCCATTCCTTCCGTCTCCCGCCATTTGCCCTGTTATTTATCTCACCCCTTAATCCTTTTTTTTTTTTATTCCCTCTATCTGTTGCAAGCAGAGAAACATAATTGCAGTTTGGGAATGGAGGTTCCTGCTCTTTTATTTCCCCGGGCTGAAAAGGTGTAGATATGTGCCAGAACTTTAACAGTTTGTTTGTTTGTGGTTCAACGGAAAAGAGAATTATGAACAGCAAAGGCACAGTTTCAGAGCAGGCGGATGGATTCCGTTAAGATGCAGCACTGTCGTGGTCTTTCTTGAAATGGGTGTCAAACACTTTAGGTCGGTTTAGTTCAAAAGAACATGTTATATCGCTTTTCAGTGTGTTCAATCTACTGTTTTCGTTCTTCACATGCTATGAATTTTCACTACTAAAACAACCGAAATTATGGAGCAGCACTGGTGGAGTCTGCAAATTCCTGTGATTTGACAACCACAAAAGGGGAAAATTGCATTGAAATTAAGCAGTTAAAACAGCTGATAAGCTTTCTTAAAACTAAGCACTGCAGCCTCTGAAAATGAAGGCTATATATGCTGCAATGGCAACGGCAGTGCATGTACAAGCTGCAGCTGGTAACTCCAATAAATTGCTTACTTTTTTTCTTTTGGTGTTAATCACCAATAGCATATGTGTTATGTCCCTTCTCTGTAGTCCAGGGGAAGGATTTAGGGACTAACACAAAACAACCCAAATGAAAAACAAATAGCTCGTGTACCAAACAATATTTATTATGCTCCCTTACAGTTAAAGATCAGCGAGTCTCAACACAAGATTGGGAGAGGATGGGACAGGTTCAATTGTCGTGCCAAACAATTGAAACAAAGATAATAGAACTTGGTCGAACTAACTAACCTCTGAAATCAACAAACAAAACGGCTTCTCTAACTTATCTAAATGTCCTTGACCAAAACCCAAATACAGATGAGGCACCGACAAATAAGCCTAGTGTATCTAGACACAGAAAATCCTACGTGTGTGCCAATGTACAGGGTACCCCAGACTCGCCTACTGTCCGCAACCTCTCACCACAAACACTAACAAGTTCAGTTCTCAGAAGTGCCATAAACCCAGTATGAAGTGAAGTCCTCCTGAACGCCGAGGCTTCCTGCCTTTTATCTGCGGCTCTCCCTCCACCGATTGGCCAGCCTGCCGCTGGTGCCAATCACCAATCAAGACACTGGCCCCCACAGGTGGAATCCAATCACCCGATAGACCTGTTAGGAGAACTGAGAGAGAGAGAAAAAAAGGAAGTGGGGGGAGGGGAGAAAACACAACATGTAACAATATGACATCTGAAAAGGAAGCGTGGGGTCTGAATAAAGTGCAATGGACTTTGAGACGATCACTGCCCACAACGCTACCAACCAGCCAGACCTGCCGGAAACAAACGGTACCAAACTGCCCCAGGGAGGAGAGGGAGGAGAGCCCAGATGGAAGCTAACCTAAGCTAACCAAGCTAGAACCTAAGGCTACTCCACTACCCAACATGCTCCTGGCTGTCTGATGCCCAGTAGCAGAAAAATAAGAGCCAGAGGTCGAGTGACAGTTAAGCCCACATTTTCACAGAGACCTGACTCCATCGTTCATTCCGGATCAAGCTGCACTTGACGGGCAGACAGCAGGACAGAGTGCAGGACTCCGGTGGGACAAGAGGAGGAGGACTCTGTGTTTACATCATGATGCTCGGAGCTCAAACACAGTTAAATTCGATGGACAATGTTTTCCTCATGTTGAATTTTTAATGGTAAGATGTCGGCCATATTATCTGACCAGAGAATTGTTTTTGTTGCTAATGTTTACATTCCTTATGATGCAAATTCAAAACATGTTGAAGAGATATACGTCTGATGAATCACAACTTTGTTTACTGCATGTGTCATTGAAAACATATCACATGTTAATACTTGATCAATGTGACCAAATAAATAAATTTAACATAATGTACTCCAGCCTTTTATATTATATTCAATGTCATAAGTAGACTACAACTACCGGAACAATACAGACGTTCACTTTCTCTCATGTGGTTCAAAGGGGTACTGCAGATATAAATGTTAAATAAAAGACTGGAAGAAATTCAGCAAATATGTTTAGAGACCCTAATAACAATCTCCCGCGACCCACCTGTGGGGTCTCGACCCAGTCTTTGGGAATGAATGGGTAACATTAATCAGCAACATCCTCCAATGCCATGCGGCCCTTGTCTTGTTTGTTGTCTGAGCTACAGTTGTTTAACTTATCACCTCGCTTCAGTGATGTACAGGTTTACTACAGCTTCTCCTTCAGTTTTATTTCTAGTGAGTCCCTGAACCGAATGTGAGGTTTTCTTATGTCACAATTGTTTTCCATTTTTTCCGAATGATTTAAAGAAAGAAATATTAGAGAAAAACATTAATGCTGCCCTGAGAAATCTAAAGAGCCTGTTACGGGGTTGTTGGAGCTGACTTCATCTGTTATTCCAAACTAAAATAGAAATGATTAAGGATTGTGGCAATATTCAGAATGACAGCATTTTCATAAAAAGGCATGTCACAGTTACTGACATACCAGTATGTCAGTAACTGTCCTGGCCATCCAAATCCTGGATGGCCAGGATTTGGCTTAACTTTCATCCTCAGTGCAGATACACAGACTCACAATAATTTCAATTGTATGCCGAACAATAAAGCACATAGTTATGTAAATATAATAAAAAATAATATATATTTTGTAGTCCCTAAAATCATTTGTCATCTGTATACTTCCATATTTTGGGAGAATTATCAGCAGGGTGAATATAAAGAAGGACAATTGTACTTTATATTCATCAAACACGGCGTTGAAGCGAGCAGTATGCAGCGTTGAAAAAAGTTGTATATTGCGAGGGCGTATCTACCTCTCCAAAGTTTGTAATGTAACAGCAAACAGTCCAATTTCCCATAGAGCACTTTACCAGCTCTCAGGCCGAAGAGCCACCTGAGTATCATACATGAAATGAAGAATCATCCTTTATAAGCTACTCCAGTGTGAGCTGAACCATTTGGATCTAAAATGCCGGGCTTTCCTCTCGGATCGCTCGCCTTTCTGCACTGCATCAAATACTTTTTGATGCAGTGATTTATGATTCCATTACTTTATACTTAAAAATGGTGGGAAGACCTCTCAGGTTATTATAGCTCAAGGCGGCTTGAGTTGGCTTGATGGAAGAAACCAGATATATGTACTGATACTACTTGACCTTTTCTGAACGAAAGGTTGTGCTATCTTTTCTGCATAGCTACTTCATGAGCCATCATCTCCCTTGGCACTCAGGGTACAGATACAATGGTAGAAGACCATTACTTGCCAAGCTGAGCTTAGCAACGGACTGCTACAATTATTATATCTGACGCGCTGATTTACCTTGTAAGGCCGCACAATCTCCTCTGTGCTAGTTTCCAAAGAAACCTGTATTCATTAGTGCCCATTCTCCTCTCCAATCTTTTTTTAAACATGTACAGTAGTCGTGGTAGAAACATTTCCTGAAGGCTGCTAAATCTCCTTTTGGGGGTGAAGCATGTGGTTTTTGTGAGGGAGAATAATTCCATCGCCATCATTGTTGAGCTGCCACAGCCACAGTTTTTCTTTTCAGGAAATAGTCTGAATCTTATTTGAGCATTAGTTGATCAACACCACCACAACACTAGCATAATAGGATTCAGATATATTGGTGAAATTGACAGAGCATGCCTGTGTTTTCCATTCCCTAGCTCGTTTGCCTGATGTGTCGAAGCGAATTTGCACCAAGGGCTCCAATGAGTGCTTATTCAAATCTAACCATAGTAGTGACTAGACTGTCTTCATCCCATGAGCATTCTAACAGCTGATAATGCAAGTTAAGGGCAGCCTTCATCGCTAGGCGTGCGTTAAACGTAAATTACCTGTTTATGATCAGGTTTTCGGAGTATGCCGTTTTGTGTTTGATCATGTAAACACCATATGTCATTATCAGAAACCCAGATAGGGTACAATAAAAATAAAAAAAGATGAACACCAATCTTAAAAAATAATGCACTTCCTTGTCGTGCATTATTCTTGACACACAGCATATTCTGAATCCACTTTGTCACAACAATCAATATTGCTAATTGATAATGAATTGCAAGTTCATGTTTTACAGCAGATACTGTTAAAGGCCAGTGCTGTTCTTAAACAGACGCTCATAAATCCGTCATTTTTTATCAAAAATATAAAATTCCAATAATCAAATCCATGAACAAAATTTAGAAAATAATTAAAAATATGAATTAGCTACAATTGTTAAAAATCCTACAAAAGTAAAGGCCCCAAACAAACAAAAAATGCAAAGTATAAACAAATGTAAACAAAAGAAAATACCCGAAACATGTAACAAAAGCCAATATCAGAAAAAAAGAGATAAACCTATCTATTAAAACAAAAAATAAATCCAAAATAACACAAAGCTTGCCTCAAAATAAGAACTGTATATTCATCTCACTCAGAAGCCATCCTTACTATAATAACACTAGTTTAGGAGCAACAGAATTCAGACGATGGCTGCTGATAGTGCCCATGAAATGTGACCTTCTACACCTTCAATCAAAACAACCTAACTCCGGTTGGAGTGATAGTCCCTGGACAACAGAAACATGAAAATAGATACAAATGGAGATATCTGTTTTTATATTTAACTGTGCAGAGCTTCTTTTTATATTTGCCACTGGAGGCTATAGTGCTGAATATATCGAGACATGTGGTTTAATGGAGTGCATATGACATGGCCATGGCAATATGCTATGACTCATAAACGTACAATTTCTGTAAAGACCTCGCCACAGTCCAAAGCATTGTACCTTTATGGACAATTTTCTGTACACGGGCTGAAAAATGTCAGCTGTCATTTATAGTGACAGAGGCGGCCTGTTCGCCATTCCAATGAATTCACTAAACTCCAAGGAAATGTTACACTATACCATTTTTTTTTGTACAAAAACCTGCTTTCTGGCTGCACAATATGACACATTTCACCGACAGCGTGATGGAAAGATGGCATTATCGGACAGGTTTAAAATAATAAAAACTCTTGTGAAAAGGTAGAGCACAATGAGCACACGGCACATTGGATCCACTCAACAGTAGGAGCTCCTGGCTATGAGTCATTTACACATGTACATGTACTCCAGCATTAGCTCAGTCTCCAGGCAGTATCAATGTACATCTATTAGACCTCAACATCCCTGTGATTTGTCTCAGCACGGAATAATTCCCACTCCATGATTGCAAACGTATTTTTCTAACACTGTTGGTGGTAATGTGTAAGGAGTGTTTTCCCATAATAACTGTTTCAGCAAATTGTTATTTCATTAAGCATAATGCAAAGAGAATTCCTTCGAATCATTTAAACTTGAATAATAAATAGAAAAGTATCCTTTTGTGAAGGTAATCTACGCTACTTTAGTCGAGACTGTAACATCTCAACAACTCCGAGATGGTTTGCCTTGAATTTAGACTCAGACATTCGTGGTCCCCTGAGGATGCATCCTGCTGACCAACCTGACTTTTCCTCCAGCTCCTCTGGTCAAAATTGAATTTGGTCCAATTCTTTAGTTTATGACCAAATTTTGACATCCCCATCTGTCTCAGCTGCTAATCGGCGAATGTGCATGCTTGGAGAATCTTTCTCTACTTTTCTGTTATGTCTTATTTTAGCAGGTCGAGCGGCCACAAAAGCAGCGCGATCCTTTTGTGACTTTGCCAAAGTGAGGTCAAATTATAGAGGCAAAATGCACCCTCTTCCTTTTGTGCACAACACAAGAAGTGAACACTGTGAATCGTTTTCAGCTATTTCAGCATCAAAACATAACTTTCATTGTGGTTCATATTATTAGGACAAGAAACAACCTTGACTTACACAGCAAGTTTCCATCTTGTTACGTAAACTTACAATTACATAAATAGTGCTAATAATAATGCTAATGTTGTAATAAGGTTTTCAGGTGAGGTGTATGTGTTAATTAAGGAGTTTGACTTTCCCTGAAACTGAACTTCACATACAATCATAATGTATTTTTTAATTAGTAAAACTGCTTAGTAAAAAATTAGTTAAACTGCTAAATAAAAGAACAAAATGACATACCGCTTAAGGTGGATCTTTAGAGGAACTACCAACTCAAGTTCACAGCAGGGTGATGCTACGAAATGCTGTGCTTCTGTTTTTATTTAACAAAAATAATGAGCCTAGAGGGGGAAGGGAGGAACTGCACCCTGAAGCAATATGATGCTGTTACGAAAATATTTAGGGAGAAAATATAGAAAGGTGGGGACTGATACTCCCAAATTCAGTATGTTAAATCAGATGAGGTAGAGAGATTGAGAGGAAAAGATTGCTGTAGTGAAAACAGTCTACATATATAGCACAGAGAGAGTGCGCTTGACACCTTCTCTAGGATGCAGTGGTGTTTATTTATGCGAAATAGGATTAATATGCAATATTTATATACAGTATGTAAATCTGCTTTTCAGGGCATCAGAAAAATACAGAGAAAGAAGTATATATATTTAGGACTAAATAGAAATAGATAATGTCAATGTATTCACTTCAGTTATAGGGTAAACAACAACAACAACAACTGGGCTTTATGGAGCTCCGTTGGGGAGACACTCAGACTGGTGACGCATCGCTAAACGCCAGCAGCTTTCTGCCTTTTCCCTCATTAAATCCGAACTGCGGAGTCATGTTATGTCAAATCCAGCCGTCCAAAACGCCCACTCGCAGACTCACAAATGCACGCAGACAATCACAGCAGCGCACACACGCACACAGCAAATCTCGCACGCACGTACACAGACCACCTGTGGGCGGTCAGTTAGCATGTTTGGTTGTGTGCTCACAATGGCTGAAGACTGCCTGGCCTGAAGGCCTGCAAATAGTAAGAAGTTGCTGTGTGTTTGGGCGTCTCTCTGTTGCAAACAAGAGTACTGAAGCGGTGGAAACGGTGTTCATGTTAATTCACCATATGAGAAAGTTGAAACAAACATCATGGACTCAAAGTATCCATCCATAGTTTGTCTGCGCTTCCATAGCGGTCTAAAGACAAGACTGGCGAGGGCTGCTGGTGGTACCGGGGGTGTTGTTGAATGCGCCCGCTGAACAAAGAAAAAGAAAACCTTGTTTTTTTTTCTCACTGCAACGACATTTACTGCTGCATAGTATTTACTGATGCTCGTACTGCACACTACCTGCCCAGCAACAAACAGCAGACATAGTTAGCACGCCTCCTCTGTAGACACCGTGTCATTATTCACCACATTATTATACACTTATTCAGTCTTTAAAGGGCCAGTGTGTAGCTTTTAGGAGAAATCTTTTTTTTCACATATATGTATATGTGTGTGTATGAGGGAGAGTATGTTTTCATTGCATCAGAAATGTCTTTGGCCCAGTGGGAGTGTTTTTGTGTCCATATCGTGCGTTCATCAGAAGGTGCTGTCTGAGCGTTCCACTGGGATGAAAGACTTCCTTCACTGTTTGCTTTGTTGGCCTTAAAAACACACACGAGCACATGCAAATACAGCATTGCATCAAGCTCTGACTCCTCTGCTGGTATCGTTCTCTTGGCTTTGCCTACTTCATTAATATCCTGACATGCTTTCTGTTCTCCCATCAAATTCTGTGCAGTGCGCTCATACTAAATATTTGAAGTATTCAATTAAATGTATAAGATGCATGGGGAAATACCATCTTATTGCCTTATTTTTTATTTTGACAATAGAGTATTTTGTTGGTCGTCACATAGTTTGATTTAAACTCTTCAGAGGATGCTAAAATTGTGTTTGTCAGGCAAAATATTCCCTCCAGCCTGTCATCTTTCTTCTTTCCATTAGTTTTTCAAAGTATGTGGGTTTTACCTTTGTTTTGTAACTTGAGAAATAAAGTATTTCCATCGACTGTTCCGAGAGTTAAGGTTAACTGCTCTCATTGTACTGTTGAATGCTTCTGTGCGACGGATGAGCAGAAAAGCCATTTGTTATTGATCCGTTCTTTGATATTGTGAGTGTGCATTAGAGAGAAAATAAAAACTTCTTTATTTCTTTCATCTCTATTTTCCTCCATGAGGACCATACTCGTTTAATTTCACTGAGGTATTTCAATGAACCGCTTGATACATTGGCTTTTATTACAAAAGCACTTAATTTATTTTTAAGTCTGTTGCTGGATCATAACCTTGAAGGTGAATTTAAGTCACTTAAACTCAGTCACCATTATTATTTGTGTAAAACAGTTTAAGCCAAATCAAAGACAAATAACACGTTTACACTGTCTGCCTAAATTAAAATAAATTGGGATTAATTTGTACACCAAGGTGTTCAAGGATTGATTAATCTTGTGGAACTAGGAAAACATACGCACAGCACTTTTTCACAGTTCCAATTGCATACACTATGCCATATTTTAAAAATGGGTACGACAGGATGTTCTTTATGAAATATGACAATCATATTGTGCCTTCTGGTCTCTAACACCCCCGCTTCGCATAAGGAAGGAAGGAAGGAAGGGGGGGGGGTAGAAGAAACCTCTGGAAGAGCAACTGAAGAGGGATCCCTTTTCCAGGATGGAAAGGACCTGCAATTGACTTCTATATTGACAAAATGATCCATAGAATGTGAAGATGTGTGAGAAATCTTGGGTCCGGGAGGATGTCAAGCAGCTCCCAGGTTCCGTCAAACTGCTAGAGCCTGAGCCACATGACCTGATCTCCACACCGTTGAACTTTGGAAAGAGGCTACACAAACATACAGGCAAAACTGAAGCACATCGTTCATGCAGATAGGAGGAATAGATAAAGAAGAAGAAGAGGCTGAATCTCCTGGGGGACGGAGATCCAGATCCAACGTGAGGAATGAGACACCGATAGCTGGGAGAGAGAGAGAGAGACACGATCCCAGAAGGCTGAGTTCAAACTTTTTTCACTCTTCTCGCAGTTGGCGGGGTACGGATGATGATGTTGTGCTACTACAAGGCTTACACTATACTTTGACACTGATACCCAAGCACCAGCCGCATAATGAATGAGAGGGTGGTGAAATGGGAAGAGAATCACATAATTGATGCTTTATCTGATTGAATTACTCCTGACCATTCTTGTACAGGTGGATGATCAGGTCTGATTGCATTTTGATTATTATGATCGTCACAACGCCTTAAATATGATTCTCGTATAACAGGTTTCATGACTAGCATGCCCTCTGACCCCACTATGGAGGAGGAAAAGGGAACAGAAATAGACAATGGGAGAGACAAGAAACTTTCCATGATTTCGATGATCAGAGGAGTTAAAGTTTTCGTGGGTTGAGTCTGTGACACCGGGTCGCTGTCTATGGCAGTGTTTCCGTTATTCTTTGTCTCCGCTCGTCTTTGCTGCTGCTCCGTCTGTCTGCGGAGTCGGGGTATGAGAAAAGGGATATTGGAGGGAAGTTTGTTGTTGTGTGCTGTTTTTGTCTGGCGAAGGTACTTTGACTGAGCGTTCATGCCAGTATTCAGCATAGCACTGCTACTGCAAGATATGCAGTCGGAAATAGATAGGTGGGGAGATAAAGAGAGACAGACGGACGGCAACACTGGAACTAACTGCAGGGAAGCAAAAAAAGGACTCTGTGTAGAATGCCAGTGCCCTGCACAATCCTCTTTAATCTCCAGAAAGGTTTCAGAAAGGGAGAAAAACGACCATTGTCCCCCACTGACAGCTACGCAAAGGTGGTATTTTACAAACCATTAACACAGGAATGGCTCAGATTATTTTCTATACAAGGCAACATTCCCTTTCATTTTCAATCCAAAGGAAATCAAAACGAATGCTTCCAGACGCGATGGATAAAGTACTGTAGCAGTGTGTGCTGGTGTATTGGAACTGTATTTCTGCGATGCTGGTTTGTATTTTGATGTTACCTCAAGTAACCATTGTATGTTTATGGTCTCAATCCTTCTTCAGTACAGAATGATAAATTCAGTGAATTATGGTCCCATTTAGAGTAAAATAGACCATCAAGCAGGGTATGCTGTAGGGCGGGGCTATCTTGTGATTGACAGGTCGCTACCACGGTGTTGTCTGGTCTTGGCTTTTTTCCTCTTAGAACTGCAAGACTTTTAGAGAGAGTGTGTGTGTGTGTGTTTTAACCATTTTGGTTGGCTAAAAATTGGATTTTGAGGTTTCAACAGCATAGACCACAAAACAATGGGTGATGTAACTGTGACTACGACCACTTCTTATACTGTATATAGTCGATGCTCAACACTTTCTCATTCTCAGGTGGCCTTTCGCTTCTCACTCGACGTACCCCTCGAGCATGAGTTTTGAACACGTCAGGGACAGCATGTTAATATACGTTAGTTACATGCATAGTGTCATAGTGTCTTATTACCTAGTAACCAATAACTCCCTTGACTAGCTAGTGGCCAGCGTCTCTTGTGACTAATGATACTAAACAGTCACGTGATGAGCTACTGACGTGACAAAATATGTTAACGTTTAATTTTAGATTCACACAAACAGCGGCCTCCTGGGTTTAAGTCCTGTGTTTGTTTGACCCATCTAACACCCTTCCCACTTTCCCTCTGCCCAGTACCTCTGTGCGTTGGTATCAGGAGCAGAGGGGCCTTGGTCGAGCCGCGGTATTTGAAGAGTTTGAAGTGAAACATTAAACATAAATCCCAGCAGGCTCTTTGTCTTTCTTTTTTTTCCTGTGCTTTCATTGAAAAACAGGGGAGCGTACTCCTGACCATTCTTGTACAGCTGGATGATCAGGTCTGAAACGGCGAACAGACCATGTAGTCTGTTTAACGGTGCCAGTTTTGTTTAGTTTTACCAGCTCTTAAATTTCTCTCTCATTAATTTCATAGTGTCTCCTTCCTTTTCTAACCTCCTCCTCTATCCTTTCCATCTCTTTCCTCCACTCATCCTTGCTTTGTCCTCCCAACCAATCAAAGTTAACGACACAATCTGACATTCTGAAACAACTTGTTTGGCACAGTAATACTAGTGTGATGCGTTCACAGCTTTGTGTTTGTGGAGTATTTTTACAACAGTTTCAAAAGAAGCTCAGCCAATCACAATCAAGGACCTGAGCAATCCGTCTTGTAGCTGACAATTTAATGAGGACACTGTCTCATTGAGGGTGACACAGCTGGTGAAAGGTGGCTAGTTAAAACATGTAGCTGAAGCTGTTGGAGACAAGGTCATTGTGTTCAAAATACACTTATTTCTCAGCCTAAATCAAGTTTCAAGGCCGCATCACAGTGAGTCTTTCAACCCCATCAAATAACTCACCATAAATTTGCTCTATGCCTAACTGAAATGTTTGTGTCTTATACTGTATCTATTCTGGGAAAGTCGCTCCTACATTGGGTGTGATAAATTAACTAAAATGCACCATATAACCATCAGTGCTCCAACCCAGAGAGTTACTTGGTAATGAAGTCCCTCACACTTTTAAGTGCAAGTTTATTTATTGTTCCGAGTATAAAAGAAGAAGATTAATAAACCCAACACATACCCAATACATACACGGCCCTACGCTTCAAATTATGACACTCGAGGTAAACTTCATTAAAATAAACTTCCAACGTATGTTTACGCAGACTGTAAAGGCCCACTGCGGGCTACATGTTTGACTCAGTCCACAGAGCCCTGAAGCCCCGCCCCCGCACAGAGTTCTGTTGCTTGTTTATTCAAAGTATACAATAGTGATCATGTCGCATGTTCAAATTTCACCAAATGTGACACTGCTCATCCTTGGGTCCCCATTAACACATCCGCCAAGCGTGAAGTAGTTTGGAAGAATGATTCTCGAGATATGTGAAGGACATACACGCACACACACATACATACATGCAGACAGCTTTTATAGGCCGATTTAAATCATGTCTTGTGTCATATGAAGTCATCGCCGATATGATGAATTACTTTTGAAATGACTTTTAAATGAATCCCTGACCTTAAATCAGTCTACGTTCTTATTACGTGACTGCTGTTAAGTGTAGTAAGTGTCGGAAGTTACTGTGTTAACTGAAGATGTAAATGATGAAGATGATAATAGAGGATGAATGAATAGAATTACAAATGACCCCGGTGCACGGTTATAACCCTGAAGCCTAAACAACTGAAATATCGATACATCATTTTAAATTGGTAGGTATTAGATTAAGTCCAGTTTTGATTCATGCTCCAGTTATTTCAATATTTCAAACGATATTAGTATCATGAGACCAATAACAATGAAAAACTAATTTTGTTTCTCAGAAAACTATATCTTTTATTTGCAGCTGCTGCATTTTACCTTTTCAATTTAAATGAAACACATGTAAGGCAGGGTCCAATAGCTGCGTTTCTTATATACGTTTTGTGAGAACGATTTTTTGGGGGGGTACCACCATCAGCCCAAATAGATATACATTAATAAAAGGCATTAGAACACGACCTATCCACTTCACAATTTGCAGGTAACTTCAAAAACTTTCAACCCTCTTTTTCTGCGTGACTAAAATCGACGGATTATTGCAGTTCAACCAGACTAAATCTCCGTTTCATGTTGTATTTCGAATGTTTCCTGTTGGTTTGGTTCGGAACCACCTGATGGGGGAGGGGAGAAGACAGAGAGCAGGGGGGCTGTGAGGGGTTTTGCACCGAATGTGTTGGAATCCAGTCCTATTCAGTTGTTATCAGTGAGCAATACTGATTGGATGGTATAAATCTCTTCTCCTGCCTTCAGGCAATTTGTTCCTGTTCTACATGCTCAAACTGGCCTGACTTCCACGCTGTAAAATCAAGCTTGTTCCTCACAGTTGGAAAAAAATCGTTGTTTACGCATTACATTACATTTTAATTAAGTTTCTGACCCCCAGCAAGTTTAGCATGTAAATTAAATGTGCAGTTAATGAAGAATTGGCGAGTCAAGACACCTTACTAATCAGAAAAAAAAATCGAGGGGCACGTTCACAAAAGGGCTGGCGGCTTATGGGGCCGCTAAGCCTGCGCACATGAGAGAAAAAGACTCAAAGCACCTGCAGAGGGTGAAACGCTCCTCCTACTTTGCTGCGTCTAGGTGCTCCTGTGCTGTTTGCAAGTACTCAAATAAGGTAAAATGCAGATGTTTGCGTAAAATTGGCACCTTTCTATGCAAATGAGCCTCATTGCATGAACAGTAAAATTCACAAAGATTTATTGCCTCAGCTGCGGTGGGATCGCTGCAGGTATTTAATAAACTAAAAAAATAAGTCTTAACACAAGAGAATGTACTATTTTGATAGACTATTTTCCCCATTAACAATATATAATTTCAACCACTGTGCTCTAAAGTGCAAAGGCGTAAATGAAACGGGGAGGAGTTCAATGAGCCCTAGCTGAGTCCCACCTAAGACCGATTCTATTTGGCCCAAGCTTGGCCTGAAACGACTTGGCTCAGGCTGACTCACCCCACACAAACAAACACAATTATATTATATTTTGCCACATAGATAACTGCAATCAGAAGCCAAAAAGGGCAATTTGCACTCAGCTGTAAAACCTTGACACGGAGCAGATAGCGGTTGCACATGGATGCGCAATTCGTGGTGCTGACGGAATTGCAGCTCGGCCATGCATACAATTTAAGGGTAACCAAATATGGCACCAGAGAAAAGGTCAAGGGATCAATCAAAGACATTAGGATACACCCTCTGGGGATCAAGAATGTCTCAAGCTTATTTCATGGCAACCTATCAATAAACAGTTGTTGAGACATTTCAATCTGGAGCAAACCAACTTGTGGAAAACACAAGTACAATTATTATCGTCCTCACAAATCCTTCAAATTTGGATGACAGCTTTTTTTCTTTGCTCCACGGCATGTACTTTGCTGTTTCCAATGATATCCAGCACATTGTCAGGTTAACCTTCAGCTGTTAACAATAGGAGCTCAGAAAGGTGAAGACACGCTGGCAAAATGAAAAAAAAAAAAGATATTCATTGCTCAGAGATGCATTCATCATCTTACAATGCATTGTTTGCCTGGAGCCTCACCTCACCACAATATAATTACATTTTTTTCCCACTTAAGCTGCATGCGGTTCTGATAAGAATAAACCACTATTCTGTGGATTTATTTTCATGTGTATGAAGTCATTTATACACATGAAAGTCATTTCGATAACTGTAATGCAGAATAAAACACCAGTTTCCATATGACGAATATCTTAATGTTTAGAGGGAAAACGCTTCCTATTATCAGCATTGAACACATGACATGTTGCTCGGATTAACAGAGCTGCCATGAATTGCTAATACGTTTCCATTTAGGTGACTCATCCCTCGCCCCGTAATGCTCTATAACATGAATTCTAGTGCTCCGATATCATATCTGGTTGCCATGGCATCAGGCCTGTCTATCATTGACAGCGACCTTACACCACTCTGGATCGTTATTACTCATTTTCAAAGGCGACCTGCTCCACGCTGGCAGACTTACACAAGCGTAGAGGTTTTGAGGAAGTGCTTGCCTCAATGCTAAACCCAGATACAGCCTTATTGGTAGAGAGGACCACCTATGAATATCTGCTGGCGGGTGCTAAATAAGTCAAAGCTGGATGCAGAATGTAATTTGGCCCTGGGTCAATAGATAGGTTATGTTTTATACAAAGGCCCCTATTTTACTTTGGAGTGATATCAGGGACAAATCCAGGCTTGGAGCATTTTTAATTATGTGCATATCATCCACCATCTCATTATCCTGGAGGATACAGAATCCTTTATTCTTCTTTTTTATCTCCACATCACAGATTAGACTCTCCAACCTCAAACTGTGGAAAAGCATTTTCACTTTCGCAAAAGTGAAGCGGATGGCCCAGAAATGAATGGAACCCATTTTCAAGAAAATCTTCCACTTCACTTTCCAGCAATCTTAGCTACTGACCTGCCGAAGCTATCTTCATCATTGAGGATGAGGATGTGGCAGGAACGTGTCAGAAAGGCTGCGGGGCTCGATGCACTCTTACCTGAAAGCCTCAAACACTGCAAAAATCTCTTCTCTGCTTTATTTCTGTCACCATTATTCCCGAGATGTGGAAGGGTGTTAGCGGTTTGTGCCACAGGCCTGCAGTCACTGAGGCCAGTGGCTCAAAATGAATATAATCTGTATTTGCACATCTGGGACTGACCCCAGAAGATACAAATTACTTTACATTCGGCACGCTTTGTCCTGGAACATTGGCAAGCTAATTCTTGTCTACCTTTATCTAATAACTCTTAACATGAAGCCACAAAATGTAGCCACAAAATGTATTCAGACAGTTTGCAGTCAGTTTATTTTCAGTTCATACCGGTTCTTTTAGTTACTTATAAATCTCTGTGATATTTATTAAATCTGGTTTTACTTTCGTCTAATAGTCTATTATGGGTTTACACGTGTGTCTAGCTACGTTAGCAGAATTAATGCATTCACGCGCATATTTTCTTAGACATGACAAAACCTTTTCAGGAGACATTGTACAACTGAACCCAAATCCCATAGTGACTACAATGGCTGACATCTTGGCAGTTTCACAGTAATCTGGAAATAAACGTTTAGCGCTTCAACGGGCGATACGTGAATGATGTGGTTCCCCCGCTTCTGTGTTTTCCTTGATAAGCCCCGTCACCGTGTGTTACATCTGCCGGTTGATGGCCATCAGTATTGTGCCAACACGCGGGTGTTAGCGACAATACAAAGCCAATGTTTCCTCTCGCTGGTCGTGATGTTCCGTCGGCCTGGTGAATTATAGTCAATTGGTTGCATAATCAACCCACACATTCATCATAGATGCCGTTCCCCATGGCAACCCTGCTAAATAAATTATTCCCTCACTCGTTTTCTGCCTCCCTTCGGATTCCTGCGTCGGCCCTTTAATTCTCTCCGACGCTCGAGCCGTCCCTTCTCTCTGTCGCTGCTGGATCCTTGCCCTTGTCCCTGTCCATCCCCTCTGTCATTTTCACTTGTTCCCGCTATTCTATTTTCTACCTTTCCCTTTGTCCTTTCTTGTCCATTTTCTGTTAGCTCCCCCGCTGTCTGCCTCTGGGTGTCCTGTGTCTTCCCCTATCTGTTTATCTATCTGTCTAGACATCCTCCCACCTCTGTCTGTCTCACTCCCTCTCATTTACTTTCACCCTCTTTGGCTCTACTTTGTCCCTTTTTGTCACTTTTTCTCCACCCTTTCTCTCTCTCCAGTCTCCAGGCAGCAGAGTAGACGGACTGGGAACTGGAAGCGGTGTCTCGTGGAGACATATTGACCCAACTGATGCTCTAAAGACATGAATTCAGGCTGCAGTGAGCATATATTAATAAATGATATGGTCTGTTTTTTACATAAAGGGTTTCTGTGCATTCATTATTGTCTTAGTTTGGCACCTTTTAAACTGGCCGCATGCATGGCATCCTTTTTTCATCACAAACTCAGCTTTAAATCTGACTGATAATTTTGTTGATTTAACAAAGTACAAAGCTAGCAGGAACCAAAAATACGAGTTAAATAAAGTTACGTTACTATAAGTGGCAAATATACCCTTTGAATGTTTGAAGTGTTTTAGAAGCATAAACCAACGTGGGACGCAGGATGTGAAGCCGACATCCGCCCTGCTAATTCTGTGCGTTACATGAACGTAACACTCCAACTGTTTCCTCCAAAATGTAAAAAGGCAAAAACCCTTTGGTAGCATTTAAACGTCATTTGTAGGAGAAGTCTGTTTCCATTTTTCTTTCTTTCTTTTCTTTCATAAGTGAAGTTACACTGACGAAGGTTGCAGACGGAGTCCCCCGATGTGTGCGCGACGAGTGAGTTCAGCCAGCTGTTGGTGGGGTCGTCCTGGTCCACATCTGGATTCACGCCGTCACAGATGTAGTGTCCTATAAAGGATAACATTTGATTATGTCTCAAGAAAACAAGCTTTATACAACAATGTCTTTCAAAAGCGACATAAGAACTTAGCACAATGAGAAACACATGCTCATTTTAGTAAAAGATATATAGCAGATGTAACAAAACACTCCAAGCTGCTCAGTTACATTAAGGAGAGTAACCGTAAACAGTGCTAAACAGTTGTGTATGTATAACGTGTCTGAGAACGATGCAATGATGCAGTCCTCAGACTTCCACGTGTGAGTTTCTTACCGCTGTCTGGTCCGGAGCCGAGATGGCTGATGATGCTCACCAGGCTATACCAGCCTTCAGCCTGAGAGGGAACACAGTTAGCAGCAGTTAGCTCCACACACACAAAACACCAGCACACACACTGACCAAAATGTTTCCCTTAGTATTTGAACTCAGGTTGAGTCCTTTCTCACCTGGCCGGAGGTCAACATCAGTTCCCTGAAGAAGTCGACCGGGTTGTTTTGGTTCATTAGAACCAAAACAACCGGTCTAAGTGGAAATATATAATAAGCATTAGTTATATATAATACTTAATTTACAAAAATGGTTAACATGAGCGTAGAGGACTGATTTTATTTGCTTAACATCTGAGCTGCAGCGAACATTCAGAATATGCTAAATAAAGTCCTTCGTTCATGAGGTCAAGAGAAACTGAAGAAGGCATTCGTATGCACAGTGGATCAGAGCCGAGTCAATGTGAAAAAAAAAAGGTTTTGACAGCAATATTTTTTTAAGTTTGCGATTCCCGCATAGAAGTGGCTGCTCTCGAGCTGAAGAGGATCAATTCCCAGGCTCCTCTGCAAATACATTTCTTATTTGGTCCGCTTTAATTTGGACTGTGCAACTGAACCAGACCAAACTGAAAACAAACCAAGAAAATCAACTTTCCTCGAGCCAAACGGACGATGGCTTGTGAAAGTGCCCTAAACATACAAACATCCCATATAAAGCAAAAGCAACTCAAATTTCATTTTGTTTCTTGTTAATCTAGTTTCTCATTAAATGATGTCTCTGTCCAATCGGTGATCAGCTGATCATTGCACATCATTTGTTTCACGTTATTCTGGGAATTACATTTTTTTCATGAGATTTATTTTTTTACAAAAAAATAGATAAATAATTAAAACTGACAATTTTGTTTTTGTGTGTTTCCGTGCAGGTTTACTCACTCAAGCCAGTCCTGCTGAGACCCGATGACGAGACCCGTTTTGGTCCTACAGAGACACAAACACACATGGTCAATAAACGTGAAGGCATGAAGCTGTGAAATATTGCGGCTCATATTCTAAAGTCATGTGACCGTCATAAATGTATAATGTTTATACAGGAAGCATGTTGCCATCATTCTTTTTTTAATGCATTTAATACCTCTTTAGTTGTAGCCCTTCTCCTAATATTTTTGATTTGATTTGTATTATTGTTTAATGCAATACAACAATGTGACCAACCCAAACAGGCTCACAAGAAGCCATTATTTAGAGGAGAGCAGAAACACAAGTAGCAAAAGAAAAAAAAAAAAAAATCTAAGTTTAAATGTGGACCGGTCCGATCAAAGCATCTGATGAGACATTCAGTGGCAGCTTTGGACACGCCTACGGACACATTTCAGTTGGTACAAAAACAAGTATTGAGCTTCAATCCCCAGCCCTGCTCTTGTTATGTTGTGGTTTCGAATAAGAACATAGAAAATGTGATTGTAATGCTGGACTGACCTGTTGGAAGAAGTGTCCTGCTCGCCCTGTGTCTGGCTCACAGCCTGTGGCTTCTCCTTCTTCTCCTCCACTTTCTTGTCCTCTTTCTCCTCTGCTTTCTTGTCCCCTTTCTCCTCCACTTTCTTTTCCAGATCCTTCGCTTATTTTTCTTCTTCTTCGTCCTCTTTGAAGTCGTACACCTCATCAACCCAATCTGGAAGGTACAGCGTCTCTGTATTGGTGTCAGAAGTGCAACACAGAGGGAGAAACAGACGGCCATTCTTCTTCTCAGCCTCGTCGTCTGGAGACGGAGCAACTCGACAGTTCCTCTGTGAGGGAACAGAAACATTACAGTGACTCACTTCTTTTTATTATAACGCAGACTGGTGAAAGTGTTGTGTAACGTACTCTGAAGCACTTTAAGACTCTGGGAAACCAGCCACTCTTCTTCTTCTCTGCATTTCCAGCTGTTGTTGTGGCTGGATCATGAGAGGAGGCGAATTTGCTGATACACACAAACACAGCTGATTATTCTAGAGTTAAGTGAAGAGGATCTCTCTCTAGTCTGCAGTTAAACACGACACGACAAGCCTGTCTCGTCCACAATCACGTCCCCATACAACCAAACTACATTCTCAGTTACGTCTGGGGGGAAACGCTTTCCTCTTTGATTACACTCGCAGTTTTAAACATGTGGTTTACTTTGACTTTGACACGCTGACACAAACAGCGGTCTCCTGAGTTAAAGTCCTGCGTCTGTTTACAGCGACTTTCACGGACTATGATTAGAAATATATTTATGATATGCCAAAAGAAAAAGAAAAAAATAGGATTCCCTCGAAATGTAAATAACAATGCAGGTTTTTTGCATAGGAACATCATTTTTAGGAGACCCACATATTGAGGCGACTAATGCGGACACTGTAGGCCCTGTTGGTAGGAGGAGGAGGGGCTCCCTGACATCCCTACATTAACAAGGTTGTCTGTAGGGATTCATTACTCTCTGTAGTGAATACAGCATGTTGGTGAGCAGTGTGCTGCTGAAACTGTTAAACAACAAAAAAAATAACTGTCATCAATTTCACTAACCGATTAACACTAACTGATAATGTATGTTTAAATATGCAAATTAAACATCTTAAGGAATATGTGCTAACCTACATACATTTCCACAACAGAAATATGAATATTATATGAAGCCATGCAGGTTCAAAATTCTTATTTCATTTTGTTGACATATTAGAGTCAGAAGTTTTTACAGAGTGAATTTTAGATATCTCTTTGTATCACTCCAGAAATCAGAAAATACTGTCAACAGACATAATAAAAAAGCACTTTTTAAATAATAAAATGGTCTATAAATCTGACTAGTAATGGTGTAAGAATAAACACCTCAGTAAAAACCTTCAGAATATAGATAGGGAGGAAACTGTAAAGTTTGGTGTATGTAAGCGCTACTGAGGTGGAGATTTCTGCCTCAGTCTGACAAAAAACTCATTTTCAGAAAACAACCTTTAAAGGTAAAATTCTATACATTTTACAAGACACACCAGGTGAATAGGATTAAAACATACATTAACTAATAGATATAACCATGACACTTTCCCAGTTGATCATTTAAGTTGAGATTAAGTTGTAAGGTGTTTCTAATGTTTTGTAAGGTGTAAATCATGTGAACCAAATATGTGAAGCAGTTTCCAGTAAGCCTTAGTCCGGTATAACACCACTACAAATGACACTAGATTATACAGCTGTCTCTATTTGTCTAGTTATGCAGTTCACTGTCCTCATGGGGAACTGTTTCTACTTTCCACGAGAGATGAAGTTTGGTCTGCTCCTATCCTCCACGACTGCTTCAGTCCATTCTTTCTGCTGCGGATGAAGAGAAATAAACACATTTGATTGCAACTGTCAGAAGAATAATGTGCCTTCATAGCTGAAATAAACTGACTTCAGAGATGAGTATCGACAAACCTCTTGAGGAAAGTCAAAAGAACACTACTATTTCTGATGTATTACTTGATATTAACAGTGTAGAACTGCAAAACAAACCTTTTGTTGACACCAAGGTAGATCAGACATCGTTGCAGATCGTTTCGTAGCTAAACCTTTAGCAAAGTTTTTTTCAAGGACAAATTTCTTCAGTATAGGAACAAAAGAGCTTATAGCTGAGAGACACAGATAGGGCAGGTAAAATAAATAGATGACAAGTCGGCGATTCTGGAGAAAGATTTTTGATATTTGAACTCAACACCCAAACAAATGCGCCGCTCCCATCAGTGGTCCTTTAGAACATTAGCATGTGCCAAGTTTACCGCCCCCTTGCTGTCATGTTAAGAGCTTGTTACTGAAACAGAAGTGCATTTATTGTGGACTATTTTATGCGGTGGATTAATCCACCGTGGAAAATATCAGATTTAAGGGAATACTTTCTGTTTTTTGTATCAAATACTGACGTCATGCAGGTTGAATGGTTGCTCTAAAACGTTTGTATCTTGCTCCATCATGGCAGACAGGAGTTGTAGTCAGCTGAGCACTCGAAAACACGTCACAGCTTCAGTGCAAAAAAAAAAAAGAAGCAACAAATAAATCCATAGAAATGTCTGAAAACCTTTCCCGCAGCATAATCCACTTCATACCAAGTACACAACCTCCACTAAACTCAAAGTGACAAGTGCATCCTGACAGGCAGTCACATCCATGTATAACATTCATTGGGTATAACAAGGTTAAGAAGAAGGTCGAAATTGTTTGCCTTGCTACAGCCATATTTTGTTGACCATTTTCATGGCGGACATTTTAGCTGTGTCTGAATTCACTCCCTATTTAAGACACTTATTTACTACACTACACTATATCATTTGAGACTCCGAATTCCAAGTTTGAAATGTATGCTTTTGACCACATCTTTTGACTCATCACAGAAGGAAAAGCACAGGTGTCAGCTAGTTAATATTAATGATGACTCTGTTCCATTTTAGTGTCCCAGAAAGCCATACTGACATACTGAAAGAGAATGCACTTGTGTCCTGCTGTGACATGGCAATATGTCATGATAAAGACCTTTGTCTAACACAACGCTAGGTAGTGCAGTAAGTGCAGTTAGTGACAGTGTGGGCTCCATGGTAGCTCTGACAGCTTGATGTATTAGCAGCGGGGGCGGGCTTAGCTAAGGGTCAATTTCATTTTAATAGTCTTATTAGCTCAAGTATGACTAATAGCTGATGGTGGCCAATGTAGTCTAATGTTAGCTAACTCACTGCTGTGAAACTGACAGCACTGAGATAGTTGGGCTGACCTCTCCGTTCTGTACTTGTGCTAATGTGACACTGCTTTTTGATATGTTGTAGATGAACATTTCAATGGTTTTATCCCAGGAGAAAAACAATAAGCGA
Organism: Anarrhichthys ocellatus; assembly: GCF_004355925.1. Taxonomy (NCBI): domain Eukaryota; kingdom Metazoa; phylum Chordata; class Actinopteri; order Perciformes; family Anarhichadidae; genus Anarrhichthys; species Anarrhichthys ocellatus. The sequence continues at coordinate 7,623,962 of NW_022280049.1, forward strand.
ACACGCTACACCTCACTTTTTAGTTGTTTTCTGCTTCTTGTTGGTTCCAACCTGTTACTGAATGGCTTACATGGCACTAAGACAGGAATCAATTTAGTGTGCTAAAGATGTATCAGCTGTCAGCTTTTACAACGAAATATTTTGAAGAGGCATAACCTCTTGCTTGAAACCTCACTACTAGATGCCGCCAAATCCTACAAACTGCTTTTTAGACTTTTTTCTGCTATTCTGCAATTTGGTTCAGAATGCTAAATCATAGGCTAAACCGGCACAAACAATTGCTGTATCCTGCATCAAAATATCAAATAGCAAAATATTATATTATGTCATTTGGGCACAAATTTATCTTAAAGTAGGCTACTACTGTCTCACCCTCAACATGTAAAGCCAACAATTCTCTATGCATGTTTTCGCATTGTGATGGTGTTGATGGTGTTTTGTGTGATGCAGCGGCTTGGAGCCCACGACAATTTTTCCTGCAGAACAATACAGTATATCTTATATTATTTATCTTTTCTTTTCAGCAAAATAGGTTGTGATAAACCCGAGGTCGCTCCCTGCTCAGCACCAAATGGCAAACAGACAACTTAAGCGATTAGCTAGAATAAAGGAGCTTTTAGCAGCTTAAGAGCCAGATATTCCTCTCAGGAGCAATAACAACAAAAAGAAACAAGTAGTAATTATTTGAAGTGTAGCACTGTGTATACAATTCAAGTATAACCCTACTGACTGAACTGGAATTATCTCTTCAAGCTTCAAGCTTTGTTGCTCACTTCGTGAACTATTGACCTCTGAAGACACTGTACTTCGATCCGATGCCCATTCTCTGTTTTCTCTCAGTCTTCAGAACAATATGTCTCAGATTAAATTCCTCTCCTTTGGAAAGTTGCCATATTAGATGCACTTTATAGCCTCCGCGAGAAGTAGGCAAAAAAGAGCCCTTTTGGCTGCTAATCTTGCCCAGCACGCCTCGCTGAAGCTGCAAGGCATTTCTCTGGTGGCTGCCTTATTTGTTTCATCATCAATACCCTCTTTGGAAGGATTTACTCAGTTTGGCTTGCCTCTGCAGGAAGGAACAGGGGTAGAAAGATGGCAGAGAAAGAGGAGGAGAGGGACAGTCAAGCTTTAGAAGACAGAGAGAAAGAGGAATAGCTGATTTGGGGGGGGGATATCTGCGCGGTCGCTTATGAACAACTTGAGCTGCATTGAAAAGATGACAGGGAAGAGATAAAGAAAAGAGTTTATTATGGGGGGAGTGACAAAGTAAGGGAGGAAAAACAGGAGAGAGGAGAAGGGGAAGAGGAGAGCAGACTGGCCAGGCCTTCATAGAAAACAGAGATGTTGGCAACAGGCAAGACAGGGATAAAAAGTCAGAACAAAAAAGATATTTAATCATTTATTTAACGCCTCCCTGTTAAAATAATGTGTTTCTCACATTTTCCACTTTTTAAACAGATCTTAGCAAGAAGCCTGCTGTATCTCCTCGAACAAACACATTTTAAAGTCTTTACTTTTTATGGAACATCCATTAGCGTCACGAGAGCAGCTGAAATGTTCTTCCTCGTATTGTCAGAATTTACGGACAAAGAGCAACAAAGAGGAATACTTGAAAGTTTTCAGAGCTTTCTCCACAGTCTTCATTCAGTGAATGGAGCGTCATCGTGTGACTTAAGGGTAACTTTTTGGTCATGTGACAATAAGGAGTCATATATGGGGGAGAGATAAGGAATGTTTTCAAGTTTTACTGGATGTGAATGGCCTCCTTGATCCATGTCTGACAGCATGAAGACCTTGGGACCATATCATGTTTCAAGGTTCAAGGGTCATTTATCGTCATTCTGCAACACAGGGTTGCACACAGAATGCAGTTGTAGCTTAGTCTATTCATGCTACACAAGAAAAAAACATGACACAACAAAAACAGTGGCCCATTCCGTAGTGTTTTTTTTTTTTTATTTGCATCAGGTACAGCAGCAACAGAAACACTTATAAATTCTATCATCTTTAGCATTAAATATTTGGAATCTGGGAAACATTTTCCATCAACTTTGACTATGTTTTTGCACAAAGCACCATTGATTTGAATACAGAGTCCGCCTCCTCTTGTCCCACGGAGTACTGCTCTCTACATACAGATAAATGGATCCAATCAAATGTGACTTGGGGTAACCCGCTAATCCCCTATAAACCTTTACTTGACCATTGGCTTGAGAGTCCTAGCTAGCAGAAAATCTTTGGGAATCTTTTGTGTGTTCAACTCTTGTAACATTTTTGTGATGTGCAAATTTCAGCTGTTGACTTCTATCAATATTCACGATAGGTCATTATTCCGACCATTAGCCAAAAGCCCATTTGTCCGACAGCCAGTTATCCCAAAAAAACGAACCACTGTTCCCAAAGCCTAATGCTCCCAGAGGTGGGATGGGAAACAGAAGCACATGGCTGATTATTGTACAATATGACATCATCTGACCTTCCTAATTTTTTTTTCAACTAGCAAGGCATGACCC
>NW_022280050.1:0-20372 GCF_004355925.1 Anarrhichthys ocellatus
AATGCAGACATAAAAAGTGTGAAGCTGCTTCCACAGTGTTTTAAGCGTTTACGAAACATTTGATATTCTTGAACAATGTTACTTAGTGTTTAATCCCCTCCATATGTCATGATTTTCCCTATTTTAATCAGAATTTATTGTGAACATGTGTTTTAGAAGTCGTCTGCAGAAAATCATACATTACTTCTATGTAGGGTCCTAAAGGTTTTTTTTGTATTTTTGGCCAAAGCCACATGATTTAAATCTGGCTCAGTGCCGAAAGTGTCCAACACGCAAATCATACACCTGATCTAAAGACACAAGTACAAAGTTCCACACACAAAACACATTAATACGCACGTATATTTTTGACATTTGACAAAATGGATGGCCAAAAGTATGTAGACACAGGACCCCCGAAAAACAACTGAACATTACACCAACGTTGTTGGATCATGTAATTCCAATGCATGGCATTAATATGCTGCTATAACATCCTCCACTCTTCTGGTTTCAGGCTTTCCACATGAACCTGGGGGTGCAACTCCATGCTGCTACCTACCCACACATCATTCAATTTACATGAATGCACATACATGAGACTTCTGATAGCATTCTAATGACAAATGGCAAAAAGTTGATTGCCAGCATTCAAATTTATCCAAATAAAATATATGTCCAGAAAATAATATTCACGTATATTGTACTTTCTATTTGACATCATTTGATGTGACCTTCTTTTATCCAACAAATACCTCCAATGCAATGTATTTTTTCAGGTCTTAGAGTCTGGCTTATTGTTATTTCTCTCTATTTGGTGAAGTCATTTCTTCTGCAGGCCTCTTCTCTTAGAAAATGTAATTGCAGGTCACAGATTTGTATTTAGATCCATCTAATCCCTAACCTGACCCGCAAGATGGTTTGTTTACATAAAACCGTCCGAGAAGCCGTCACAGGGAACTGTTTGGAAAAGGGCAGGAACTTCCAAAAAATACTTGGCAGGTGATGGGATGAGCCATCAGGAAATACTAGAAAAGCGCTATAAAAGTAAAGTCCATTTACCATCTGTGAATCAAACTCTTGCCGAAAGTCTTTCGGTAGAAGAGCGAAAACATCTTTACCATCGAGAGAAGCCTTCAGTGCCGTCCTTTGCTCTTCTCTCAATAAAGAAATTATCTCCAGCTCTGATGTAACTGATGCTATTGCATCAGAATTCATAAAAAAGTTCATAAAAAAGTCATAGCATAAGATGTCAAAAAAGTCAGTGTAGTATTTCAAAAAGAATTTGAAAAGTCACCATCTCAAAAATAGTCATAAAAACGTCATAAAGTATGCCGAAAAAAGTCATTGTATTAAATGGCGAGAAAAGTCCTAAGCAAAGTCCTAGTTTAGTTTGTCGAAAAAAGTTGTAAATAGTATAGAGCAGGGGTGGGCAATTGTGTTTTCCAAGGGGCCACATGAGAAACGGACTGTTGTGAAGGGCCGAACCAATAGACTGAACTCAATCCTGCTCTATATTATTCCATCTCTTTATAAAAAGTAGTAAATTGTATCGTTTTGATAAGCTGTGAGTGGTAAGAGTAAATATTATGATCAGTGGTGGAATATAACTAGTATATTTGCTTAAGTACTGTACTTAAGTACAAATTCAAGGTACTTTACTTGAGTATTTCCATTTTATTCAACTTTGTACTTCCACTCCACTCCATCTCAGAGGGAAATATTGTACTTTTTACTCCACTACATTTGTCTGGCAGCTTTAGTTACAAGTTACTTTGCACATTATAATTTTTCAAACCTTTCCTAACTACCCAAACTGAACAACAGTGTATAAAGGAGTTAAAATGAGCTCCACCTTAAACATCTGCAGCAGGATTAATAATGATCCAAACAAATATACATATGTAATATCCATATACAGTATAATATTAAAACACTGACAGGAATCATGTTTCTGCAAAATTAGTACTTTTATCACTATTGTTTGTAGACCAATTACCTCATTTTCTGTTTTTCCGTTCAATGCGAGAAGTCTGTGTTGGGCTTGAACGAGTGCACTGAAGTCAGGTTGAATGTCTGAGGTGGATATGTGAAGGACAGGTGATTGACAGTGAGAGAGGATCTGTATCTGTATTTGTTAAACTTCATCACGGAGAATGTTTATTCACATATGTAGGTCGATCCAAAGAGAACCAACATCTTCTGAGCATGTTGCTTTTGCAGCTTAGTTAGCAAAGCCTCAGATGTCCATACCAGCTCTGCATCGCCAACACATTGCAGTGACGCTGCTGCTCGCACACATTCACGAACGTACTAACATACGTAAATTGAGAGAAAAAAACAGCAACAGTTGCCTTCAAAATGAAAGCAATGCAGCTGTATTCCGTGCATGATGTACACTTATTTACGTTTTATACCTAATTTCCCATTGACGTCCCGCGGGCCGGTCGGCGGCAGCTAAAGGGCCAGGAATGGCCCGGGGTACATATAATGCCCCAATATCTTCTCTATTGTCATGGTAGAGTTTCTCTGTGCTAAAACCGACCACTGTGGAAATACAGTTAACATTCTTCTCTTAATTTGATCGAGTGTCATTTTACCAGTTTTGACTTGTTGGATTTTCTTGTCGTCCTTCTCTGCCTGTAGCTTTAGGCTTCAGGAGTTCCTCCATGTGAGCCATGTGTTGCTGCAGTTTGAGTTTGTAGTGGGGAACGCTCCTCAGAGAAGGAAGTGTAGGGTTGTGAACGCAGCCCTCAGGCTAGGCTCCTCCCCCCCAATTAGTGCCAGCATTTAAAAGGCACCTGTGGTCCTGGCCTCACTCCTTTTTGTCACCTGTCCTGGTGCTGTGGTTCACCTGCTGACTCCATTTTGCTTGTTTTGTCTGCTTGTTTTGCCTCCATTTTACTTGTTTTTCATTTGTTCTGCATGTTTTGGTAGTTTTGATGATTTTCATTGAATCCTTTAATAAATATTATGTTAATTTATTATGATTTTCTTTTTGTCTTAATTGCACAGGTGCTGCACTTACAAATGCTGCGCAATTCTTTATAGAGTTTTGACTCAACATGTAAAAACCAGTGCTTACATTTTTCAAAACAAATCATTTTCAACTATTTATTCTTTTAGGTATCTATTTATACAATAAATCTTTTCCATTAAATGGTGTAAATTATTGGTTAACCCTATAACCTCAAGTGACCTTGCCATCTGGTTGAAGCTGGTCCCCTGGGTTTCCTTTGTTGAGGGACGTGTGACATGGACTAGCATGCTCTGCCTCTCCAAACCTGCAATATTCTTGACTGTTAAAAGTAAGACGGCTGAAATATAATGGCAACAATGTATGTCTGTGTCTCAAAATAAATGTTCCTACTGAGATATCATTGTCATGTTTTCTCTGTTTAGTAATTAGTCTTTCAACTGGTGTAAAGCCTCGTCTTTCCTCTCAGTGGAATGACAAATGACTTCACACAGATATGTTTGCAAGAAGTCAAAAGATTTTAAGAGTAAAATTATTTATTCTATTAGGTATCTATTTAGACAACAAAGATATATAAATGCTTTTCATTAAAGGGTGTAAGTTATTGGTAAACCCTAACCTGAAGTTACCTTGCCATCTGGTTGAAGCTGGTCCTCTGGGTTTCCTTTGTTTCAGCTGTGTACAAAGGTAATGTATTCATTGTTTTTTGAGAGAGCATGCTGTTAGTTATATACAATGTTCCACTGAACCCAGAACAAAGTGGGTGAGAGAGGCTCATGTCAGACCCATTTAAAATCAGCGTGTGACCAGGGGTGTGCAATGAGAACATTGGAGGAAAGGGTGAAATAGTGTCACTTTCTCCACTGCACTAATAGCACCAAGAACTTGAAAAGAATAATGTGAAACTCCCTTTTTTTGTTTTTGAAGAGAAAACAGAAAGGATGTGATGGACAATTGTGCATGATGATACTGCTAATCAGCTGATCTTGCACAGAAGACAAGTTAAAGGTTCCTGTTTCCAATATAGATTACCAAAAGGCTTTTAGAGACTACTGTTAAGGGTTTGTGGATCTCCAGCATACTTTTTACAGTGCGCAGCCTTGGTGTGAGCCGTGTGGACACACTGCAGTCATCCCAGATGAAGAAACTCAATATTTCTGTCAAAGACTCCTGGACCCCAAGAAGGACGTGTGACTTCGACTGGCATGCTCTGCCTCTCCAAACCTGCAAAATTCTCGACTGTTGAATGTGGAATAAAGATGACTACTGCAATTTATAACCAACCTTTGAACTTTTCATAGTAATTACAATCTGTGGTGTAAAGCCTTGTCTTTCCCCTCAGTGGAATGAGAAATTAATTCACACAGAGAATTTACTTCACACACGTTTGCTAGAAGATTTAAAAAATGTTTTGAACCTACCATGTTTTTTCTTTCTGTCTCTATTTACAACAACAGAGGTGTTTGCTCCCTCAGATGCTCCCTTCACCGATCTTCTATGTGGCAATGACTATTTAATTCATTCATTCACTAGATGTACTTTTTAATTCCTCACTCTGGCCTCAGTAGCTCCAGATCAACTTTCGGGGTCTCTGGCAGCAATAACGGTGCAGATGGCCACAATACTGCAGGGCATAGTCTTGGCTAACCCACCCAAAGCATGTGGTCTGTGCCGCCCCTCTCTCCCAGCTCTCCTGCACCACCTGTTTGTTGAGTGATTCTCCCCGTGTCCCTTCAGGCTTAGCCAGTAGTTGCCTTCAGCGCAACCTCAACAGCATGCCCCCAGTTTCCACCTGTAGCACACATAATGTCAACGTAGAGTGTCCATTTTTCCCTGCATCTTTTACTTTCTTATCTTATTTTAACTTGGATAATTCTGCCAATCAGAAAATCCATTATCCAAATATATTTCCTCCAAGTGCAACTTAATTGGAAGACTTCTATGAATTCATTCTATTGGCCAGAGCCCTCTTTCGCTCCCCCAAGGTAAATGGGAAATTGTACTATTTCTCTTTGTAAAGCCTACTTTTCCCAAATCTTTTTCCGTCATCTGACAAGTTGTGAAAGCTGTGAAACCTTAACGTGTTTCCTGCCCTCAAAAACGATTTGTTGAAAAGTGGTTTCTTCCATCCTAAGGTGCTCTCTTTTGGCTGGATGGTTCACATATCACCTATTCAAACTGGGCGAGCAGTCCACAGCCGGGAGCAGCTTATGGACACCTACTGTGAGACTCAGGCTTCCAATGGCAAGCCACAAGAGACTGCAACAAAAAACTGCCAATTTGGTTAATATTCTTACACTTTGTATTTGCTTTTGTAATGTTCCCAGAGTCTGGGAGATCCATTGTGTGTGCAGGTTGTAACACCACTTTGCAGTGTGGTTCTGGTCAAGTCTTAACAATGGATGCTGGCTTCTGCAGTTGTAAGAACATTCATCGCTGTCGATCCATGCTCTCCCCACCAACTACAGAGCATCAGTGCGGCTGGGTGGATGTTGAATAATCATTAACAGCTAAAACTTGGTCAAACATTATGTTTGGTATGCAATAAAAACTCTATTTCCATATGTCATTACACAATCACCTAATTCAGAGCATAGACAATATATAATAAGGTGGACGTAGTCACCGTGACGTCAACCATTATTTTGTGAACTCCCGTTCATCGCCATCTTGGATTACGGATATCGCCATCTTGTTTTTTTTGCAACCAATGAATAAAAGTGACCATATTCAGACGGCGGAGCAGTGACGTAGAGATGCTGTATACAGCTCTGGTAGGTTCAGTTAAAATAATGCAAGTTTCAGACACTTCCGCGTTGGCTGCACTGTTCAGAACCAGAGTTTGCCGCGTCAACAATAACCACTCTCTTAAAAGTTCCTCTAATATTATCTGCTGAACTCAGGAAAAAAAACACTCATGCCTCACGAAGAGGTTCTGCATTGATGAAACTGTGATGATCTCAATCCACTTTTAAAGGAAGCAATTGCCAGATATCTCATATTGTATCACTACAGACCATTATTTGCCAAGAATGATTGCAACATCAGGACATTTAAGGAAAAACACAATATCTTAAAAGCTTAATAGCCTTCAATATATATCAATGCTATCTTTTCATTTGAAGGTGAATATTGGACCTTTGAGACTATTTACTCTTCCTGCACATACAAATTATCCCAGGCCAGCTTTGAATGTAAACTCAAAGTATATACGGCCTAAACATATGTTTATAATGTTTACAAGAATGTACACTGCATTTTGTTAGCATAACAGTCTCTTTAGAGGACTCTTACCTGTGCATATGACAATAGACAGCAGCATTAACTCAATGAACATCAGCACTGCTGCTGTATCGCTCTTGACTTTGAACTGGGCTGTAATGCCGCAAGAGTGATGCACACTGACCTAGCTTAACTCGGAGTGTCCCCCTTTTCATACTAGCACTGGCACAAAGTCACACTACAAAAAGTCAACTAATAAGGGCCCTAGCTGGTCCATCCTCGTTAGACACACCAGGCTGCCATTAACTGGTGTTTTATTTTGAAATTTCACATCCTTCCAGTAGTCACAGGGTTTGTAGTTACCCAGAATCCTCCTGGCTCAAAGCGTCCTTGAGCAAGAAGATGAACATGAGCTGTCCAGTGAGTGTGTGTGAGTGTGTGTGGAGTGCTTTGCACTACGCTCATGTTAGAAGCAGTCTACTTTGGATGATAATGTTGATGCCTTAATGAGTTTTGTAGGATCATCAGTTGAATAAAATACTGTTATAGAGCAGAGATTATTCTCACTGGACAACTACACCTGCTAAATATCAAGTGGTAATTCACATAAGTCACCATCATGTCATTATCATTGCCGTGTGTTTTGTTTTCTGTGTGTTTCCTAGCTCACAGAGATCAGGTCTGCCAGATTGATGTGGCTGTGGACTCAGTAAGTCATGGCAAACATAAATGGTCTAAGGGGAGTCTCATGTTCTACATCCGGTAAAGGGTTGTGGCATTGTTCATGCTTGCTCACTGTCACGCTGTCATGGCATACTTTTTTTCTCAAATTGTGGTGAAAAAGACTTATTCAGCCTATTTTTGTTTTCCAGCTAAGCCCCAATAACTCTTAAGCTAGTGTCAAGCAGTAAACCCAAATCCAAGCTTCAAAAAGTCCATTCAGACACTTAGATGTGACATGTTTCAAAGACTGTGTTTTTATACAGTCTTTGCTTGGTTCTACAGTTTCAGCAAACAGTGAACTACAGATATGCTTATGCATCCAAAAATATTCTTCTGACAAGGAGGATGGTGGTTGTGAATTAATTATTAAATCATTTAATTGCATCATATCTTATTGTTTGAATATCAGTAAAGCAGTCACCAGTGCAGAGCAAATGAAAAAGGAAAGAAGGAAAAAAGAGACAGAAAAACAGATCGATCACATTGATGGTCTCTGATGTTGCCTTGTTGCTGCTGTATTAAATATCCATGTGGACTTAGTGCCTCTCGGCTGCCCACTGAGATGATGAGGATCTGTGTTTGTCTGTTTTGTTGAAAATCTGGTTGATTACAGGTACTTTGACACATTTCTGGTCATTATCTCCCCCCAGGGCTCACACTGTCAGTGAGCGCTGTGCTGTTGATGACGTCACCATCAGCGTGAAGTGTCTCTTACATTTGCCAAAAGGAAAACCTAAGAACAAGCTGCGTACTGGAGATGGCCACGTTATTCATTAGCACGTTATTATCTCTTATTTAGCAAGAGGGGGGGGTAGTAGCTTTTACCGACTGACTGATGTGGGTTTAAAATAAATACGACTCAGCATGTGAAAACAGTTGTATAGTGTCTTCTGAAGGAGCTTTGTCAAGTTTGAGAAAATAAACCAGATAAAATGTTGATTTGGCTTGAGACCACAACAAAGTGTAGGGTTAGAGATTGACAGACATTTATTAGTCAGCGAACAACATTGTTTCTATGCACCAGGTGTTTCTCCTCAGAGTTATGTCAGCAAGTATAGGTCAATATTTAATAAACTGAAATATCAGTAAGCGAGAAACAGTGTGCTATCTTTAATTAGCCCATATCGTCAACCCATACTGCCATGAAATTAGACCAAAGTCTTTGATTATTTATGTGAATAAATCTCCAAAATTACTGATTTGACTTGTTTATGTAACGTGAATTTCTTCTTTTTCTCAGGAAAGCAAGAGGAACATACTGAGGTCACTGCCAACTGTTTCTATGTGTGCGTTATCTCAGGTTGGAGAGCAGCGAGGTGTACAAATATACCCATCCAGGCACATTTGCTGCGACAGTTGAATGTACCAGGGACACACATATTGCAGCTCAGAACATAATTATCATTCAAGATTCCATCATAGTGTTTAGTATCATAAGGTGCTGGTAAACAGTCTTTTCATGCAACCAACCGCAAAGCCCTTTGTAGAGAGCCATTTCAAATTCAAATTGAGGTAAAAGCAGGAAGGTGTCAACATGATCATAACATTCCATAATTCATCCAGTCCAATATGACAGTCACGTATCAGTTTTTGATGTTTGTATTTTTTTTTTCTCTTTCTTTTTGCAGGCAGAAATGTGACCTCTAAAATTGAATGAATCTGTGTTTAGAGGAAATGTCCCTCTTAACGTCATAGTGACTCCAAAAGTGATGCAGCGGCATGGGCTTGGGTGCCACCAACTGACCCTTTATGCATCTAACATGGTCACATACCCTGAAGTGTTCACAGTCCTGCAGGTAAATGAACATTAGTCAAGTAAATATGTCATATTCTATCAATACAGCAGGAACGTGTAACATGATGCATCAACACATGTTTTTGTTCTGATTGTGATAGTGGCATATGAAATATAATATTTGAAGTTGACATTTGGATCATTTGATTAAGGAGTTGATTGAGGAGTAAAGGCCTCTCTAAATGAGAAATCAAATTTAACCTTTAATTATCGCATCCTATCATCCAATTAGTGGCATATCTGTAAACAACAGAGCACAGTGGAAGCATCACTCATGTGAATTTTATTTAAAATTCTACCATTCTCCTCTACCATTAATTGCATTATTAGGAAAACAGACTTTTTTTCACTGCAGACATTTAGCTGCTTCAGTGTCAAGGTCAAACAGATCCATATCTAATACTGTTAGTAACACCTAGTCGGAAAGTGTGGAAAAGTAGCCGCTGTAATTAATGATGAAAAAAAAAAAATGTTCATATGAGTGCATTCATGTATTGGTCCTGAACCCCGAATACTGAGTTAACTACAGTACATTATTATCTTAATTCCACACTGATCCATAGAACATTTGATTGGCATTAAAGGAAACGCACTAAGCTGGTTGAAGTCCTCTTTATTAGATCGATCTCAGTTTGTATATGTAAACGGTGAAACCTCGATGAACACCAACGTTAGTCACGGAGTTCCACAAGGTTCTGTGCTCCGCATAAGGTTTCTTCCTTTTTTTTTCTCCATGTTAAAAGGTTTTGGGGTTGTTTTTCCTGTTCCCATGTGAGGGTCCCGGGAGAGAGGATGTCGCATGTGTACAGATTGTAAAGCCCTCCGAGGCAAATTTGTGATTTTGGGTTATACAAAATAAATTGAATAGTATACAAGTAAATATTTACCTTTACCACCACGGAAATGTTAATCATATATTCCAAGTAGGTTTTTTTCTGTTGTGTGCTTAATATGCACCGTAAACACAGCTGGGACATAAAAAATGTTGAATCAAAAATTATAGTATCTGCTTAAGATTAATTTTAGCTGAAAACTCTAATGTGCCCATCTGTTGCAGCCTAAATGAGGTTTATGTAGATGTTGCTGCTGGTGGCATAGAGCCAGAGAGCACCACATGGACAGCTTCAGTGGAGGGATCTCATACAGTAGGAGTCTTGGAGATGTTTCCCGTTGGGCCAACACATTGTTACTAAGTAACCTTTTTGGATTTCATCTGGTTAAGAATGTATTGTAACAGCAAGGTACAGAGGACACAGAAAATAGTGGCAGCACAGCAATCAGAGTCAGTTCCGCAGGGTATTCAGGGTATTTAATTAAACAAACTTCAAGTAACACAAAACAATAGAAAAACTAGCTCACTACAGAGCTCTATTACAAAACTCAAAAATCTATATTATTTCAGCCAGGCCGCTAGCCGACTTACCGGTCTCAACTCTCTCCAACCCTGGAGATCTTAGGGAGGACCTCTAATCACTTCCTCTGCTTTACATTTGTTCATCTCCTTGATGAGATCAGCTCCAGGTGTGTCTTTTCCCACACCTGATCCCAATGCTCTCCTGAGGGAGTGGGTGGAGCCCTCTGACTGGAATGTAGATTCCTCTAACTACCCTCCCCCTCAGCCCCTTACAGTATCCAGAGGAGAGAGCAGTGATCCAGCCCTGTTGTTTTAATCTTAGTAACCAAATGATTTTGTGTCAGAGCTGCAAAGAAAGGTTTGTGGTTTTATCAGTGCTTTCCTGAATTATTATATTCCACAAGCAGTTATTTTATAATTTACACTGCGTAGTGTCAAAGCTTGAGACAGAGTTAAACAACAATCATTGCCACAGCAGGCAAACGTAATGCTGTTAGTGTCTCAGTTCTTATTGGGTGTATCTTTCTTAGTAGTTAGTACTGTTTTAGGGTTAGGGCTAAATTAGACACTTTGATTTTGTTCATTTCCTTACGGTGGGCTGATGCCAGAGGGAACAAATAGCAGGTGCTAGATGATTGTACTGATCATAACTTCTCACTGGATCACTGGATGTCTTTTAAGATACTACAGCATGACTGTATTTGCACCCAGACATAATTTATTCACACACAAAATAAAAAACTGTGTTAACCTTACCCAGTGGCAAATGGGTAGAAAACCAACCAGGACAGTGAGTGACAATGCCAAAACCGCGCAGATACTGCATGGATTAAGCCCGATTTTAGCCACGAATAGGAATACACAGCAAATTGTACAACTAATAATATAGTTGTACAACCCTGGCTGGAACCACTCTTTGAGAGATACTATCTCTCGGGACATCTCCACCACATGATGTACCAGACACAGGCTCAGCTTGGAGCTTAAATGGTTCTGTACAGGGGAGATGGCTATGTAGTGGAGATGCTTTTTGGTTTCGGACCAATTTTCCCTGGACATACTGCTGTTTGCTACCGAGACTGGCAAGAATCAATCCAACAAGATAATTATTAACATTAGAGAGATTAATTTGAGGTGGTGATGAAGCCACTCATTTTCTTGTAAATCCAAAAAGTAATTTACAAATGACTCGGAGCCCATTGTTACGCTCTGCTCATGTTTCCTCTAATCTATCACCCAGCCTGATACTGAAACAGGACATTAGATTTCCTCCTTTGAGTGTACACCTCTTATTATTACATAGGGAAAGAAAAATCTGAAGACATTAACAATAATGTGTTGACGAGGTTGTTTTGAAGATGTAGCTAATAGCATTAATCTTCTGTGTGATTTTCTTAAAAGCTCTTAGTCGGGTCAGAGCTCCTGCTCGGCTCCTAGTTTTTCTACAGCAGTTATTTTAAGGACTGTTCTATGAGTCATATCTCTAATTTCCTACTTGCTTCAGGGCCATGTTGGCTTATATTCATGGTTGTTGTTCGCCATTAACTGATTTCTGAGGCAATAAGGTCACGCTGTGTGAACCCTTGAGACTGTTGTGATATAACAAATAATAGGTATCACATATAACAATGTCTTAGAGTGTTTTGGTTTCAGTGACACTGAAAATACTGTTTTACAATAATGCTGCGCTTGACAAAATGTAATACAGGAGTTTTATTTTAAATGTTTGCGTACATCTTTGAAGTTCACCTGGAAGTTTGGATATCAAACAGCATTGAGATCAAGGTCTCATAAGGAGTCACTCAGAATAGTTGCATATTAAATCAGATTGCACATTGCAGAACCAACCACTTGAAAGTGTTAACTGATGTATAAAAAAGTAAAATTTACATTTGTTTAGGTTACACAAATGCTAAATATGTCAAGAGACCAGCAAAGGTAAAACATCTGCACACTTTTCATTAGATATGATGTTCTTGAGTGAAACAGGGGTCACACACAAGCAAGTCAAAGTGTTCATTTGTACCTATACAATAAAATTGTCAAGTAAGCAATCGATTTGAAAGTGGTAAAAATGAAAACTGAACTGAACTGCAGCTGCCTCATTGTACCCTTTAAATGCTTGCTGTCCAAGGCACAAGGCTGACATTCTAAGTCTCCTCACAGACTCCAATGAAACTAACCATCTAATGCTTCTTCACATGATGTACAGCTACTGCAAAGTCCAGAACCTCTTCAATCCTGAAACACCCAAAAATCCTCACTTTCACTAAGAAACTGATCTGAGTTCTGTCTATGTCTTGTGCTACAGAATAGCTTTAGCACTGAAGTAATCTCTATAAACAGATTCAGGCAACAGGACAAGATTCATTTCCTGAATCAGTCACGTGGTACGGCCGGCTCGCGAGGCTTCGAGCGTCACCTCATACGTCATCAACACAAGCCTCGATGCGCGCGTCACAAAAATCTTCCTGGATTACTCGACACATGCTTCGAAGCCTCGACACGGAAGGACACATCACTAGTTTTTATTAACTAATATACATTCACTGGTGGCAATAAAGAGATACTATGCAACCCACAGATGAAAAGCACTAATTCCGGGTGCAGTTGCATAGTAACGGCAACTGGAAGAGGCTTACGATGAAAGGAAATACTGTTCTTCTCATTGTTCTTCTCTGTGAAAGAACTTAGTTGCGTTTCCCATTTTTTTGACACATTTGACCTTCTCAAAGATGAGTGTCGAGAGCATCTCTGGCATACGTCTTATCACTCTAACACTGATATCATCATCTTGCCTCTCTTACCCAGATGAGATGGTAGACCAGGTGAAGAAGAAAAGACTGGGACACATGTTCTTTCAAGGCGAGGTTACAACAGTGATTATTTAACACACTGGAAAATGCATATACTTTGATAAAAGCTCCATGAAAAGAGAATATTAGGCCCTGAAAGGTATTGTATTCACACACTGTTTGAATATTCATAAAATACAGTCAATTTTGAGAACTTTTTAGTAAAATAAAAACCTCATAACAAAAACAATCCCTGTATCTACAAATAGACGAGGCAATTCGTTTGGTGTAACTCATATACATGTTATGTAGGCTTCAGCTTGTAAAATAAAAGCATATTGGATCTCACATCCTGATAATAAATGTTATATTCAATAATTATAGTTAATACACATACACTGCCATTAAACAATTTGTAGTTTTCTGCAACAAGAGCTGGATTGAGTCCAGTCAGAAGAGGACTACTCTATATTTCTGAATGGTCTTTCATGCTTTTAGGTTTAAAATTCCTCTTTACAAATAGATAGATAGCTATTTTGTATGAAGGCTGAGCAATGGTTCAACCAGACCCTTGAAAAGACAGAAAGAGACAAAGATCCCTCTGAGCAACAGCTCTATAAGAATAAAAGAAATCAGCGGTCATTGGTAAAAAAAACTGGAAGCTTATCAAAATGTGTGCAAATTTCAAAGGGAACAAGCTCCTGTTTCACAATGTTGCCCATAACACGTTGGAATCAACAGGCATGTTACTTTGGCAAAGCTATTCTTCAAACTTCACAACAATAATAGAAGGTTAGTGTAGGGTAAGCACTATTGGAATATCAGCTGAACATATTATGGACTGACAAATCACAATTCAAGCCTATTCAATCGAGTAGACGGCCCAAAGTAAAACAGTGTGGGGTCATCGACTAAGTTTGAACTTTTAATAAGATCAGGTTTCAACCAATCCCTGGGCTGAGCGTTGTGGTGATGTATGAAAAATAGGTGGACTTTTCTGAAATTACAAGAACTAGGATTCCCCGGAGATCGAGAGATCACCCCGGTCCTTCGCAACCTCCACTGGCTCCCGGTCAAATACAGAATAGACTTCAAAATATTACTCACCACCTACAAAGCCCTAAACAACCTGGCCCCTCCCTACCTTTCAGACCTCCTCCCCCTCCACGCCCCAACCCGTTGCCTCAGGTCCGCTGGTGCAAACACTCTGAAGACCATCAGGACCAAGCGCCGGACCTGGGGTGACAGGGTCTTCTCAGCTGCTGCACCTCCCATCTGGACCGCCCTCCCTATCCACAGCCGTGAGGCTCCCTCCCTATCATCATTCAAACAAACCCTCAAAACCCACCTCTTCAAACTCGCCTTCACCTGCTAACCCCTGCACCCTACCCTCCACTTCATGACCCATTCTGCACAGCTTCTCCAGTTATTCTTTTTTTTACCAAAATGTTCCGTTTGTTTGTTTTGTTTGCTCCTCTGTCTTTCTTTTTTCTTTTTTTTTTGTTTGTTCTGTTTGTCTCTGCCCTGTAAAGCGTCTTTGGGTATTTTGAAAAGCGCTATATAAAATTGATGTATTGTTATTATTATTATTATTATTAGATCTTTTGTCGGGCAGCTATACGCCAGTCTGTCGGGTAGAACGGATTAGATCTCTATTCCATGGAATATATTTTTGTATTTCATAGTCTGATTCAGTTTGTAACTGCATTTGCTTTTGTTAGAGAATAAATATCTTTTGATTTTAACTTGAACCAACTATTCGGCCTGATTTTGTTGACGGACCTCGAGTCAGAGGGGACTTTCTCTCTTGGAAGAAAGTCCGGACGCAACATAGGTGATCCGGATTTGATTTGGGTTTAACGTTGGTAGACGCATAGGAAAAATGTGTGAAGCCGGTATTATCGAAGTACCACGTTGTGAGATAGAGGTTACGATAAAAATGGTATAAGTCCACTCTAGTACGGTGTTTTTTAGACAAACCTGAACATTGTTCTTTGTTTAAATCAACAACAAAAAGATCAATTACCTCCGAAAATGTCTCTGTGTAATCCCTCTCTCGTCTGTGCAGGTGCGTCTCCTGGCGTGTTCTGCATTTGCATGTGCTTTGCCCGTAGGTGGAAAACACAATATGTTCAATGTGTGAGGTCATTGCCCAGATTGCCACCTAATTAATGGATCACAAACATCCATTAACTGACTCACCGCAGCAGGTGACAGTATTTCAGTGTTCACCAACACCCATTATAGATTTTTTTCCGCAGTATCTCATCAAAGCACATGTAGCGTTGTAGCTGGTGTACAGGGACCTATTATTTCATATAAATTATCAAGTTCTTTATAAATGAAATATTTATTTGACTAACTACACAATTAAACTACTAAACAGAAAATAAATGAAATATTAATGGAATGAATACAAACTATGATGAACAGCACAATGAATAACGATGAACCACAAATAAATGAAAAGGATTGAATGTGACCCGGTAGAATCAGGGACTCCTATCATTGACTGATTAATAAAATTTGTTGATCGAAGTTTTACATTAAATTTAACTCAAAACATTTATGCACCGTTCAGCAGCTGAGAATTTGAGAAGCACCAGTGAAGATTGTGAAGCACCTTTATATTAGTTTGAATTTTAATTTGATTAGATTCAGCTTCCTCCGATATCTTCGGAACGTGGTCATGTTCTTCGGCTTGAAGCGTTCTTCCTCGTCTCCATCTCTTTCAGCAGGATGCTGAATCATCTTATCACCCCCGTCGTAGCAGCAGCTGTCATTATGGCACCTTTGCAAAATCTTTAATCTCAGAGTCTTTTCTTTTTAGAGTCTCTTGCTCGCAGGTTGCTGGAATAAATCTTCAGCACGTTGGTGCATCGCAGGTCGGAGCCGTATGGCACCTTAGATGGCACAGGGTAGTGGAGACCATCCTTTATCGTCAAAGTCGAGAGTCGAAGTGCAGTGTGGAAGAGCCCAGAGAGAATTCCTCTGATTGCTTTTTCTTGTTGAGAAAGGGAATGCAGTTCATGGCGGGAACAGCAAAACCACTATCTATCTTGATTATTTAAGTTAACCTTAGTTAGTTGTTGGATCAACCTCTCACAGTCAGCTGGGGATGTGTGTTTGAGTGAGACCTCACCAGTGAGTCAGCAAGGGGGGACAGTGCCAGTAAAGCACCAGGGTCAAGAGCTTTAATCTCACTTCACTTTTGTGGAGAACATCTACTGAGAACTACTTCAGCCACATTATACTCTTTACAAGGAACAGGTGCTGCAGATGTTCCTAATGGGTACTATGTGTAATCCGGTGCATACACACCTCACATGGTATCCTGACCTAACCGGTGAACTGAGAGAAAAGTGCTAAAAAAATGCCCTTTTTAGTAGCCTTTTAATAGAAATAGCCTTCCCCAAACTGTTGCCACACATTTGGAAGCCCACTACTCCTCCACAAAAATGTAATTGTAAAGAACAGAAAAGAACGGTTCTCGAAAAGTGATTTCCAAGGCTGTTTTGTGAATGGCGAAACCAAGAACAAAACTATTGTGACACATGTTTTTGCTTCAGCACACTGCAGTTCTTTTCTGTGTGCTTGTGTGGCCTGCCTCTCTCAGGTTAACCTGTTATTGATCCTAGACTTTCTCACATTACAGTAACAGCACTGACATTTGACCGGAGCAAATCTAGCATGGCAGTAATTTGACAAAGTGACTTTTTAGAACGATATCATCTAAGTCAGTCAACAGTTTCTGTAATAAAAAAAAAACATTGTCCTCTTGAAATCAGGGAGCATAAGAATTTACAGAAATAAAAGGTCAAATTGTAATGAAATGGAGGTGGAGCTCTGTGGCTCTTGAATATTTGTTGTGATGGAACAGCAGAGGCAGGGACACTGTGACATCCCTTCAAAGTGCACAAATACCAGAAATTACACAGGCTGTATGGAAGCACTTAGAGGACTCTATTAAAATGATCATGTAAACATGAAAATAAAAATGTAATTCCACAATAGTATTATAATTTTCCATAACAATCCATTTTATAGATGGATAGTTGTTGATATGTGAGAACTTTGACTAGATGGAAAGTCTTTTGGGTACCATGGCAATCCATTCAACAATTGATGACATTTCACCAATAATCTAAAATGTCAACGTTACACCTCTCACATATGTCAGGAGAAAGAAGTGACAGCACAGAATGAACCAATTATTCATGTAGAGCATACTGAGAAATACATACTAGAAAGTGTTTTCTTCAATATTTTGTTGATTTGTCCTTCCAATAATTTGTATTGCAGGAGAAGAAATATCAACTGGCTGCTTCTGTTTTCAGTGTGATGACTAATGTGCCGATATATTGAATGGAATCATAGTTTATTTTGCTAGGACATGATCATCTTGTATGAGGAAAGAATGCTTGCTTGTCATGAGTCTCCCCTGCTGTGACTACTGCTGGAGATAGATGTCAACTTAAGCCATGCATTATAACACAACATAAACCCATTCTATCAACATTCTGAAGTGCAGGATACAAAGAGAAATAACACAGCGCAAAGAGCTGAAAAGAAAGGGTCGATGAAATTGACTGAGTAAATTGAAAGGAAAGTGAACTACTGAATCATAGCTCATGATCTAAAGTGAAACACTGACGTCAAAGAGTGGAGAATGGCATGCAACAGAACATTAAACCATTCATGTGTGACTGGATGCCAAAGCTCCAAATTTAACTTGTTGGCACTCAGGTTGTTGCAGCAGCATTTTATTGAATAGCAATGGAAGTCATTGCTTGACATACAAGCCAAAAGTGACCTTGTTTTCCACCTACAGTAGGTTTCGCTTAGGTGGATGCTGATGTGTCATAAAGTACACATAAAGTAAACAACAAGAAAACTCTTAATTTCTTCTGAAACATTTCAAAAACTGCTGAATGATTGAATTGAGTTACAGAAGCTAGTGGTACAGAGGCCCGACCATGACGTCAGATGTTGGTTCTCTATATGTTGGACTGTTCATGTTCATGTTTCCATATGTATTACTCAACCTGCAGCTAAATTGTTCAGTTTAATAAGTTCATTGCACCCACAAAAGCCATCTTGAGGGTCCTCGTTGTTGGCTGGTTCACTTCTGAATTCTCACCATCATCCTGTTCCCCGTTTCATCTCAGTTTGTCTTTGTATTGAATCTATCCATCTCCTACCCTTTTTTATCCCTGTCTCACTTTGTTTCACATCTATCGTATTAAGTATGATGTATTTGTGCAGCTCCCTGCTGTTTCCAATTTCCCCCTCCAAGAATTGATCTGCATTCTGTGTTTCTCCCCATTTGTGACCTTTTCTGGCCTGAGGTCCATGTCCACTTTTTATGTATTTATCCTGAAGAGCTTCGTCTCAAAAGCCACAAAAGTGATGTGAGCTAAATAAATGATGGTAGAATATAAATTATATTTTTCTGATTAAATCATGTTTACTCTCATGAAGAGGCAATGTTTGAATCAAAATGTACGAAAACAAGAAGTGTGTGTGGGTGCTGCCTATTTATTAATATCTACAAATTAAAATCTACAGTCTATGAGTCTGTGTCATGTTAACTCTCAGAGCACCTATAAAAAAAGTCTCAATCAGTCTAGAAATCAGCTTTGTTCTCACATTTCGCCGAGCTGCAAGTGTTCTAGCATTGCGATTTATTAAAATTCTTATAATATCTGTGCTTCTTACTCTGACATATTTACTTGTCAGTTGTTCTGAAGGGCTTTCATTCTGTTGCTAATACGTTTTATGCTTGCACTGCTATACAATATATATATTTAAAAAAAGGAGTATTAGTGCTTTGGGCTTTTAGTGCAACAAGGTATTAAAATAACAAACATTAGTCTGGAAATAAGACCAGGCAACAATCCAAATTTAAATACCTTAAAGTCTTAAGTTTAAGTTAGTCTTAGTTCAGGCAGCACAAAGGAGTCTCAATTGAATTGGCTGATTGGCATCAGCTGTTTGCAATATGCGTTATAATGATTCAATCAAGCATCCAATCATATGTTTATGTTTGTGTTTATTTTGGGGAATCAGCTCTCTCAGCAGACCTCGACGCTGTTTGGAATTATCATAAAATGGAAAATTGGGAAGGAAATTGTAATTCATGGTCAGCAAACGGTGGTCAGATAATTATTGCTGACTTAAAGACTGTTCTTTGCCTAATCTGTTTTTACACATTTCAGAATATTGCACATTTAAATGTCGATATTTAAATTGAATGTTTCATATTACAACCTAGAAGATGTTCACACATCTCATCTCACCAGGAGATTCCATTTGCTGTCAATCAGGTCACCTGATGATCATGCGCTTTAACTGCATGTTTCACCACTGCTCTGAGCTGGGATTGTTTTGTGTGCATGCCGAAGGGCCTGATCAGACTGTGCGCTTATTGCTGGTTGTCTGATAGTACAATTTAAATGTATGGAAACAACCTACCTCCTAACTAATAGCCTCCTGCTATTATCAGCACCAACCACAATTAGAATAAACACAAACAACATTGGGCGAGTTGGTTCTTTTTTACGCGAGGCGCTCAGAATAACAAAAGCAGCGCACAAAACGCTTCGCTCTCATTGAAAACAATTGCCAAAACATGTCCTCGGCTGCTGAAATGCGCTCTGTTGGATCAGGGCCTCACAAAGCTCTTATTTGCATGACTGTGTGTTTGTGTGTGAGTGTGCTCTGCTTTTTCTTCTCAAGGGGGAGGAGGACTATGTCTTTGAAATAAAGAAGACAACGAAGAAGAGTGGAGGAGAAGGAGTAGTCATATTTACATACGGCATAACCTGCAGCAGTCAACAAAGCATAGAGATCTGTTAGATAACACAACAACTCCGCACACACCAAGTCAGATAGCAAACATACAATAAACCTTTGCCTCCTCACCCGGCCATTATGTTGGAGCATCTCTCTTACTGAGCAATAATTACACATGGAGAGAAGAGCAATGCACAAATAATTGTAGGCAAATGATGTAAATCCCCTGATGGCTTTGTTTGGAAGAGCTCAGACATGGCTGCAGACTTAAATTTGTATGCGGGCATTTGATTTTCAGGAGCAGGCCCAATAACATTTTAGGCGTATTGATCAGGCTGATTATAGCCCACAATTATAAGCACATCCTCCCTGTGTATGCGCAATGTTCACAGATCTGGGTAAACAACACAGGTGAAGTCACTGACAGTTAATTTACCAGGTCAATGGAAAAGCATCCCATCTGGATTTTTTTTCTTCTATTTTGATGCTTTTTTATGCACTCTAGTACCCTATTTACATGAATATATCTTAATCATTGAAACATGTAAGTGTGAAGCCTATCCTGCTGCTAAAACTCTTTGTTACTTTCCAGATTGATGCATTTGTGATTTGAATTGTGGTGGTTAAGTATGCTGTGACTTTTCTACTTTTCTGTAACTTTGTGTCACTCAGGGCTGACAACCAGACACACACACACACACACACACACACACACACACACACACACACACA
>NW_022280050.1:20382-28502 GCF_004355925.1 Anarrhichthys ocellatus
ACACACACACACACACACACACACACACACACACACACACACACACAAAGAGTTAGTTTAGAGACCAGCATTTATTTTGAAAGGCTGTTGTGTATCTCAGTAGTCTCTTACACACATTACTTTTTCGTTGTTTTTTTTAATCTAGCTGCACATTGGCTCACATTTATTTACAGGCCTAGACTTAAACATGTTCAGAGTTAAGCCCTGATCAAATTAACTGGTGACAAGTTATCTATCTATTGATCACCTGAATTTATGTAATGTTCAGTAAATATCACAATAAAAGTTGATTGTTTTTTGTCTAAATAGTACAAATGTTGAAAGGCAACAAGTACTACTCATCATTACGATTGTTGTTGAGTTACTCCTCACTCAGCTTGACCTAACGTTCTATTTCATTTCCAATTCATTGAAGTGAGGATTTCTTACAATTCCAATACAAATTCAAATTTAGAATATCCGTCGACAGCCGTAAAGCATAAGGTACACCTCTGACTCCATTAGCCAACAACATGCTAAGCTGAAAACATCTTAGGCTAGTTAGCTTTCGTCATCAATTTTGTTAAAGATGAAAGGCAGTCATATTTAATAAACCAAACAAACCTCGTTCTGTTGCCTCATTCTAGCAAGAAACACGTCTCATTTCTGTCAATATCATCACCAGTTGAGAGCATGTAAACAAGACAACTTTGGGGTAACGAGTACACAAAGTAAGATGCACACACACACACACACACACATACTTTAACATAGAACTCACACTATGCATATGAATATACAGTAGAGTGTATTATTCTCAGGGCTTCATAGAAACCGTTAACATTTTTGTGGTTGGAATACCGCTGGAATACCAACGAGCACATTGACAGGTTGTTGTTGCAAACATTCAACATGTATCATCACTGAACAGGGTAGTGGGTAGGGAGGAAACAAGAGAGGGGGAAAGGAAATAAAGGAGAGAAAGACAAACAGATATCAAAAAGAAAACCAGCAATAGCATTTAGCACATAAACAAGACATGATTCACAAGACTCCGTACTTTTTTTTTCAAGCTTCTGCCGGGGTTGGAGAGGCACATGCACAACAATGATCTTATCTTTGCACTGCATCTAATGCATTGACGAAAATGCATGTACAGACACAACAACTTTAAGCAGCCTTAATGTAGCCCTTCACAGTCAAAAGACAAGTGCACACAACAAACTGCAATTTTACAGCAAAATGTTTGTCTTAAGGGGACAGTTCAGTAAGTTGACATTAGGTTTACATCAGATGGGGCTCGTGCTCGTGACAGCACAAGAGGTAAACATCAATGGTGTCCAGCTTGGCTGAGCTGTAATGTTAGCTAGCTTAGTTAGCTAGCAGTATCGAGTGGCTGTAAACTATAAACACAAGCATCTTGTCCGTGAGTCGATGCACACTTCAGTCTGAACGGGGGAAACAGTTGTCAGTGTAGTTTGGTAGAAAGAAAACATTTCCAAAATAAAACTGCTCACAACAAGGTCTGTGGATTATTCTGAGTACTCAGGTTAAGATTTCTGGAAAGTTACATTGCTGTTGAGTTTTTATTTGGCACTTTAAACACCACAAGCCGAGTGTCCTTTAGTTCCATTATATTGGAGAGAAAGCAGACGCCTCTTCGGCCGATATCTCCAACACTCAGCAGCTCACACCAAAACAAGATTGATAAGTAGCACTAGAGGTAAAAGCAAACAAATGGTTTTTGGAGGGGGTGTTTTGAGGTGAGCTATCCCTTTAACGCCACATTTAATGTACCACGAATACTGTATGTGCTGCTGACTGTGACAATTGTTGTGGCTCTTGCATGACAGATACTGTAATCAGAATTGTAATTAAGCCAACAGGAGGGTTAGAAACTGCTGTAGATGGCTGTAAATTTAATTTTTTTAGCTTTGGAACATGTGGAGAAAATGACAAGTATAAAAACGTTCAAATTCAGTGAGCATTTTGGGAAGAAGAAATGGTCATCATGTTGACGCATTCCAGGAGATGAGTTTCCTTCTGCAGCTATCATGCTGCTGTTAACTTTTATTATAAAAGAACAAACAGCCTTTTTTTCTTACCCCACGTCTCCCCAGTCCATATTATTTCTTTGTATTTTTCTCAAGTGTTTCTGTGTACTTTTTTGTTTGGCTTGTCACTTTCCTCAGTTGTGGTTCTCAAGGTCCCAGCAGGAGAAGTGCAGTTTACTGGAAACAGAAATACATTTCCAGACCATCAAAATTCATGCAACAGCATGTTTTCTTTTATTGACAACAGAGAGCCCTATGGCAATGCACTCCCTGAGAGCTTCTAAAGGTGGTAAATGATTGTCTGCAGTTAGACGGATGGATGCAGCAACTACCAATACTAAAACATCAATTTAGATGTGTTTTGGTTGTTGAATAAGTTGCATTTCATCTTTTGGCACCTCACAGGGTCAAAAGACATATTAAACTTCATCTGCATTGATGTTTTTTAGTTTCCAACCATTTATGTTATATTCTTTTTCATAAGGGGGTTCAAGACATGTTTTCCATTTTTGTACATACAGTCAAACATTCGTTTGCCCTCGATACCTGCTTAAAGGAATACTTTGTATCATTTAGGGGGATTAATTGGCAGAAATGGAATATAATATTTATAGCTATGTTTTAATCAGTGTACAATGATATGGAACTAAGAACCACAGTGTTTCCGTTAGCTTAGGAAAAGGAATTTATATCTACGTAGAAGAGAACGGGTCCTCTTCCACAGAGTCTGCCATGTTGCACCACCATGTTTCTACAGCAGCCCATAACGGACGAACACTAACGGATACTGGCACTAACGAGAGCCATTCTCAATTTTACATTGTCTGAAGGTAGGGATGCGTTTCGAAACTGGGTGACTTTGCTGTGGATGCAGAGACGATATTTAGATATATTTAAAAAACTTTAATTCTAATCCTGTTCTAAATTTATTTGCAGATGGGTATTTGGTTGGTTGCAATCTGCAACACCCGACTAGATCTTACACACTGTTCCTTTAAGAGTTTCAATGAAGTGGGTTGGAGAGGATTGGGCACCTAGAAACTTTTTCATCGGTCTCTACCGCATGTTTTGACATGTTTGACATGTTTTGGCAGCTACAGTGTTTCCTCCTCATCCTCAGCTGTTGCACTTGGAACAGGCAGATTTTCCTTCAGCGAGATATCGTCCACCCGCTTGGGGCCGCCGTCCTCGGGTTCCTCAGGTATGGATGGGTCAGAGTTACTGATCACGTATCCTGGGAGGGTGCTGATCACGGGAGGACCTATGCTCCGATGAACACGGCTTGAAACGAACGTGGTGGAGCGTGCGGAAGGGCCAGCCCCTGCCAGGTGGTACTGGCTGCTGGTGCTGTTGTTGATGCCAACAACGACGGAGCCGTAACGGTAGCGGCCGCAGACCACCGGGCCCTCCCACTCAAAGGCCAGGTTCCAACGTGTCCATGTTTTCTTTATCTCTGTCTGGACCTGTGGGGATGGAAAGAACAAAGGATATAAATATAAAGAATTATACTGCAAAATTATCTTGATTTGATCCAGGCTAATCTTTTAGTTTTAGGTTTCTGTAAACCTTAAAACCTGGTTTATTTCTTTTATTTCAGTGAAGACTTGATACTTTAGTTTGGACTGTAATTCAGCATATTCAAAGTATAAAAACTCCTGCAGTATGTCAAATGTTAATACAAGCAAACAATTGTCTGATAGGAAACGCAAAGCAACAAAAGCATCCCAAAGGAGTCATGTTTTTGTCCATGTGGCTAATGCAAGTAAAACATTCACTCGCCTTTTAGCTCAGGTTTGGTCTCCACCAACTCCTGAGAAACATTATTAAGGTTTTTAACTTGCTAAATCTTCAATCTTGCAAATCTCCCCACTGTGGGACTAATACAAGATTATCTTATTTTATCTTATCCAGCATCATAACTTCATCTCCCCCACTTAAATTTACTACAAGGAAGTTTTTACTGGTTATCAAACAGTGTTAATTTAAGTAATGGCTGAGACCCTTCCACATTATCTGAGTCATTTGTTCCAGTGCTAATAACAAAATGATGCTTCATTGAGCTCTAGCCAACTGAAAATAAAAATCATCAGATTCTTTTTTAGCTATTTGAATTGCAGTAACTCCTGGAGGATGAAAGAAGTGCTGCCCAGGATACAATGCGGATCACAAAAGGCAAGCGAGAAAAGAACAGAGGGGGTTTTGTGAAGCGAAAACTGGCAGAAATGTTTATTCTTGTTTTCAATTGAGAGTGCATATGAGAGAGAGAGAGAGAGAGAGAGAGAGAGAGAGAGAGAGAATCACAGCTCTTTTCATCACATTTCATTTGCTTGCCGTTCTTTTTTTAATTTGCTTTAATTTTGCAGTGTTTGTGCTTCTTCTGTGCGATCAATCCACTCACCTCTCCGTTGCAGAAGCAATAGATAATGGACACAAAAAAGCCCTGAAAGGAAGAGATTGACATACGAGTTGTGAGCTCAAATCTCTTGGAGCAAGTGAGAAAAAAACTGTCTCGAGAGCAATAATCACAATAATTGAAATGTCATTCTTATCTGAGTGCGATACAGACACGATCTTTTATCAAAAGAAGGATGTTCCAGGTCATCCATCTCTATGCCTCAAAGAGTGCTTTTCTTGTGAAAAAAAGAGACGAAATGGTACTCTCTGGGGGTTGCCGTTTTGATCTGTTTCACCTCTTGTCCTTGCTTCTCACAACGATAAGAAGTTACAGGAGAGACACAGTGTCTTTCTGAAAATGGTGGGTCATGGGAAGATGTGAAGGTGTGTGTCTGTGTATGTGTGTTTCTGCACACGTGTGTGTGTGTGTGTGTGTGAGTGCATTGCTACATTTCTTTTCTGGTGAGAGGCATCCACACAGCGACTCTCTGAGAAGTATAAATCAACAGTGTATGCTGGTTCATCCTAATAATTGCTATTCAGTCCTCATTTAAGACCTGTGGGGGAAAAATGTATTTGTGTCCTGAAATATATTTGTGTAAATATTATATGGGGGGGGATTGTGGTTGCTGTTGGATAGTGTTACTAAGCTGACTTCGAGGTGTTGGGTTGTTTACACATTAATCAGTCAGCCACTACAGTAAAAATACTGAACTGCTCTACCTGCTCTGTGAATGTGAGGACCAACCTTGAGTTGGCTCATGCTTGTGGGAGTGCTTGCTGTAAAAGGGCATCTCGAGTTGAGTTTGAGGGCAGATTTCCACATAACGTATCAGCTCTCTGCAGTGTGAAAATATCTGAAGAGAACTGCGTACCTGAAAGGAATTGAAGAACAGCTCACAGTACATGCGGACCTCCCAGCTCGATCCTTCAAATGTATGAGGCATCCCAACAAAGATGATGTAGTGGATGCCAAACACCAGCACTAACACAAGGGTGGACTTTGCCAGTTTCCTACGGAGACACAGACGCACACAGAGAACGTAAATATGGAAGCAAAGCAGAGCCTAGACCTGAAAATAGGAATATCAGCCGATTCTTTTACATCCTGTGGCAGACAGATAGATAGATAGATAGATAGATACTTTATATAACAGTACATTTAATATTGCTGGAAAATAAATAAGAAATAAATAAGAACTGAATTTTATTCAAAATGAATTGAATGAATGAATGAATTGAAGAACATCTAAGGTCAATTAAACATGATTGAGAGTCAATTTAAGATGTATCTCTGTACTGCACTGCACTCTTTGTCATATCTGCAAATATATACACCAACAACACCAATACTGTCTCTAATGTAGGTTTAATGTGAATGTGGTTAGAAAATTAGCAGTTTGATAAGAGATTAATTAAGACATAATTTAGTAAAAGCATTAACTTGGCCATCTTCATACTGTATGTGTCAACGCATAACAAAAATGTGTGAAAAGCAAATATCCTTCTTTAGAAACAATTTGAGTTTCCCATCAAACAGAATGAAAGAAATCGTGTTTTGTGTAATTAAATTATTAGCAGCAAATTAGTTTTATCGTAAAAGGGTTAATGGCTTCTAACACCTTAGATACTGAGATCAGTGATCATTTGTTGTTGCAAAGCTCACATTTCTTCCACAGATTTAAATGAGTACAAACAAATTGTTCTTCAGGGAATATTCATTTTAAAAGAATTTACTTTGCTTCCTACTTTGTGTAAGCTTAATGTCAGTGTGGGGAACCTGCATTATAAACTATCCTCGGGTCTCTATTTCCCAAAGCATACTACAGCTTTTTGGTATGTCTGACTTCAGTCAGAATCCAGTCAACTAATCTACACATCTAAATCAAGAAGTGACAGATATTTGGATTTGTCCTGCAAAATAACTTTTTTTCCACTTGGCGCTGATTGTATACACATTACAGAAGTCCTGACGGCTCGTTTCTGAAAATGGGATGTGCATTTATCAATGAATTGAGTATTTTTATGGCACACTGACCTGCTTTAAAATAAAAAAGACATGGAAATCTCACTTTCTATAACATGGGACCTTTAACACACACTAGAGGAGATAAAAGGTGTGTTACATGTGCACAGGGATCCTTTCAAGCCATATCTGAAATAGACAAGCATCTGCATACAGTTCATCGCTCTCATGTTCAAACCAATGGCAGTGTCTGTGCCACACAGCCATGAAATAATGGCAGGTAAAGCTCAGATGTGCCTCCTGAGAAAACGATGCAAGGTTCTTCATTTCTTACTTTGAATTCATGGAGAACATCGAGATTGTATCTAGCAGCAGCCCTGGGCATGCAATCAACCTGACAGAAGTGAAGAGTCCTGATTGGAATTGTCTGCTAACAGAAAATGGAGATATCTACAGTCCCTTAAAGTTCAGGTGAGGACTTCAGCTTCTTCTCTTCACATAATGATCCATCCTGGAAATAAATTAAGTGCTTTGGAGTCTATTGCATCAATTTAAACTCTACTGGGGTCCAGGAAAATGTTCGCAATAACTCCAGGCAAAGAAAATTCACTCCAAGAGGCTGACCATCCTCTTTGCAGGAGCAATTCTGACAACCATATCAAACTGTAAATTACCTGAAAGGAGAGTATGTGCATTCATTCATCATGCTGCTTCCAGTCACTGAACAGAACGGATTGCAGCAATTCTCTGCAGGGACAGGGGACGGATCTGTCTCCTACTCTGTAGCAGCTCTAAACTGTCACATGTGTATTTTAATTTACTATTAGCATGAGTGCTGTCAGTTAATTATAATCAAAACACGATTTCAGCCAGGCCACAAAGCTAAATATGTAAACATTTAAATAATGCAAAATGAAAACTAATCATAATACTCTATGGGATACATATTCATGGTCATTTTGACAGTGATCTCCTTCCCTGTCTCCTTCTCTTAGCAATTCTATCCTTACTGCCCGAAAATGTGAAAATAAAGAATAAACAAGGTCCGGCCTGTGTAACAGAGAATGTCATGCAATCCAAAATGCAATTTGCAGTCAGATTCAATACTTTTTAGAAATTGCAGTTTTAAAATTGCTTCCAACGCATCCATGCTAAACCGGCTGCTTGTTATTATTCGTCACCCGAACTCATTAGGTTTGGCTTTTTATGAGTGACATATAAAATACTATTATACATATATTTGTAAATTAAAAATGAAATAGAATATTTATAATACTGTAAACCATGAAATATGAAGTTGCAATAAAGTGTCGTTTTTGCTTTAATCTCCAGCAAGTTACAGGAGTTATCACATTGTTAGTGGGCAAGTTTAATCAGCATTGAAATTCAGTCTTTGCAAATTCTATTCACGTTCGCAGTTTTCTGAAGACGACAGCTATTATCCCTCACCTCTAACGTTATATTTGGCTTACATTCATCTTCCAGCATGGATGCCAATTTGCTGCAACCAATCACCTTCATCTTTTCTGACAGTCTGCTTATCTACCCAAAGCAACCTCGCTTGCAGCATTCAATACAGTGCTGTTCTCAGATAATACACTTTCATTATAATGTTTTTATCTGACACATTGATTCCTGCACCTGCGGAATAAAAGTGATGATTGCAGATGTGTGTGTGTATGTGTGTGTGTGTGTGTGTGTGTGTGTGTGTGTGTGTGTGTGTGTGT
>NW_022280050.1:28512-114350 GCF_004355925.1 Anarrhichthys ocellatus
GTGTGTGTGTGTGTGTGTGTGTGTGTGTGTGTGTGTGTGTGTGTGTGCATGCAGTAAGCCTGTTTTGTTCACACTACACAACTTGCTTTCTTGCACTTGGGAGTCTTGTGGTCATTGTGGTTTTGACACTACAAGACTGACCAGCGACATGTGGACAAACACTGCAATATCTTTCAGCAGGAGGAATCCCTGATGAGTATGTCATGGTCTCCAAAATACATTTAGCCACAACCCGTGTCTTGCGCTCTCATTGGCTGTAGCGCCACGACAGACTACCCTTTAGCTAGAACGTTGCATGTGTTACTGTATGCTTAAGTGTTGGTCAGAAAAACAAACATTTTTGTAAAACGTGGTCAGTATGTGCTTATGAAAGTTTAAATCTCTTGTTTTCCCCTTCTTTCAGTGGGTGAACAGTCCCATTGGCACGGATGGGCACTCAGGGTCGTGGCCTGCACACTGATCACTCACTTAGTAACTACTTAAATGGGGGCCGAATGAATATTACATGCACACACCGTGTTTCAAACTTGTTGACTTTCTCGGCGGACTATTTTCAGACCCTTTTAGCGACTTTCTGCTCGAGTAAACTCTGACAGAGTCTCTCCCTCCCTCTCCTCTCTCCCCCCCTCTCGTCTCTTACCGTGCTCACACAGGCAGGAGTGAGTTACTAAGGGCTTCGGTGTTGCCAGGTCACTTTGCCGAGGCTTCACCCTAAACGTTTTTCTGTGTAAGCCCGAATTAAATTGTATAATGTGAGCCAATTGTGAAGCCTGTCAAAATAAATGCAGGTCTCTAAATGACCTGTGTGTCTGGTGGTCAGCCCTGAGGGAAAACAGGTCACAGTGGGAGGAGTAGAGGGGAAATGGTAGAGCGTAATTGACATGCAGATATAATAATGTAATAATGAAATGCATGAACACACAAATTTACATCAAATTCCACCCCTGGAGACAAAGTGGACTGCTGGTTTCGTAGATTCGTTCAGTTGAGAACACACCTGTACTGTTTCCTGGTGTCGTATCTCCCTGCGTTTGTCTCTCGAATTTTAGTGGCCAACACTCGTACGATGTTCACAAACAAGATGAAGTTGAGCTGAAACAGAAGAACAGAGACGGAAAAGCTCTTCATTTATGCAGTCCATGTCAGTGTTCTTACTTCCTGTTACTATAATTGATATATCTGTAAAATAAATAATGTTTACTTGTTAATGGCTGAAAGATAAATAATAATTATATGTCTACATTTAATTAAGAAAAACATTTTTTACAAAGTTTACAAATACAGAGCTATAGCTGAGCTGTGAATACTTGATACATTATATCTAGTTTCATCTATTCCACACAAATTCAATTTTAGTCCATTCAGATATGCTGTAGGTCTGTAAGCATCCTCTAGTTAAATAAAAACAAGAGTCTACAGCTACGCTAGCGGCTCTGTAAAGTTGTACACAACAGGGCCTTGAGCAAAATTCTCATGCCAGCCTGCTAATATGCCAACATGTTAAATGACATTTGGTCATTGGAATAAAATTGTCAGCAACACTAGTCTGAAAGTGGTTATGAAACAGAAAAACAGTGCCGATGTGAAAGAGCTGTGTTGACTAGCTAATTATACACAGCAGGGATTACTTATGATTTCAGTCACCGAACTCCATGATTCCTTGCCACTCCAATCAGAGGAAATGCATCATTTAATACAAATCTTAGCAGTAAAAGTGGACTGTCAGCCAGGGAGCAAGAGTTCTGCTCACTGGTCTGGTCACTAATTGATTGAGACATAAAGAGAGTTCAATCATTACGGTGATTTCATACGGTGTGGCTTTTTTCCAAAGTCTCAGTTTGTTGTTGAAACAGATGATAACAGCACAGTCCAGAAAAGCTGTTAAAGGGTTATGTTTTGTAGATTATAACCTCTTTTTTATTGATAACTACACTTTTAAAATGTAACTGGTGCCAGAGGATCTGCTGGACTGATTTCTGGACAAAAGCTACTAAAAGGTGAAATCCTTTGCATATTCATCCTCATACACAGGTTTACAAACAAAGTGGCAAAGCAGTGATGGGAGTGTGTCTACGTCTGTCTTCGGCCTGGATTTGTCTGTATGGAAAGTTAATCAGCAAAGTTCATCACAATTCAACCTAAAGGGAAACATGAATGTCTGAACCAACCCGTGAGTCAGAAGGATCCATCCTCTGGGACCAAAGATGTCTGTACAAATATTTCATGGCAGTTAAAGTAATTTGAGATATTTCAGTCTGGACCAAAGACCGACTGAGCGAGACCGATATTGCCATTCATAGATCCTGTGTTGTTTAATGAGTTAAGGTATTACAGCTCTGTCGGTTATTAGAAGCCCATTTCTCACCAACATTTTTGCAAGGATGCAGACATAATAACTTTCCTGAAGTAAAGATTTCTCAAATATATATTGACCTATTAGAAGTGATTATAATGAATTCACTGCATTAGAGCATGAGGGTTGTTGGAGACCTACAACATAGCATGTGGTCTTATTTCTGCAGGTTGACACTTTCTGTAGCCTCAATAGAATCGGTTACAGCGAGCAGCGCACTAGTCCTGATGAAGAAATGCTGTCTCATTAAAATCTGCAGGACAACTCAAGGCAGTACATGTCAACAAAATAGTGTAATCTTTTTTAGTGGTTTCATTGTGGTGTCTTCACAGCGAGACGCTGCATGAACAAAACAAACTGCCTCTATCTTCTCTTTCCTTAATTTGTGCTTTCATGGCAGGCTGCAATGCTCAAAGACTCCCCAGCCAGTAGAGGAGTTGTGCACATTATAAATGATAAAAGACAGAGCGAGACTGTGAATCCTTATTGATTTGCATGATATTCATTTGCAACAAATACTGTTGTTTCACGACACAAAGCTAATTTGAATTAGAGAAAGATCAAGAAAAGGATGAGAAAAGCACTTTCTACATAATGAATATTAGTCATTCACTTGCTGCTCCTCTGTTTATAGAATAACCCAGACATCATTAAAAACATGCTGTCTTAGACTTAATTGTGCTCAGATGTTTGCTTTAGTTTGTTCCAACTTGTTTTGGAGCCTGTAGGCGTTGATTATTTAGGAATTGGTTCTTACCTACACATACAATACATCCAAGTTTTCTTTAACTTAAAGTGAGTCTGGTCAGTTGGCTGTTATACCCATTTTATGTTGTGCATCATTTGGATTTATACCCTAACTCAAACACACGCACACAAAATGCCTTACTTCATGCCTTAGTACATTTCTTGACAACTTCTCAAGCTACAATCACACATAGCGATAGCAACTTCAAACTGTATTTCACGCCCACACTCTTACCCCGATGGCTGTCAGAATGGGAACCTGGTAGATCCACTTTATGTTACCAGCACTTAACTCCCAACACCTGCAATTAACACAAGTACAGAGAAAAAGGAAGGAGAGGATGACGTTAGAAAAGCAGGAGAAATAAGAATGCAGTTGGTATTATTCAAAAGACACATGCAGAGAGTACACATGTTGCACCAAATAAATGATTAAGGTCAGTGGGAAAGAGAAAAAGGGAGGTTAGATATTCAATTTTGAAGTAAGGAGTTATTCATATTGTCCCAACCAAAGAGGGTGTGTGGAAAAACAGACAGATAGATAGTAGCCAGGCCCTAAAGCATACTCACAAGGACAGATGCAGGAGATCATTCCTGCCCGCTGCAATAAGACTGTACAATAAATCACCTCTGGCTATAACACTACTACACTGTTGTTTGTTTGCTGTTGGTTAATCTTTGCACTACTGTTTACTTTATTTAGTTAATTAATTTAATAATATACTATTTCATTGTATATACTGTGCATTTTTATACTTAATATTTTTATTTTTTACTCTATTACTTCAATTGCTGTAACGAACAAATTTCCCCTTGCGGGATGAATAAAGTATCTATCTATCTATCTATCTATCTATCTATGGTCAATTTGACTCTAAATGAACATCATGCTGTATTGAAGAAGACTTGAAACTAGCGATTGAGACCATAAACTGAGAAGTATGTTTACTAAGAAGTATGGTCTTTTTCTCACTTCTATGCACACAGAATTGTTTTTTAGTCGCCCTCCGATGGCCACTAGAGAGAATGCAAGTTTAAAGCACTTCCGCATTGGCTTCACTTTTCAGAACCGGAGGTTTCCGCCTGGTTTTAATGTCATAATTTGCCTTGTAGTAGAGTCAGATTGTCTACTCTTTTCTCTTATTTACATTATCTCTTCATACATTACATCAAATATATTTCTATATACATACTGGTGTGACTATTCGGTACTATTGCAATGCTCGTTCAGAACTCGCCTGTTCAGAATGGCCTGTTTCTTGGATCCTGAGCAACACACCGGCTGTGACATAGTTGCATTCCCTAACAATGCAGCGAGAGCAAGCTGTACCCAACGTGCGGCTCGGCAGTGTAACATATTAATATTGTTATTAACACATATTAATATTGTAGTGAGCTCTTGTTACATTCAGTTTCCGGTTATCCACAGACAGCACAATTCAAAATGAAAGCAAACATCTCCGCCCAGTGTGATGCATGCAAAATCTCTGAAGAATAGAGACACAATTCAATAAGATCTTGCTGCCCCTCATCTGTTTCATGTGAAACAAGCTCCATTTCACACTTTTTTTTGTAGTCAACCATCCAAGTTAGTTTCCATCGCAACCTTCACTATCATGTACTACTTATTGAGCAGAAGGAAGAAAGGGTGGGTGTGTTATGAGGACAAACAGCTATCTTTTGTTTATTTGTGTTGGATACTATCTGTTGTATTTACTTTGTTTTCCTTAAATGCAAATGTAGACTGAAAACAAATAAAAACAATGTAGCGAGCGACGGAGAGCGAGCTGCACCCAGCATGACGTTTGGCGAACAGTTAATAGGGATCCCCTCTCATTAAACACAAAGTTCTCGATGTATGTGAAGGACAGACAGACAGTTTCTTGCTTTATTGTTAGATGTTGTACCGAAAAGGGTGAAGGAGTTTGGCCTGGCATTGTCTCCATATGTGAACCATCACAAGGAAAACGTGCATCACGAACACAAACACATAGCTTCCCACAAAATGTCTGTTTCAGGGGATTATGCAAACACGATTATGCAGATGTATCGCAAATGTTGAACAGGCGTCAAGTCTGCCAGAAAGTGTACTTTGCATGGTGTCTAAACACAACCAAAATGTAATGTGGGGGCGGGGGGGGGGGGGGTGGCATGCAAGAGTTGCTGTGCATTACACACAGAAACTTCCGAAACTTGGTGAGTGTGGTGTGGTAGCCTGAATACTAGAGAATATCAAGTTGTTGTCGTCTCTACTGTCTTCAATGTATAAAGTTCCACTTTGCCAAAAGGCTATGGATTTCGTTAGGGATGATTCTCATCCAGAATCTCTCTTTGAAGATGATGCTACCTTGAAGGTTATATGGCTTTAAATATAAGTGGTTCAAAACCAGTGCAGTATGTTCCCTGAGGCTGTCAAGAGAGTTGTATGTGAAATGTTGTTTTCACTGTCGCTCATTGTTTGTCTTACTCCTTTGGGGACTGAGATAAAGAGATAAAGTTAACCCAATGTACCTAAACTCGTAATAAACTCAAAATATATTATGACCAGTTCATTTCTGGAAGAGTCACTTAAAGGATCCACCACCAGGGAACAACCACTCAGCATATGTTACATTAGCTTCTAGTGTCCACTCACATAAAAAATGTAATTTAATAATATTTAGATGTAGACATTTTGCTGAAGACTAACGACACTGTCTGGAGGGCTTTTCAAGCTTAGAGAAAGAAAAATTGTTTGTGGAAATTATGTTTTGTACTGCATTGACAGCTATGCTCTATTAAATGTGTCAGCCTCGTATACTTTTGCTTTTTGTTGGTGGAACTTGCAGAACGCATTTGTACATCTCTAGCATGACACACTCAATATTAAGCTGTTGAAATGTGTATTTGTTTCTGTAGGGTAACTTTTGTCATAGACTTAAAACTATACATTTTCACATCATTTTGGAACACTATTATTACTATAAATAACATCCAAAAAGTGTAAAGAGAAAACTTGCTATGGATCAATAATTATTTTATTATTTACACATCACAGACTTTGTCTGAACATTACATTTTTCTCGCAGTGTTTGCCCTGTACAATCATTTACTGTAAATCAAAAGAACGGATTTAGAAAACGTTTAAATTATTGTTCATTAAGTATATTAATTCTCTAATACAAAAGTTATGATGAACTAATTATTAAGCTTGCTGTGGACAATAATAATAATATCTAGAAAATGCATTTTCTGCAGAAATGCAGTGTAAATGCAGACAACTTTTATGCTTTGTCCAAAAAATGTCCAAATCTGTGGACCGCGAAACAGTCAGGAATCAAACCGCTGACTCTGCGATGTGTAGACATGTTCTCTAACCGCCCTGATTGTGTGTGTTTTTGAGTTTTGATGCCACTGCGCTTTACAGGGCCCTGACCTCAATCTCATTCACTGCGAGTGGACCACACCAAAAGAGTGACGGCTAGTATAGCAGCATATCAATGTCCATGGTTTTGGAATGAGATATTTAACAATCACATACAGGTGTAATGTAATTTTTAATATACCTAGTTTTTCGGTCATGAAGTGTACGTGATATGACACCTTTTAAAAGTTGAGCTCCTCTTAACAAAAATGTATTCAGAGTTCTATTGCAATTTAAATCATGCATAATTAGATTTCACAGATGATTGAAATGTCACCACAATTATGCGATAATTATAACATCCTGAAATTCTCTTTGTGTCTCGTTTCATGTTTATATTCAAACTAGTTGACCTTTTTTAAATGTTGGTGTCTTCTATTTGTTTTGTTTTAAAAGAAGACATTTAGAAACAGTACGACGTGCTCTCTCACCTTGCGTCTGCTAGCATTGCCCTGACAATCGCCCACACTGCCACAAAAACAGCTGGAACACCTGAAATTAACAAAGCAAAAAACAAACAGTAAGCTGTGCCATGATGTAACATCCTTTCTTTACCTGATTTCATTTCTAATATATGGTCTCAAGGAAAGAGAGGTATGATGTCTGAAGACATCAAACAGAGATAATCAGAAGGAGCATGAGCTGTCTTAGGAATTGTATGGAAATCATTGGGGGGGTGGAGAGAGAGTGCAAAACTTATAAGATATATAAATCGATATCAGGAAATTAAATGGCCTACATCTTGATAGAATATTTTAATATTTAATAGATTCACCTTACTCAATGCCGTCATATTGGTCCTATAGCTTATAGTTGACTGTGGTGGGAAAAATAAAACCTTGAAACAAAGATCTGATCCTCTGTATATTTTTATCACCCATTGTGCATGGTCCCCAATTAGCTTTGAATGTTCCTTTTAGGGCATCGCACGCGTCACATGAATCACATTTTGACATCTGCACCCATTTCTTTTCATGTTTTTTTTTAACGAGTATATACAAAGACACAGACCCCATTATTGCCCCCGCCAAAGAGGTTATATTTTCAGTTTGGTTTGGTCTTTTGTCTGTTTCTCAGCAGGATTGGAGAAAGACTTCTGGCCCGCTCTTCCTGAACATTTGGTGGAAGGTCGCAGCATTCAATTTCAGGTGAACAAAACACATTTTTTCCACTTTCACTAACATTGTGAGATAGGGCATGGTCTTGATGGAGGACTGCCATTCCAGTTTTCTATGTTATCTCACACACTGACAGCATTTACTGTACACAAACAAATCTGCTGTGCTATTCAACTGTATTCACACTTAATCCAGACAGCCACCATACACAGACATGCATCGATTTGATCAGTCTTAATGTATCAATGTAGAATCAATCAACCCCTCTCGATCAATTCTGCACTTTTTAAGACTAAGTTTAGATTTAACTTATTTAAGGTCCTGAAACAAGCTACGGTGCACTTCAAAAAGCCAAAACATAGGCATGTGGTGTTATTGATTGTTTTAAAAAGGCACGGTGGAGAAATCGGAAACGAAGAAAGTAGAGTGTGACCCACCATTGAAATAAAAGATCTAAGATCATCAATGCACACATTCCACTTACTACTGGTGCAAGACCATCCAACCAGCTGAGTCAACGGATGGGGTACTAAAGTTTTTACTGTTTTATAGCAGCTTGTTGAAATGTTAATTTTACATAAGAATTCAGGTCAACGCCCAGGGAATGTAATAG
Organism: Anarrhichthys ocellatus; assembly: GCF_004355925.1. Taxonomy (NCBI): domain Eukaryota; kingdom Metazoa; phylum Chordata; class Actinopteri; order Perciformes; family Anarhichadidae; genus Anarrhichthys; species Anarrhichthys ocellatus. The sequence goes on from NW_022280050.1 coordinate 36,747, forward strand.
ATAATGCATGCTATTACTTGTGTGGCTTCATGAATATGTCTACAATCTTAAACAGAAGTGATTGCATAGGATTGGGATTGTGGCTGTGCAAGACCGACCTCTCTCAGATGAAATGTCCCTCTGTCATCTAAATATGACAGCTTTCTAAGAGTCACCATGATCGATCAGTGGAACCTAAACTGGATGAGACGTGTTCCCCCATCTTTCTTTGAATTGATAGGTTATTCCACCAGATAGACACATTTTAAATGAATGCTACATAAAAAAAAGAAAGAAGCGGAGGCTGAGAGAGCCTTATGTGAGTTTGAGAGTAAAGTGCAGGGATGTAACCATAATCTTACGCTGATCTCTGAGCACAGCACGGAAACAGCAAGGAGTTAATATAACTTGTTCCATGGGCACCCGATGACAGCTAATGATAATTAGAGCATTTTCATCTATATTACAGGCTAGTCAGAGGATTTGGGCACCTGCCATCCATGTTAACATCTATCTAAAAGTTAAAATCAAGTTTGCAAAGAAAAGCTATTCAAAACGGCCATGTCAGAGTGACTACATTCATGTTTTCAGAGGTTAGGGCGTGTTTATTAATGATTCTAGGTGTCAGTTTGACATTGCAGTGAAATCTATCCGACACGTCTCCTCGGCACAGCTTTTTTTTTGTTCACCAGCGAGGAGATGATTCCCTTTTTATCACCAGATGAATTCACACTATCGAAGCCAAAGAAGCACATAATGTGTGCTGCAAAAATAAGTCGGTTCGTAGATCTCCAGGGAGGAAACTAAGGGGTGGATGCATAACTTGACAGAGCTGTTTTTAGACCTGTCAAGAAAAATGCATCCCATCCCAGAGTGTCTTATGCTTATGAAAAGAAGATGATGACACAAAGCAGATTTAAGATACCTTGCGGATTTTTATGTCACTATTACCGCTATGGAGCAATGTTTTAATAAGAGGGTCTCCATGTTGTCATCATTTCTGTTTTATGAAGAAACATCTCAAGAATACACAAAATGTGCATTGGCTATAAAAAGAGACTCCACAGGGCCCCTTTAACAAACATCCTCCAAACCTTTATCAGAATCCCCAGAACCAGAAATGATGGAGATTGCTAAAAGTCATACCTATTTCACTCTTGAAATTCTACATTAATAACTATTCAAAACACCGATCTGTATAATAAAAGTATATTGTTTTTTGATAAATTGTTGATGAAGATAGGGAATAAACAAATCACCTACAAATAAGTTCTCTTTTGTTCTCCCTCTAACTTCAACCACACTGATCTAAAGCATTATAGTCCATAAAAACAAGATGAAACATTCAGAGGAACAATTGTTGTATTAGACCATACGAAAGCACTGCAACTCAAACTGTTTTTTTTTAGCCACAAAAACAAAGACATTGAGTTTAATTAACAGGACGCTGCCTCTGTCAGACATTAGACAATACTTCCCAAATCAGCAACCTTTTTTTTTAATTATCATAACATGGTAGACGTGGCACGGAAGGCTTGAAAATAAAGGAGGCAATAACCCTAAAACAACACGAACATAATATCTACTTCATGTTAGCAGTGTTTAAAATAGCTTTACATTTAGAGAGTGTTTCAGAAATGCAGAAGTAAAAGGAAATCCTGTTACTCACAGCCCACTCACAGGCTACACAACTATACCCAGCATAAATTATGTGCCTTGTTCATGTAAACCCACAATCATTTGTCATTCTTGGTGCTTCTCTCTGTCATACAAAGCCTAGTGGGGTTTCTCAAATCTAAATACAGCACAGTATAACGCTTATTGATACTTTCACTGCTTTCGATATAATCAAACCAAACGTGAGCAGCCATTTAAATTCTGACAAGTCAAACACAGATCAGACAAAGATCTGACGTCGCTTTATTTTCCCCTTTGTGTTAACATCACTTCATAAACGAATGCTGATGGGGTCTAAAAACCTTTCATCTATTGAAATAGTACCAGCAGCTCTGTTGCTACTGATCCCCAGCTAATTTATTTTCATCCAAAACGCAAGTGTAGCACTTTGTAGAAACGTTCTTTAATTTCTCCGAAATATGCACCAGACATGAGCAGACAATATTGTATCTTCCGTATTTTTAATCATATTGATGACATGGCGATTATAACTGTATTGCAAGTTTACATCTGTATTAGCTAAAGCTTTCAGCATCGGCTGGATTTAAGTTGGTAGAGGATTGTTTAGAATGAATGATTTAGTCGTGCTGCACCATGTCATTATTTTTTTTTTGCTTACCCCATCCGATGAGGGTGAAGCCCAAGAGGTATTTGGAGTCGGATCGGAAGGCCATGAAGATGAGACTGTGGAGGTAGAGGCCTTCTACCAGGATCCAGTAGTAGTTGGTGGCCAGAAAATAGATGAAGAGGAGCACTGTCACCTTGCAGCCAATCTAATAACAAAACATCATCACTTTTATCACATCCTGTTTGTACCTGACACATTATTGTAATCACAGTACAAACTATTCTCACACCACAGCCGCCCTATAATAGAGTGTAGGATTTGAGCACATTGCTGTATAAATTTGCACAGCGATGAGAAAAAGTGAAACTATAATTACAAAGTTTGTCAATAAAGGCCATCAAATCAGCTTCAATTTATTGTTAGCCCCCACTTTTGGCCCACACATTTTGTTAACTGACAACCATTCATCTAATCACTATAATTGATATGACTATAATTATTTATGATAACAAATTATACATGTGGCTGCACAATCATGATAATAAATAAATACATCTGCATTTCCTCTGATAATATCTCAGTCATTCACAATTAATATCCTGAATTAACACAAGAAAGAACAAAGACACATTATTATTGTGCATGCAGTGCATTAATCTGCAAAGCTGTAACATAGTCACATTTTATACCTCACTTTGCCTTAGCTCACATTTCATAATCCATAAAGCAAGCATGAACAGCGATGTTTATTTCCAGAGGTACAGAACAAATACAGTGAGGAGAATATTTGCACTGGTGAGAACCCAGATAGTAAAATAGTTACTGTCTGCACATAATGAATGCAAGAGAAACGAGTAACATGAGAGCTAGTGACATGTAGTAATTCCAATGCCGACCGCATATGCTCACTAGCGGTCCCCTAAGATGAATTATATGTTTGTATTGTGTCACCTAACTTTAAAATAACTAAGGGATAATGTGGGCAAGGATTAAACAACATGGTTCAGTGCAAATCAAAATAATTGCTCTCACTCTTTGAGATTTGCAAGTTTATTGGTAACCTGACACAATTATTAATGACTCAAATCAGCTGAGTGAAAAAAAGCAACCCTGACCTTTGATGCCAATTTGAGATGACTGGAGTTATCTCTGAATTAAATAATAATAATTTAATATCTCGATTAAATAAGTACTTATTATTCAAGAGCAACATTCAGATCCCCCTGAATCTGAATGGGAGCGCTATTCCCTGTCTCAGTCAGACTCATGACTGGAGCTCACTGAGTCACTGCTTAAATGAGTTGTTTTATTAAATCTAACAAAGAACTAAATGTTAGATACTGAAAATGTAAATGTTGGTTATGTTCAATCAGAAAAGTCCCAGCGAAAGATTTGCTGTGGATTTGTGTGAATTTATAGGGATTGAGGAAAAGACATCGACGGGGCTTAGAGAAGTCTGATGATTTTTATTTTTTGTAAGCAGTTTTGTTCAGAACCATAGACTGTAAGAAGTAGTCATCGTGACGTCACCGATTGGTTTGTGGACTGACGTTATGAAGCCTCGAGTTTGGCGTTTTGGCCGTCACTATCTTGGATTACGGTCATCGTCATCTTGGCTTTTTTGCAATAAATGAACGAAAGTGATTATATTCGGACGCCCCTTTACAGCTCTGGTAGAGTAGCAACATGTCAATCACAAGGTAGCCCCGCCCCAAAGCATACTCAGCTTTATGGTCAATTTTACTAAATGGGACGATAATGTAATGAATGAACATCATGTTGTATTGAAGAAGACTTGAAACTAGCGATTGAGACCATAACCTCATGTTTACAATGTTTTATGTGAGAGCTCCATCACAAAAAATGTTTAGGTGCTCACACACAAAGTGTTACAACCATCCCAGGCTCCCCTATATCTTATAGACAGCCTATTTTGAGTGCTTCCCATTTTAGGTGCAGCAGCAGACTTTGTTACTGCTTGCCCCGCTGTCTTCATCTTTTTCCTCTCTCCCTGTGTTCCCTTTATGTGCTGGTGTAAATATGACATTGTCAGTAACCCTGTGTCTATACAATATAAGCTGACCTTCTAGTCCAAGTCACCTGTGTCTGCCCTTTCTCCAGCTTCCTTCTCTCCTCTGGTATCCCTCTTTGTCCACAGCGTGCACAATCGAGCGCCGCGATGACTCGTGGAGCCGACGCGCAAGACTAGACGGCATTATTTCCCAACTCGCATGGCTCACGCTGGGGACACTGCGTCCAGCATAAAGCTGCTCAGAGCAGCTCAGTGGGGTCATGGTTTGCAGTGACATTTTTCTTGGTGGAGTGAGAGCGTGACACAGAGCTTGACTTTACTCAGGTCTAATAGCCAGGAAGAAAAAAAGATTCAAACAAGTAGATCTGGCACTTACATACTGAGAGTTGTCCACTGGTGCCATGCTAACTGCCTTTAAGTTGTCCAACAGGGCAGAATCAAAGTCCTGCAATCCAGCACTGGAATAGACGACTTTGTCCTTCACAAAGATGCTGACTGCCCGTAGCATGAAGGACACAAACAGGTGCATGTGGATGTAATTCCTGGTGCAGTGAAGACGCCTGCCGAGAAAACAAACAGGATTCACTGGTATGAATTCATAATTAAGATTATGCAATCCAAACAACTAAGACATAAATCACATTTATATTACCTCAGGTTGATTGGTCGCTGATGCGTGTATAGTTAGAGGACAATAGGTCCTAATTGAAGTACAAGTTCAAGGCTAGTCTTCAAGTATTGCTGAGTAGATATAGAAGAAAAATATAAAAGCCTTTAGTTGGGGTCGTTTGAAGAAGCGAAGATTGTTTCATCCCAGTTTAAGGCTATAATTAAATCACCCCCATTTCCCCTCATTATCTACAGTCAACTATAATGTGGAGGTTGATTGGGGGAAAAGAGCTATTTAGGTGGCATCTATAAGAAAATATGGCCAACCGGCTTTGTAAAATGCCTGAGTGTCTTTCCACTGTAAGCCGTCAATGCAGCACAAGCCTGACCTGCAACAGTCATCAGCGTATTAAGCGTAAAAGTGGTAGTTTAAATCTCAAACTGTTTCTTCGGTTACATTTCTGCACTCGCATTGCTTTCACTGACTCAAGCTCTCAGGGACTTTGTAACCCGCATCATTGTGCGTCTAAAGGTCTGGGAGCCGCATTGTTGTCCCTGCAGAAGCCAGCACACCTCCCTCTTTCTGAGATGTGAAATGTAATTTATTGTTTTCAGTGGCTGCAGAAGGTTCAGAAATTGTAGTGGAGGTTGACAGTTGCACTTCAGCTGAGTTTCCTCTGTACGAACCATACAAACATACAGTATATCTTCCTCCTAATCAGCACTAGTGTTGTTGTTGTTGCTGCTCATAATTACTGTTTAAAAAATCCTCACAACCTCTTTTCAGTTAATGATGACACCATCTTCACCGTCACATGATTGTTTTATCCTTAATTGGCACATCAATTAATTATTGTTGCCTGAACCTTTCTATGTGGGGAAATATGTTTCGATATAATTTAGTGACACCTATTCATGTCCATACTATGGAAACCTTCTTTGCTCATCTCGTTATGCTGCATTAGGTATCCTGGACATCCCTTAGTTGCTCAGCACTGTAATAAGCTGGTTGACTGCGGTTTGCTATGGTAAATATGTTGTAGCTAAATTAGGTGTCATATCGGGTGATGCGCATTATTGTAACAGTATATTAAAGAGAATAGCAAAGAGAGCAGAAGAAAGCTGAGGGAGGCTGAGGAATCAAAGATTTTGAAGCTGCTTTATGATGTCAAACACACAACACAACAGATATAAGGCCCGTTTGTCAAAATGCATCTTGTCAGCTGCAACTGATCCAGAAAATATGCTCTGTTTGAAGTCTTCCTATTTAATCATGCAGCTGTGAACCTCTTTGGGACTTTTCCTACTACTACTGAATCTACTGAGTCAGTTTCTTTTTACACTGAGTGCCGACAAGTGATTAACGGAGACACAATCTTTAGTATGATGGATTATCTTCATGTGGAAGGTGGGAGAGATGCCTTTAAAAAAAGTGAGAAACACTAGTGTGGCCCCAAAGGTATATATTGCCTCAAAATGAGTTTCTCGTGATCTCAAATTACAGTCAGTCTCTCCACAGCGGCTTGTTGTACACTCAACCTTCCTTCCCTGTAGCCAACACTTGCTTCTCAGGCTGTAGAGACAAGGGAGTCGCTTGTAAGGACCCATTAAGCTAGGTATAATTGTGGTAACTGTTGATTATATTTAATATATTTACTTAAGCATCGGTGTTGTGCAAAAAAAGCTGTTTTTATTTTTGCTGAAGATCCTTTTTGTCCTCCTCTCGGTCTCTCTTTCTGTCTCCCGTCGTTCCCTGCCAGGTATTAAACACAGCTGAGTGGGCTGTACAGTGTCAAGTGGAAAGAGATTTCCAAAAGCCTTTTGATGTGTTGATGGTATGATTACGCCAACTGTAAAATTGCATAATGAACCTGGAGAGCCTTGCTAGTGGAATTACTAGATTATGCCAATAAAAAAAGATCAGTCTTTTCACAAATAAGGCCGTTTGTGGTGCCAGAGAGAAATGATGTCGTGTTTACTTCTCTCTAAGGAGCAACTGGATGGAAGTAATGCTTTTCTTCATATCAGTACTTTTTTTCCCCTGATCTTTAGAGTATTTAAATTTGAAAATGTGCATTATCTTTACTCTTCTTTCACAGAATGGATATAAATTGATCTCCCGGTATTGTTTTGTAATCCAGTTATGTACATAAGAAGTTGTTAGGTCACAGGATTTGTAGAGAAACTGTAAGCAGCAACTTTAAGAATATTAACTTAAACCAAATATTTCAAATAAAACTGAACATAAATGCTCAAGTCTTTTAAAATACTGACTATTTCCGTTTAAATCCTTTACCTACGCTTTGGGTTTCTTCCCAAGACTGAAAATTAAAGCAGCATTAAATTGCTTTCCTGATCCCTATGGGCAGTTCTGAGCAGTCGCAGAGGACCACTGCTCCTCCCTGCATGTTGCCGTTGCTGTGTCTTGGCAAAAGTTGATTCATTAACTGGTTGGACTTGACAGAATGGCAACAGGCCAGTGACGTTTTGGTATCAAGCATTAAATTAAGAGTAAACTATTTGTTCCACTTGATGCTAGACACGTAGCACATTCATCAGCAACATGAATTATTAATTAAACAAAAAAAGTTACAAGTCTTGGCAAAAAAGGTAATTATGGTGCAGGAAGTGGTTCCAATTCACCATTCATTAATCATTGTGGTGTTGGATTCATTTTGTGCATGTAAGAAAGAAGTAATTTATTTCTATCATATCTCAAATAGACAACTAATTACACTGAGTATCACCTCTGTTTGAAACTGTTGACTACACTGTTTGGTTCATTTACTCTATATGTTACCAATCAATCAAATATATCAATAGACTTTTAAAACTTTTTTTTTTAAATCCAGTGTCAAACTTCTTGTAGTTAATTAAAAAGTGAACCTTAATTGGAAGTCTGTGATAGAATGCAGAGTCCGTACCCTTACTTCTCCCTTTCCTGCACTGGCACTGAAATGATTGAGCTGCAGGATTGCTGCTCAGTATTTCAATGAACTCCTCAATTAAACTCAACATTTTCTTCATTATTTCACAAGGACAGCGAGATGGAAAAAAAATAAAGCATGCAGCAGTGAAAAAGCCTGCCTGATGATGTGATGAACAGCAGCTCTATCAGCACTTTCTAAACCAACTTAGAAAGTCTGTTAAAGCGGCTCAGCTCTGTACTCACTGACCTGGAATTATATCTTGTGGTTTTAAGGACTTTCTTTTATCTGACAAGCATATATTTGTGATGCACTATTGTGTGTAGCTTTCTGATTGTGTCTCTTGTGTGTTATTTCTTGCATGACATTGTTTTGTGTTTTCACACTGTACTGTTTGTTATTGTGTTGTCTTTGTTTTGACCTGCCAAGGGACTACATATGTGAATTAACTTGAATCTATAGCCTGGTACGATGCATCACAATGGCGATATTTATGATTTAAAACTGTAGATGGTCCCTTTTAAATTAAATTAAATAGAAAATGCTGGCTTGACAGGAGAAGGTGGAATAACCGGTGGACTGGTGCCACACCAACAATTTACTTTACTTAGCACACACACGCTGTCGGACCAAGGCCACGACAAAAGATACGGTGGTCTATGTGCAGAACTACCGGGTTCTTCAGTAGCTTCTTCCCTCATGTCATGAGACTCCATGACCCCCAGTAACATCCCAACTGCTCTGACCGTCTATTCTATTATTACTCAGGTGGTCAGTTTGACCATGCGTGCAATACTCATGGTTTGTGTAAAGCATGTTTACATAACTAACTTTATTATTATTTTTACTCTTGTTAGCATATTTTATGACATTCATGATTAGTGATGCCCAAAAGTTGTCATTACTTAAACTGCATAACATTTATAAATGGTATATATTATATTATAAATATGTATAGTAAGTGTGAGAAACAAGTTGTTGCCGTAAATGATACAAATTAGAATGTGAAAAATGCAGAGTCTGATTTTTGTTAATCCACTGATGTGTGTGTTTGCTACGAGGAAGACATTTTATTGTTGATTAATTTTGACATTAGAAAATCCATTTTTACCTGAAGTATCCAATGATGAAGATGGCCACCAGCAGAGAGCTGAAGGACACAGCGTAGCCTGTGGTATACATGACATACAGCCGCTCGAAGAAGTCTTGCTGTGAACGTAGAAATATTAGCTTTTCAGTCCACTCATTAAAGTGAAACAGCGTTGCAGAGGAAATAACATACATGATTCACAGCTGCTGGGAGAAACAGGTTGCAATGAGAACAAGAAAGCAAGAGAACTCATTATTTTGTGTTTGCATTTTGACAGAGGATGAGGAGTATTAAAGCAAAGACATATGCACATGTGTCATATTAAGAAATGGTTCAGTAACTCATTCCCGCTCTTACTAAGCCAGTCTAAGGTTATTTAAAAAAACAGAAAAGGGTAGATTTATTATGTCTTAAAGTCTTAAATCCTTAATCTCTGAATGCTTACAGACTGGAGACAACAGGGGTTTAACAATTGTCAGATTGGTTAGATTCAGATGAAACCATAAACAAAAGATGGATTTGGAACATTTTAGTATTTCTATAAATCCCTGCTCCTAAGTTTTTATCTCAAAACATCCATGCTCCCTCAGAAAGACTTTACACGTTGGAGGCTTCTAATCAAGAGATTGCTAATCATGCGGATAGGTATCCACTTCAGCCAGTCCTCCATACTCTTTGCAGTCTCAAGTGAAATGAGCCCTCATGCACATCAAGTCCCAAATAAATCAACCCCATCGTGTCCAAGCCCCGTGTCTTGTTCTAATACACAAAGGATCAAATAAGTAGCCACAGCAGGCAGCTTTGTTCAGTAACAAAGATCAAACCGATCTTTAAAACGAAAATGCAGTTTGCTTCAGCAGAATGTGAGATTAGCAGCGGACAAACTCAGTCACACACACGACCAAGCATAACCTCTCTCCTGGCTTAACCCTGGCAGAGATAATAAGAAAAAACACAGTTCTCCTTCACAAAATTGTCTTCAATTTGGTGGACAATTATATGGTAAGATGTGAGTTTGACTCTGCCCAATGTGTTCGTACATGAGTTGAAGCACACACGGTTCCCTAGCATCTGATTTCAGTCAAGTCTATGCTAACAACCTATCTATCTATTCATGCATGAATGAGATTGGTGCCTGAATATTTTACAGTCATACTCACCCTCCCTTCCTCATCAGTGGGCTGAAGGAAACGCAGACAGTCTGAGTAGTTGGTCCATGTTTTGTTCCAGTGGTCCACAAACACCCAGGAACCGTTGACATCACACTTCCTGTAAGCATGTCCTGTAAACAAACGCTTTAAAATGATTTTGGTCATTTACAACCCAAACAAAACAAATGGTGATGATTAAAGCATTTCATGCAAGTGGATCTTATGGATTTTAGGCATTTGCCCACCAGTCTAGTAAAATGAACGGCTAAACAATGTTTAAAATATATGGTATACATTTTTATTTTTAATTGATTTTGAATATTTCAGGTAGTTGCAAGTAAGTCATGCAGAAACATGCTTATATTACAATATATCACCAGCGTAAACAATCTGAATCTCTATATTTAAATGTACTTGTAGTACAGTTCTCAGTGTTTGTGATGGTACATCTTCAAAAAAAAACATTTAAAAAAAAGTGTTCACCTTTGTGATTGAAGTCATAAATGTAAGCCGGGCAGGGGACCTTGGTAACCAGCCCAGGAGAGCCATGGGGCCAACAAATAAGACCGTCCCACTCTGGAGGGCACACCTCATCTACAGCGAGCAGGGTATGATAAGTAAGAGGAAGTCAACATACAATTCACATACTGTCGTCTGGTATCTGGTCAATGTCGTTTTTTGTTGTTGTTGCTGAAAAGCTGTTTTGTTATTCGTATTGACTCCATTCTGTCCATGTGAGAGAAAGACTGTAATGCACAATTTTGTTTGTTTGACAAAAAAATAAAGTCTGCAAAAGAACAGAAACATTAGCTTCTGTTACTCTTTTAAATTCCATGTTGATCGTATATAATTTTATTTTGCATTTTCATCTTTATCTGGCTTCTAAACAACAGGTTCTGAAAGCTAAAAAAAAAGATTATTCATAGTTTAAATATCACCAAATCAAGAAGGGGGCAATTATAACAGTCTTGACTAGAGGGGAAAAATCTGCTTTCAATGTGACTGGTGTGAATCTCCCTGACACTTTAAATCTTGTCTTAACAATCAATAAGATGTGAGGAAGTTTAAGATTAATCTTAAGCCACTGTTGTTGGTCTTTATATCATTTGAGCGCTGATATCCGAAAGGAAATTAAATGTATACTTTCGTTATTTACATTGTGAATAACAAATAATAGTCATAATATTCCCTTCAATGAGTATTCTCCCATATACTAACACACTCAAATATCTTGAAAACATATTGCATGTACTGAATCTTTGCTCTACATTGATTTTCTACAGGAAAAACATGTTCCTTTGCCTTTTGCCAACAAAAACCATAAAGAGGTAAACAGAAACCATTGGATGTCGTGGATTTCATTGTGTAGGATGGTTACAAAATCAAAAAACATTAGTCTGGTGAAAAATGTGACAGCCACTCATGGATATCGAAATGGATGCCCCAAACATAAATGTGCACCTCTGCTGACTCATCTGCTCCTTGCACTTACTGCACAATGACTGTATTACTGTAAACTTTACAAAGTGCAACTTTCAAAAGCAATGCTCTTTCTAGTCAGTTGTGTCTTTTTCTTTACTGGTTTTGGATAAGACTTATGTTTGCCAAACACATTGGTTAGTACTCATCCTAAAAGCCTTTTCTCTTGTAACATTAAATGTAAAAAAACATACTGTTTGATGATACAAATAATGATGCAAGCAAAGGGTTTTCAATCTGCTAGTAGAGCTGACTTTAGCTTAATTAGCTAGCTGGGGACAATCAAGTGACAGTTGTTGTTTCAGCCAGCAAAATCGACAGTCAGAAGCTAGAAAAGAGAAGTCTGCTTAAGTCTGCTGTTATCAAGGAGCTGCTGTTAAACAAAATACCAACGATTTTGAGTGATTGAACTGCCAAGGTTGCTGTTTTAAACAGCTGGCAACAGCAACTAAGGCGGGCAGGGTTTAGCAAACGCTCAATTGTTTACATACATCTTCTGTTCATATATTTACTGTATATGTTGTATATTTGATAATCACTACATAAACATGAAGAAAACTCAGATTAATTGTGTGGCATAGTATGACAGTGTAACTGTCTGTGCACGTTTTGTACCTGTGGACTCTGGCTCAGTGTTGGAGAGGTTCTGGTAGCACTGCAGTTTGATTTCATAAAGGATGTACATCTGCTCCTGTGCAGAGAGAGGCCCATCAAACCCCATCTGTGGAGCACGACAAACAAGATCAGACCGGTCACCCTCTGTCCATATGTGTTCAAATGACCTTTTGCTTTTGGCTTCTCAATAACATTTGGGACATCTTTTCATATTCCGCCTGCTGTGGGCCAGGCCAACATTTGTGGAGGAAAGTGGAGGAGCAGAGAGAAAAAAACATGTTATTGCGAATTTGTACATTTAACATTTGTTTTTTTAATGTAAAATTCTTTATATTTTACCATTACAGAAGGATATTTGTGGGTTCATTAATTATTTTTTCATGTAATCTTAATTGGATCCCTATCCATTAGTCATTACGTTTTACTTGTACCATTCAAAGCACTGCTCGGCCTGACACAAAGAGCTCCTATGCGCAAAAATACTGTTTTCTGCTTCGTAATATTACATTCTCACGGGGGTGCTAGTGCGATTTAGGTTATTGCATTACAAATCAATCAGGAAACACCATATGAATTATTTAAGTAAATTGTCGGCCGGCAAAAACCCCATCATCTGTTGACACAAGCATTTATCGTAATAACAATCTTTTCAAACTGCCATCAAGCCAAAGACGCTTTTTGGCTTTTGCTGTAACTTTTGAACCCTGTCACGTGATGATCAACAGTTGTATATTTAAACTCTATTGAAGTTTTCTTTTTTTTTTACTTCAGCTTGGTAATATCGCCTGTTGGTCTATTGGTTTGAAAATACAAACATAGATTCTTACAGTAGATGAATAAAGTAAAAGGTAACTAGATCTGTCTGCTGCTCATCCAAGAGGCTGCTTCACTTTGCAGGGTGTCTGAGGCATTTAATCTTTGTGTTTTTACAACTTGATGTCGCTTGAGTGTCATTTCTGTCACCATGCAGTGAATTGGAGCCATATGATTTGACACGTGAAGAAGCAGGGCATCTGATTTCATGACAACTCCGTCTGTCAAATCTGACAGTTTCAAAGAGGTGCAAAGGAGAAATGGCACCTGTACAGATAGTTTTCCTTTATTTCATATTGAACTAAGAGAAAACACAACACGGTCTACGCTGTTGTATGCGAAAGACGTGATTGTATAGGCGCAACCGGTGCTGTCATCCCTCCTTGATTACCTTTGTGTAACTAAAATGATGTCACTGAAGCCATAGTTAGAATCTCAAAACTAAAGAATACTTCCTCCATTTAACACCTGCACATTATGATGGAAAACTGTTCTTCGCTTCCAGCTTTAAATCAGCTGCTGTGAAGTGAAGGGCGACATTTCTGGAAGAGTGAATTACGTTTATTTTGACATTTCGAACATTGTTCAAACGGAAATGTCCATTTTATTAGCGGACATTAGAAATGTGCGTGTATATTTTCTGTGTGCCAGACATCCTAGAATGGGATCTTTTAATGTGAGGACACAAGATCCGATCTGCAGCCCCATTAGGAAGACAAAGTCAGTCACTTCTCCTCTTAACCATATTCTGACTCGCCTGTACTGTTCTCCCAAAGATAACAACCAATATACTGTAATAAACTGAACTCTAAATTCAGGGATCTTTCCCAAACCTATTAGAACAGCTACTGTATCGTGAAAACAAAAGTATGTAAGCCCTTAAAAAGTCATCAGCAGTGAAGCGTCTGTTTTTCATCTCAGGAACACGGCTGAAGTTAGAGGTTTCCTACATGTATACTACCTTACTGTCGTTACAGGTGTAATGTGGAATTTTCAGAAAATCCTTGTTATTAGTGGCCTTTAAGTGAACTGCAGTCAGCATCCTTTTACTTGCACTCACAAGTGTTTCCTGAGTGCTGGCGCTTTGTAGGCGCGAGCAAGCATCAGCCAAACAGTGACACGATATTACATTACAATCAAATATCATATTTAGAATAATGTTGTAACTGTAAGGTTCCTGTATTGAATTTGGACAATTAGCTCCATTATACCAACCAGCTTGCCGTTTGCAAATTACTTTATCAACTAATGTTAAAAAGAAGATCAATGCAACGTAGCTAAACTACAGCTAACTGGCTAACCTTGGCTTAGGTTAGGCAAACAGCAAGCAAGCCAATTTAACAGCCAGATCAGCCCCAGGAATCTGAATTAATTGGGCTGACGTTATCCACTCAAGACAGATTGTTGCTACGCTAGCTACACACTGTTGGCTGAAGAGAGGCAAGGCGCATAGGAGCGTGCATAAACGTCACGTCATTGGGATTTTCCCAGCAAAACAGTTCCATAAAACTCAGCCCACGGGAAGTTATTGGCAAAGACAGTCTGGGAAAGTCTCAGTTATTAAGTAACGTTACAATCCATTCACACTTGGCTATACGAAGTGATTAATACAATTAATAAATTGTTACATATAGTACCATTTAATTGCTGTGGCAGCCCTTTTGACCTATGAATGAGACTAAGCGTCTACAGCCATGCTAGCTGGTTTCTGAGGCTGTACTTCTAGGCACACAGGTGATTGGAGCTAAAAGCTAACAACAAAATAATGCTAAATATGCTGATATTCAACAGGTATAATGTTTACTATGTTTACCATCTTGGTTTAGTATGTTAGCATGCTAACATTTGCTAACCAGCACTAAAGTACAGCTAAGACTGTAATTAGTTTTTTAATATCTGGTCATGATCCAAAGTGTTAAACAAACTAATGGTGGCGCTATAGAGGAAAAGTCAAGGATTACCAAAGTCGTCACCAATCGTTATCTGGGGACGATGAATCGTTGTTGGGAGATAACAGTCGGCCTACATTGTCCCAGTGCACTGCACTACATACATCAAAAAAAAGTAAAGTCCTTTGTCTGATATCAATTCTAAATAACTTCCTTATATGGTCTTTCATTTGAAGTCCCAGCAGATACACACCTGCCTCTCCTTTCATTCACATTTTTTCACACAAGGCTACTTTGGTGAAAGCTGTTCAGCCCTTCAAGTATGGAACAACCCAAGACTGGATTGGTCGTGGTTTGTCAGTTTGCTCTTTATCAAAAGAAGCAATTACACTCGTTTTGGAACTTGTTTGGAATAATGGGACTGCATGTCCATGGTTTTTATGTTTCATGTTCTCTGATTTATTTTGTATAGCCCAAAATCACAAATTACAAATTTGCCTCAGAGGGCTTTACAATCTGTACACATGCGACATCCTCCTCTCACATCGGAACAGGAAAAACTCCCCCAAAAAACCCTTTAACGGGGTGAAAATAGGAAGAGACCTTAGGGAGAGCAACAGAGGAGGGGTCCCTCTCCCAGGATGGACAGAAGTGCAATATATGTCATGTCTACAGAATGAACAGAATAACAGAGTTACAACACATTCAATGCATATGACAGAACCACGGCAGGAGGCAAGACCATGGTCCAGGTATAACCAGGATCCACGGAAACCTGCGAGGCGAGAAAGCACAGAGGCTCCGGTGAAGAAGCAAAGTCAATAATGTGCGGTATCGTTAATATAGAATGGTAATGTGAGTAATAATAAAAATGATATTAGCAGTGGGAGTCAGCAGGGCCATGGTGGGAGGGAGGACCAGGGGCTAGATATTTTATATATATATATATATATATCAAGATCTTCAAAAAAGTCATCAAGGATATTGATGAAGTCAGTTCAAGCTGTAATACTGTGAGTCATGAGCCACCCTGTGATGTCAGGTCAGATGTAGAAATGTTAACAAGCAAGATATTTTTTATATTAAGCACCACATTCAGACCTACTCAAAATACTTATTGTATGCTTTGCCTCAAAGTTTTTACCATACTGTATGTACGTACTTGTCTGTAGAGATGGAAATAATTCCAGACATTTTAATTCCATACATGCACTGAAAATTTGTAGGTTAGAGGTGAACAATTTTACTCCTTACTTTCTCAAGCAAAGTCCATTTCATGAAAAGGATGAAACAGTCAATACAATGCTCTGAATGGACAGTTCATGCAGTTGAAAGAAAGTGTCGAGTGCCAACAATCTGCTGAATCTATCAGCTCCTGTTCTGGCTGCCATTAGATGACCACTGATAAACACCTCAGCATTCAGAGAGCTGGCTGCGTTCTACAGATTAATAACGTCCACTTTCAACACCTGTGGACTGTTGCCTAACAACATTACTTGACCCTATGTGCAGAATGATGGTTTTCACAGTTGGGTATGCATCCATAGGCAGGATCCTTTATGAAAAGTCAGAGACCATATCCTTTGGAAAACAGAGTATCTTGGTGTGTTTTTACTGCTCATGATTTTTACATCTTTTACAGCAACGTCACCCACAATCACAGTTTGAGGCCCAGTTGTTAGCTTTCCATGCAGCCTTTAGCTTTCTGGGTTACTTTCAGTCCTTCGCCTGCTGTGTGAGGATGAGAGGTTATCCAGGACATCAGGGTCCTGCACGGTGGAGCTGTCCTCTCGCTGCACACTTGCTTTTTGAGGGGAGGTTTGTCGCTAGAGCTCCCTTTCGCAGCTGCCGAGGGCTGTGTGTCCTACTGACTACAGGAGTTGAAGAGGCACTTTGCCTGCATGATAATGAAGGCCAGCAGGTCACATCACAAATTTCAGGGAGCTAGGCTCTGTTACTCATCCTCCCAATTCCGAGGTTCAGGATTTACTCTCAGGCTTTGCACCAACGGAGTTCCAGGCAGGACAATCACTTTCAATCATTACGTGGTACACGGCCTTCCTGTTCCAAGGTAATCTTGTCGATGCTAAAAAGACATGTGTTCGCATGCTCTTGTCCACTGGTTTGAGTCAACGGTAAAGTGGTTTCGATCCCACATAGTTCCATGTTCACTTCTAACAGGTGAATTTTCGGTTCCGGCACTACTATCTTTTTCAGAAGTTTGTGGTCGTAAACCTTATAAAAGGGGGGCAAACTTGCTGCTTATTAGCTTTAACTAAGTATTACGTTTCCAGTCACTACAGTTCAGGCTTGTGTTGTTGTTAGGCCATGCTTACATAGTGAGGACCTCATATAAATGTTGAAGCCTATCATCTCCACAAACAATTACAGTCCCACAGATTTATCCAAGAGATGCTGCTCATAGTTTCTCACATTTTATTTTACTTTTACACTAGATTAATGGCTGAATATGTATATTGAAGGATGTCACTGATGTTTAAATGGGCACTCTTGGTTAGATCCCAAGTGCTATTAATATGCATAGCAATCTGGCACTTCCCTTGAACTTTTGTACGTGTGAACGTGGTATGGATTTCCATGTCCCTGTTGTTGCTGTGATATATTGTGTTGGTGTGTTGTTAAAGTTGTCTTTTCTGTTCTTATATGAACCCTGGCTGCATCACAAATCCCCCCTTGAGTAACAATAACGATAACCTTGAACCTTGCACAAGACAGGACGTGTTTTCTTCTTCAATATTTAGAGACAAAACTAACCACCATCTTTCCCTGACCATTTTTGTTAGCCTAAACCTTACCACACATGCCACACATGCCCACTCCAGTCTCTGGGATCAAACATATAAATGTAATCTTTTAGGTGACAGGGCTGCATAATGAGGTAAGGAGAGAGGAGGAGGGGGAGAGAAAAGAGAGTCGGTAGTGACGTTTTAATTACAGAGATGAAAGGCTATTTCTTTACAGTAATCTATGGTTGTGCTGTCGCAGTGGTGCATTCCTTTTTTTTCCAGCAGCAATTCACTTGTTTTGTTTTCTCAGCATGGACACACATTTGTTGATCTGGCTTTCTTAACTACCCAACAAGTCGATGTTGACAAGCTGCCTAAGTCAAAGGGTCAAACTGTATTTGTTCAATCCACACATTTTAGCTTATTTCACTATATAGACACCCTCCATTTCAAAATACCATGCATTAAAATGTTGTGCAATACGGATATGTTTTGCTGGGGTTTCTTGCGAAAAACGGTGACTTGAAAGTACATTAAAACATGTTTATTCTCCCTCACTGAGAATTCAGCATCTATTGATGTGCAAATATTAAGATGCCTGCATGTCCTGAATATCATTTCATAGAAGTAGTCAAGGTATGTTTTTCATGTCTGTACTTTCAGATATGAGGCAAGGTTACGTCTATCTTTAGAAGCCTACCCTTTCCTCAGAAAGCTAAATAAAATATGCATGTGTGGTGTCTGCACAACACATCTAACCTTTTATCAGCAACACATCCTGCTGCCCCTGAAACACGGCCCTGGTTAAGCGGGAAAACAAACTGATGGATGCATCAGATTTCACAAGCCATCTATCAACAGGCAGCTACATTTACCAATGACTGTCAATGGTAGCGCCTATGCTAAGGAGCCAATTGAGAAATTAGTTGCATGAAAAAAAAAGACTTTCACACAGCAGCTGTTGCTGCTGCGAAACACCAATTAAAAGTTGTCATATAGTCAGAAGCCTCGGAATTAGTTTGTTGAAACAAAACTATAAAACCTTGACATTTCTGTCTTAGCGCAAGGTTCCTTGGTAATCTGCAGAAAGAAGCTTCCTGCTCTGGTTCGTAATTAAAGCTGCAAAATTGATGATGACTTTTTAAGAAATGTTCACCACTCAACACAGACTTGTCACTCCATTGAAAAGTACATTTCCTGTCAACAAACACCCATCTGGAAATGTCAGATTCCATTAAAAAAAAAAAATAAAATAAATTTTAAAAAAAATAAAAAATATATATATATATATATATTCCAACAATACAAACTAAGTATTCATTATTCTGTCATTTGCAATTTCATGGCAGCACAATGTTGTTTAGTGGTCCTGGTGCTGACGGCGCTGTCCATGGTGCTGATAATGAAACTCTCCTTCCTTCATTTCAAAAGATAACACAGGATCATTCACAGTTCAGCGACAAATAACTCTGCATGTCATGTGATTCATTTGCCAGAATTTTACTCATTAAAAGGCTGATGCTGCACTCTTTCAGCTATTCATTTTCTGTTGCAGCTCATCACTGCCATCGTTTTAAATGAATCATTTTCAATCGAATGATGTGAGAGTAAAGCACATTGACCATTTAGAGGAGCTGTTAGGTTTAACTCTTTTTTTGGGATTGCACCCAGATCTCACTTATTTATTAAATTAGAAGCACACTGGCTGCCATCAAAGGCTGCAAAGCCAATATGGGTGTGTGAACGATTGGCAGATGATGACTATTGATACAACTCCTCAAATCTGGAACAAACAGCTCCTGAAATGCCAAGCTAATTATAAACACAAAGACTTTCTGCAGTGCCGGTGTTGCACCGATTTTGTGACTGAAAAAAGATCAGCTGTGAGGGCGATGCAAATAATAGGTTTATAGAGGTGGTTGTTATAATGCAAATATAATATAATAAAAATATGACTTCAGGAGCAAGAATAGCGACTGTTATAGTGTCAAATATTTTTGCTAAAGTGGAGACATAATGCGTTCTTACCTGTGCGTCCACAGAAGCCGAGCACAAGAAAAAGTTGAAGACTAATATCCACACAAGCAAGTTCATAGTTCGTCTTTCTGCCTTCATCTCCAGCAATTTAAAAAAATATATACACGAACTATGCGTTCATTTGAATTTAAGCAGCCTTATACGCTCGAGATAAACACTTCCTCTGTCGCCGTCGCATCATTGAGTTACAGCTTCACATTATTAATGAAAGTTCCATCGCAAGTTGGGGTCCAAAACTGAGCCGCCCAGCGCGGTGAGAGAGATTGCGGCAGTGGACTTCATCAGATCACAAATTCCACGTGTTTTTTTTTTCCCCATTCAGTTTTCACTCGGTTCTCATGATTGAGTTCCGTGACATCGCTGCTCGCACATCGCCGTTAGTCTGGGATGCGCGCCGGGTGAGTAAAAGTGAGCCTCACGTCCAGTTTCGTCACAGTACGTCATGATTAAAACCTCATTATTCCTGTGCGCGCTTCCCATCACGCATGTGGATGGAGCTCTGCCTCGCGCTAGTGTGATTGTGAGATGTTCTCTCTCCTCGCGCAGTAAATCACGGGACAGGGGACGGGGCACCCTTTTGGCAGTGCAATGTATTTGACGCACAGACAGGCTTTTTAAAGATATAGGCCAACTGTAAATTAATATGTTATTGGTTTTTATTCAAGGTTTTTCCCCCCTTTTTTAATCAACTGAGCATGTAAAAACCTTCTGCTAAAGTTACTGTAACAGTAATATCCATTGTTTGTTTATTATTTTGTATTCAATATAGAACCATTACTTGGGGGACATGAATTCTGACAATGAAATGTTATAACCTAAATGCTGAAGATGAATATTTAAATTTGCGTATCTGACTAAATTCTCAGCATGCTTTGTAAGACAGCCAGACTTGTGCAGTTTAATGATTTAATGTAAGAATAAACTTACAAATCAGAGTCCAAAAAGCACAGGCAAACAAAAACTCCAGCAAAACTTCATATAGCAATGAAGTCAAACCGACCAATAAACAACAGAAGCACTAATACACAATGAGAGCAGGGGGATTACACACAGGTGCAACAAAAGGCGGGAAAACACACAAAGGCCAGAAGTAAAACCAGACATGACACAAAATAACACAGGAAAATAAACAAGAAACTCAAGACCATGAGCGATTGAATATGAAAGAAAAAAAAAGAAATATGCAGCAGGAAATAATGACCTATAATGTCTTGGCCCATGGTGCCGTAGGAGCTGTCCATGGTGCTGACAAGGCACCATACGGCAGCAGCTCAATTCCAACCATGGAACAAGCAATGGTGAGACACAAGCCTGTCAGATCCTTTTCTAACAGTATCACATTTGTGAGCCCCCCCTTCATCTCTTCTTTAGGTCTGTAACTGTTTAAGAAGCACATTGAGCATGAATTTCTACATGCCTGGACTGTTGCACAACACACATGTGGGCAGAGCCTGTCTAATGAGTCAGTGGTGAACTAATGCATTCAGTACGTACACCACTGACTCACACTGTGCCACATTCTATTTAATAATGGCAACCGCTGATGGCATGCAGCTGTCAAATTGACATTGGCAGGGCCATCATTTACCCAGCATGCAATGGGTGTAAAATAAACCACTTACAGCCTCGTAGTAGCAGTGTAACAATGGAGGAGAGACAGAAGCCGACCGAGTACAAGAGAGAAAATCATTACATTTATAGTCAAAAACTTTCTGAATGCATTTTTGCAGAAATAGAAAGAGATCCCGGAGGAATAGGCTGTGATTATTGTATGATTTCACATCCAAGCGCCTGCTGCTTCTCTGCTCAATTAGTGGAAAAACGGGCATCCACTCATGCCTTCACATGATTTTATCAGCATCTCTCAAAGGCCTCCTCAAAGTGCTGAGCCGAAGGCCTGCTGAGTTCTATCATTAACCTTTAAGAAACCTGAAGTGAAACCAGTACTCGTACGTAACCCGCTGTCAAGGCGCATTGAGTTCAGACCGACTCAAACTGAACTCTATGGCCCATAGCTGCTTCCTCTCACCTTCGCTACGCCCCTTCTCTAGAACGGCCAATGTCCATTTCTTCGTTAGCAACTGTAACTAGGATCAGGAGGCCTGTCAAGCTTTCAGCGGTGTGTGTGGAACCTGCGAAGGCTCAGCTAAGCGTAGAAAGTGCTCTTTAGACATCTGAAGCAATTCAATTAAATTTATACAGCGCCAAAATCATAGCAGATGTTATCTCAGGGCACTTTCTCGCACAGAGCAGATGTAGGCCGTACCGTGTAATATTATTTATAGAGAGCCAACAATTCCCACACTGTTCTCCACCTTTTCCCATGAGCAAAAGCGGCAAAGAAAAAACTCCCTTTTAAGACACAGAAACCTTCCTTAGAGTGAGAGTTCATCTGTTTAAACATTCAATGAGATCAGAAAGTTACATTTCATGTAATTTCAATACTTTCATTTTAAATTTCAAAGAGCTTAAATGTCCCCTCAAGAGGAATATACTCCTGCCCAATATGTATTAACATGCCACAACCTGAGAGGCAATGAATGACTCAGACACACATAGAGATGCCTGCAGAGAGGAGAGAGAGACTGGACGGCACAACGCTTTAGAGAGAGATGACAAGATAGTAAGCAAAGGAGAACTGTCAGTGTAGTTTGCAGGCACAAACGTTTCAAGCGATTTAATGTTGTGACATTCTGACATGATTGGCAGGGCCGAGACATTTCACATGTTACTTGTATGCGTATGCATAGTGGCCATATGCTTAATGCTTAATGAGCCTTCAGCAGTCGAAACCAGCTGCTAAAGAAAGGTTTTTAATTTACACAGAATGTTTTTTCCTATTCCCTGTGGTGATTATAGCGTGTCTTGAATAGGAATGTGAATATGAATAAGATGTTGTATTTCATCCGTGACTTCCTATATATATATTATCATCATGTCTCCAAAGCCGGTCCGCCTCAGAGGACGCTGCTTCACTATGCTCATTTTGGAGTACTTGGGTTCTTAATGGAAATATAATGAGAACCAGGACATTGATGTGTAGAGTCTGAAAGTTGTACACAAGGACACACATCACTCAGTATGTGAGTCAGTTCTAAACAGGGAAAGACAGCGTTGCATGTATATGAGGCTCACATATACAGGCTCAACCTGCTGTCGTGTTTGGTGCTGTGAGCTTTTGCTGAAGTTGTTCTGCTCTCCGACTGATTCATTCTTTCGCGGCTCCCGTCGAGGCTATTGACATTTCTACAGTGATTCAGTTTGCTCAGTGGAGCTGAACAGAAAAAGTTAAGAACAGGCATCTTAGCTGTTCTCGAATTAAAGGCTGGTTTTTCTAATCAGAAGAATTTACCGGCATATTCGATGGCCCAAAAAAAAAAAAAAAGCCCATTAATCCATACCATAAAATCAAAAATGTGATAGTGTTACATCAGTGGTTATAACAAAACAATCGTTTTGTAAAAGAAGACGGACGTGCATTTTTCTCACAACCATGCAGTTTTAGTTACCTAAACTGTGGATGGAAATTGTGGGTTTTGTTCTAAACTGGCAGACAGAGAGACATTTAAATTGGACTTGATACTGAACCCTGCTGGATACTGGAATAGCTAAATCTGCTGCGTTTAATTAAAAATGAGTAAATACCTGCAGCCTTCGTCATTGACTTTCACTTATCATAACCCCATAACTCCAAAAGGTTGCAGAAGTGAAACTTTAGTATTATCAGGGTGGAGTATTAAACCCGGAGTAATGACTGAAGTTGGAGTAAGATTGTGTCATAATGTTTTTTGGGAATCATTTTCTGATGCTGTCTCTTTTTTCATCTTATCAGTTGTTGTTGTTTTTTCTATCTGCAAACCCAGACTGAGCAGCTCTCACTCTGGATCTAATGAAAATGCATATTTCATTACGGTGTTCTGTGAAAATATTATGAAAAACAATATTTTAGCTGCCAGTCATCCCACTTGTATTTCAACCAATCATTCACGAGTTGCAACGGGGTGAAGGGAGGAAATCACTTATTGACTTTTACAAAGGAGGAATGTCTGAATGCATGAGAGAGGAAGGCCATACACA
The DNA here is from genome assembly GCF_004355925.1 of Anarrhichthys ocellatus. Classification (NCBI taxonomy): domain Eukaryota; kingdom Metazoa; phylum Chordata; class Actinopteri; order Perciformes; family Anarhichadidae; genus Anarrhichthys; species Anarrhichthys ocellatus. Next base: position 60,437 of record NW_022280050.1, read on the forward strand.
TCTTTATGCATTGTATTCTGAGAAAGACCACTTACTGTAGCATTTACATAACTCTGTTTATATTTGTATTAGGAATTTAAAAGCACAACAACTCAAGAGTATAGTGACATAAAAAAAACAACTTAAAAGCATTACTAAAAACCCAATGGAAATAGCAAACAACACATGAAAATATTCAAATCAATGGAAAGAAAGTAATTACGACATAAACATATAGTCCCCCTTGCCATTTCCCACAATTCATTGTTTTAAATTGCCTTTGTTTGGCTTTGCTCAATATGAAGTGGCAGGTTGTTCCACAAGGAGATCCAGTACAGAGAAAGAGCTTCTCACTATTGTACTTTGAACAAGGAACACTGCATGACATGATGCCGGCTCTTGTGTTGCCGGTATGTTGGCTTACGACCATGTCAATTTGACAGTTCATATGATCTGTGCCCCTTTTGTGAATTATATCAATCATATGATTAACTTGCAGTTATTTAACTTGATCTTCAACAGGTAATAATCCAACTTGCTTCATTACTGGTCCACTATGAGTCCTGGGAGGAGCATTGAGCGTGTTGCTGATAACATTATACATTGTTGAAGGGGCACTGGATTAATAAGGCAACTAAAAGTTTCTTCACCTTCATATTAATAAAAAAACAGTGAGATCTTTTTTTTAAATAATGCAGTAGAATGTTACTTGCAAGCGTTGTTGGATGCTATATGCTTTTGCACTACAAACAGTGATTATAGTCGTATAGAAAATGAATTGCAAAGCCCTTGAAAAGGTTTCATTTTCCTGTTCAACTTCTGTCATTCTTACAATTGTTAAAGTTATTTTATTCTGATTATACCTTCTCGAACAGAATACTAAGCGGTACTTTATCTTTTTTTATTGTATGTTACTAAATACTTCCAATTCATTAAGGATGTTTCTGACCTTTTTTAACACCATTTATATACTTTTAAATGACTGTGTGGATTCAGAGTTTACATGCCCATTATTATTATTATTATTATTATTATTATCAGCTTACAGAATGCATTAACATAGATTACACTACAATACTAAAAGTATATCAAGTTAGATCCACTCGACCACCTCTCTGTAAAACACTTGACTGTTATATCTATCCAGCATGGGATTTAATGGAGTCTGACTCCCTGAACATTAAACTAAACATGACGCTGTTAAAATCATGGTAATGAATGCAGGCCAGAGCGCCTCACTGTTTCCATGACTACAAAAAGTGTCCGGTTTGACGTGTCATTTTATTGTGCTGGACAGCATTCGGTTTCAGTGTTTATTTTGCTTCCCACCACTCGACATCAATGTGGTCTGCAGCAAGAAGTCACTTGTGAACTTTCAGAATGCTGTTCATGCATTATTGTGAGTGGGCCTGCTGCTCCTCTTGTTTTTGCGATGATCAAGACTGTGCACTCTCCAGATAAGTTTTGAGTTGTACATGTGCTGCACTGGGAACTCTACAGTATAAATCAATATTTAATCAGCTCAGAACAAAGGCAAAGGGAGGGCTTCTATACGTGCGAATCCTCCCTGAGCACTATGACACCATACCCAGTGGAGGTGAAGAAGAGAAGAGCGCTTGCTGTGTATGCAATGCAATGATATCGTTCTGGACACATCTCTGGAGCGGCCTGTATGCCTCTCTTCTTATACGATTCCCCCTTTGTTGCTATTATGTGCGTGTCGTAACGTGGAATTGTTTTTATGTGAAACTGCTGCCTGCAAGCATGCTCAAAATGTTGACGTGTAAAATCTGATTTTCGAGTGTGTTGTGGGTGAACACTGTTGTCCCAAAATAACAGCTGAAAATGGCAGATGGTGGTGAGACAGACGTGGTCAGCCAGCTGCTCAGAAAACAAAAATGATTATGTTTTAAAAGTTGCAATTAGGAACACGTCTCTGAGGTCACACCACACATCGAAAGTCCTCTTACTGTCAGCAAAATATGCTATAAAAGTTAATAGTTTTAAAATACCAAAAAACTGCCAAATGAATGCAGGAGTTATTGCTTGTACTGCTGGATTTAAGGCAGGTGCTGCTTTATATTTGCTAATCGTGATGCCTCGGCTTATACTACATGATGCATACATCCTGAAGGAATGTGTTTAATCAAATTACCACAAACTGACTGGTTGGTTTCTGTAGCTTTAGACGAAGCATGATTCAGTTGTCTGCTGTGAATACTGGACTTGATGGGTACATGGAGGCGACGGGAAGCCCAGGAGGCGTAGCAGCAGGGGGTCAGTGAGGGACAACGGGTCATTTTCTCTTGGAAAATGAATCTGACCATGGGGTGCCCTGGTTTAGAGCCTGTTCCAAAAAGGCTGAGTCCTTGCCTCAGGTTTGAGTCCGGCCCAGGGCTCTCTGCTGCATGTCATCCCCTCTCTCTACCTATGTGGTTTCCCGTCTGTCTCTCTCACTATCAAATAAAGAAATGCCAGAAAAAGACAATTAATCAGACTATTGTTCTACAGTTCGCTGGTCCATTCTGCGTCTGTCTGTGTGCTGATAACACCTTCACTGACAGTTGAAGAAAATGTATATGCTTTTATTGATATCATTAATATGTTATCATGTAAGTATTACATACTCTCACTTTCTGTTCATTGAGTACGCCATGGATAACAGTCATTTTAGATTCCAGTGTTTACACCCACACACCCACACCCACAGACTTATATGACAATAATGTAAAATAATGTAAAATCTTGTTAATGTGTTCCTGCACCAGAATATATTCCCATTAACAAACTGAAAATAACTCAAAAATTAACTCTTTCATTCCCTCCTAAAACCCCGCACACATCTGTGAAAACCTCAATGACACAACTACAACGAAACAAGTTTTATTTACGCGGAGCGAGTTTCTCCCATGTTCCATATGTGACAGCTATTTCAGTATAAACAGCGAAAATTACATCAGTATCCTATTGTGTGGGAGGAAAATTGAGTTGTCTGCATGAGAGTGAGTTTTAATGTCGTTTTTTGGGTGTCTTGCAAGTCCAATACCCTGAAAAAGACTGTTGTATCGAAACATTGGTCAATTATTAAATAATTTTTTTGAATCGTGGCTGTGATTGTGCGACTATCTTCCCTCACACATGTGCTGTCATTGCTGGCAGCACCTCTCCAACACTGGTGTGAGCTCCTCCTCCTCTCTCTCATCATGGGTTTTTGCAAGTGCCATTATCTTTCGAACCCAGAACACAAATATTCCAGACAGGGACTTAAACGTAATAAAAAAAAGCATTTACTCTGCTACCAGGACGTACCGGGATAGCTGCAGGAAAACCTGTGACAGAACGAAGGATGTGCTTTGAATTTTAAAACAATACCTGGATACTTCAGACTGTCAAAAGACTTCCTTTAAACACAATAAATACCCTAATTAAGAATCCCATCATCATGAGTTTTCCCACATAAAATGACTTTCCTTATGAGAAAATTGAGGTCAAGTCAAATGATGAAGCCACGGTTAATATATTAATTCATATGAAAGTAATACTCCAAAAATTGAAATTGTGACTTTGCAGGTAATGAGAGACTTTACGTGACAGACGCGCGAGAGGAAGATGACGACATGGCTCTCTAAAATGCTCTTATCTCTTTCCAAGGAGGGGGAGTTTGTCTGGGAACGGATAATTGTCGTTCTACTTGGGGTCTTTTCTTGAATATTTTAAAGAGGACAATATGTTTTTGAGTTTATTCGTTTTTATTTTCATCTGGTTTTCATTAGCAGCGTTAACTGGGTTGCATTGGAAACATTTTTTCACCTTTCACCTGCATGTAACACATGCAGCTCATTCTGTCCAGTCTGCAACAGTTTCTAATTTAGGACATCCTCTGACCACGGCATCAGTTCTCAGAAATCAGATGAAAGACATAATTTCTTAGAACACCAATAGAATGTCTTTTGGACATCAGACCTCAGTTGCCTCTGTTTATTTTCTACTCCATAACACCACATTTGTTTTGTTCTCTAGTTTTTGGTTTCCAGTAATGCAAAAAAATCCATTGTGGTAGGATTTTGCAATCACAAAAATGGGCCCAGTATTAGTTGCAAAATAGATTGCTGTGAAAGGCGACATAGACCTGACAAAACTGTGTAAATCTCCTTTCATGTCTTTGGCCTCCGGCTTTCTCTGGCATGGAACCTTCCTTTAACTTTACGTTTGACCCTCAAAGGCATCTTAACGGCCCAGTTTCATTTCTAGGGAATTGGTTTGAAATTCAACGTATCCATGGTTTGCAGAAACATCTTAAGTACTTTTTCCTAGAGACTGGGCTGCTTCACACCACCTGTCTGCAAAGGGATATGGCACTAAAAACATCAGCATTCAGAACCACCAGTATCTTACGGACCGATTAGCCTGTACCATGATTGTTCTCATATAGAGCAGAATGCATTACCGTGTTCCAGAAATACATTTCATTACATGGAGGGTAAAAACCAACACTGCTCCTATCGGGATCCATAAGAAGATAGAAATTACATGAAATAACTACATGTGAATTATACTGCTGGCTGATAATAACCTTAACGTAAGTTATGAACCTTCTTCATAATACAATAAGATGAAGTAACAGAACAAACAGGAGTAAAAATACTTTACAAGGTGGTGCTTTTTAGATTGCTTGCAAGTTTGCAGACTTATAAAACTCATGAAAGGCTGAACATAACATATAACGCAAAATAAAAGGCTGTCCCCACTAGCAAATACATAAACAACTGGGTCTATTTTATCATGAGCATGCACAAGATAAGAATGAGTTGGTGCAGACATATCACACAAAAGGTTAAAACCTCCATTAAAGAATTAAATGGGGAAACTTAGTCGTTGTTCTTTGAAGCACGGCACTATAAGGGATTAAAACAAATGTATCCTTAATAGATTAAAAGGAGCAACACCAAGAAAACCAGGGGTTTCCAGATAACGAAATAAATGATTGTTTTACATTGGTAGAGTTATATAAATGCTGTTTCAATCAGGCATCATTAACTGCACATTAGATCAAGTCTGTCCAAGTTCACTCAGGTTTATACCTTATACTCGTCTTTGTTGACTTCAAAATGTGAGGTCATCACACATGCACGCTCACTTCAGCATAGCGGCTAATGGATCCACTGTTGAGCTGCATGAATGCTGTCCTAAATTACCCTAAAATTATATGAAACTAAGCTCCCTCGAAATGATATCAAAAAGAAAGGCAGACTAATAAATGAGCATATACAGATGCACTTAGTGGCGAGGTTCTGCGCCTGAAAAGCTTGTAAGAGATCGTGAAAGTGAGACTCAGACAGATAACAGCACGTACAGCACAAGGTGTGAAATAAAATAATATATTAAAAAGACACCTGATCTGGGTATGTAATAAGAAATGAGAAGAGTGGGTGTCTGCATCGTGGAGGTAGAGACTGTAAAGAACACGTGAGGTGTGCTTCATGTGTGAGATGAATGCACATTATTACTCTTGAGGACCGTGTAATTGAAAGCGCTGTAAGAGGTTGAGAGCTGTGGCATGATCGTAGGAGTCACGAGCCGCTGATTTCACATGACGTACTGTAACGGCGATGCGACGCGTGGCGGTCGGAAACAGCTGGGGAACATCACCGTTCATTTCCTAAAGCACGTCAGTCAGTCTGTTCTCCAACAACAGCTGTGCGTCCCGTCGAAATGCATTCACCACAGTTCTTACTTCTGATCAAGTCCTTTTCCACCTTCTGCTTATTTCCATTTAAACGAGCAGTTTGTATTTTAAAGAACAATCTATTGCAGAAGACCCGCTGAACATTTTGTTTCGTTTGAAATGATAAATGACTGATCATTGAAATTGTTTCTCTGAAAATTGCATTGCATTAAGCAGACATTTGCTTTTTTTTTTTTTTTTTTTAAAGGTAATTTTTGGCATAATCTGTTGTGTTTGCTTCTTTTCTTATTTGGTTTGATGAAAAGTGCAAACGTGTGTACATGAGAGAGGATAAGTAATCAGCACAGTGCTGACCCCCAGTGGTAAGACCCTCAAATGGCACAGAAACCCATTTGTTCCGTTTCTGTCTACATCCTGGAACATCTTTTGATTCAGAAGCTGCAGTCTTTTAAAAGGACTCTGGTTTCGCTCTGCTGGCCCTCAGCTGCTTCACATTATTGCCGATTGTGCTAATGTGGCAACTCTCCCTGATCAAGTAACCGTTGAACTGATCGCACTGCTTAATATTTCTGCTGATTTACATGAAATATTAAGTTCTGAAGACGGTCAGATGGTTTCCCTCGATTCACCCCTGGAGGGTAGACATTACATCCATCTTTTTAATAACCCTGACCACCATCTTGCACCTCTTTCTCCTGGTTTCATGTTGAGCACCTCTCCTGACTGTTTCCCTCTTAAAATAACATGAATGTAAATCATTAGAGATGCAGTATCCGTTCTGTGCATGTCGGCCCCCCCCCCCGAGGCGTTGAAATCAATGAGGCAAAATAGAGATATCAGCATTCTCGGTGTTGAAATCAATGGACCTTGGCGGCTCTGAGGATTAATGAGCGGCGCTTCTGCTGAGCAAGCAAGACGACTCTCAGAACACGTGTAGCCATGTTCACCTTTTGATCACGGGCCGTTCAGCAGTTTCTGCATTTTAATACCACGGATACGCACATACCATCCATCAAATAAAGAAAGAAAGCAGACACACGTAAAGTCACAATACTTGTATCTCTTTATTGAAATATAATCGACCCCTGAGGCTAGATAGAAAAAGGCCACAGCTTGTTTTGTGCCTCGTCTAGCTCCTCAGTCTGACACCGGCAGTTAAAACACAACAGACCTGTCCAAAAACACACCTTACACAACTGGTGTGACTCGTCCAAAAGTTATTAAAACCTAAAGTTCACCCTCACTGCCACATACTGACGACGTTTCAGGACATAAAAGACTCAAATCAATTGCATAACTTCAACAATACTTGGTGTCCATCTGAAAAAAAAAAAAAAAGGATTCTACGTCTCCAATACATGAAACAAAAGTGCTCAATTTAGCTCACATGTAATCCAGGGTCAAATAATTGATACATCATATTCACTTTCGGCATTTGTGTTTGGTCTGCCTGAAATGTGAAGACGGTGCAAAACATCAGCAGGTTGCTTTGTACCAGCCACAAGGATTCATCCAGGAACGGGAACTTTCTCATTTCAAACGGTGTTTTGGACCTCAAACCAAAAAGTTAAAGTAGAGGACACCTGCCGGGAACGTAAACTCTGCTTTAAGGAATTGTGTGTGACATTTTTTTGGAAATATGCTTCTTCACTTTCTCACTAAAAGGTTAAATGAGAGGATCGATACTGCTCTAGTCTACACTAACTATGAAGCTATAGCCTGTATGCCAGTTGATTTAGACTGGAAGCATGAAAGTCTGGAAACAGCTAGCCTGGCTTTGTCCAAAGGTAAGAAATAATCCAGCACATAAACCCACCATTTGTATAGATTAACCAAACTAAATATCACATGTTCAGTGAGCTTTAGAGGCGCTGGTTGGCTGATATTGTTTCCAGTCTTTACACTAAAGGTATAAGATAACGACTGCATGGCTCCATCTTAGTATTTCAATGTACCGATGTAGCGCTCGGCAACAAAGTGAAAAAGCGTCCATCTATTCATTTAAGAAACTTCACATTGAACAAAGAAACATTTAAAAGTTACATATTGGACGACAAACTTTCCTTGTTTTGACCCTCGTGTGAGGCTGTTCACACGAGCAGAGAAGAGGTCGTTGAGGATCAAACCCTTTCTTCTTCTTGGTCCACGACACATTAAACGTCTCTTCATGTGGGGGCTCAAAGGCGAAAGGCCTCTGAGTCCCAAAGACATGAAGAAGAGAAGGAAATAAAGGGGGGGGGGGGGGGGGGGGGGGTTGTTAGCTTTTTGTCCAGGTCTGGGACATGCTGAGGTAACAGACAGTAATAAATTATTCAGTTGTTTAAAAAACACTTTGCAAGAATCATATCAATAATACAAAATGGTATCAAACATACATGATGCAACATTTTCAAACACATTCAGTTTTTTTTCTGTCCTTCGATCCAGAGTCTGTTGCTCAACGGTCAGCACGTCTCCGTCCCTTTAAACAGGAGATGGAGATTCAAACCGATGCTCTTCTGTCGCTGAGGTTGATTTTTTTTTTTTTTCCGACTTTCATGCTGAGGTGAATTTGTACACCATTCAATAACTGAGTGTAACATGGAACTTTTCTTTCAATACCTTTCCAATGATTAAATTCTAATTAATTTAATCTCTGTCACAGTCGTCGCAGAGGCAACAGGCGTACACAGGCACACAGGGCTACAACGCTAATTGCCTCTTTGCTTGTTTTCGTTATTCGATTTTACATTCAAATCATTTTTTGTGACCGTGCCAGGTTTGAACAGAAAACAACATGCCAATAGGAAAGTCAGAAATCGTATTAAAAGTGCAAAAATGTATTCCTTCAAGAGACGGTATTCTTCCAGACAAAAAAAAAAAAAAAAAGTTGTCCCACCGAAACTTTAGTGCGTTAACAGTACAAGCCATTTCATAGGTTATTAAGTACATTCCTATCTACCTCCCGACTACAGACGTGAATATACTGAATGTCTTGTTGCTTCGAGTGTTTCCTACAACTGAACGTCGTCTGTAGCGAGGTTAACATGGCTTTGAGCCCCAGGAGCGTCACGCTGCCCGGTTCACACAGGCGGTCTAACTCGGATGTCTCCCCAGGGCTACAGTATGTATGCCCAGACTGACGGAGTGCTCTCTTTCGCTGGGCTCGATTCATTGTCCTGAATTCAGCGGTGCGGTCGGAAAAAGCCCCTTGATTGAAATAAAGTGACATCACATTATTTTGGTTAGTGGCCAGTGCAAATCAGCTTCTCCAGCCGGCTTCAGATCTGAAACGTGAAGCTCTCGTTGTCCCTCATCTATTGTATTTCATCCGACGGATCTTTTGTAAAACAGCATTGAATTTGTTTACATTGCCACCTATAACTAGATTTAATATCACAAATATAATTGTTTTGATATTTCTTTTCTTTAGATTAAAAAAACAAAAACATGGAAAGTAACTTGTTTTGAAGACAATCTGTTAAGACTACAAAGACAGAATATATCAGGGCTATTGTCCATACAGTACTGGTGAAGACTGCTCTCATCATGCCATTGACCATGACTGAGGAGGCAACCGAAATAAACCATAATTATTTCCAAACACTTGCTCTGCGTCGTTATTATGAGTGTCTGTAAACATGGCCGCCGACACATCGGTGTTGGCAAAAACCGTGTAACCACATCTCACTCTCCTTTACAACTACTATATTTAAAACACTTATTCAACAAGCTGATATGACCACAGCGCTCACCTGTCAACCGTTACGACACCTTTTCTCAGCGCCACGTCTCTCTCGCTTGCCACGACACGTCCTCCCTTCCCTTCCGACATTTCAAAACCCCGAGCGTCACATGACCACGAAGTTCACGCTACGCCCACCAAACCAAAGCACCTTCTACTTGCACTACCCAAAATCACTGTCGCCCACTCTCGTGGTCATCCGCCACGCCCTTATGATGCCCGCTCTACAAAGAGAGAACACAGCACAACATTTTCTAAAAGATCACACGGGTTTCTTCTATTCCCCAAATTGTGAGGAGTGCGAGGACAGAAAGGAGACGACCAGCAGGTTGCTGAAAAACGAGGCGCCATTTTTGAGGCGGGTCCTCCCTTTTCTCAAGAAGACAAAAGTTCCAATGTCAAGGTGATTCTGATCTCCTTCCCCCCCAGGGTCTCTCGTCTGGTGCCACATTTAAAATGAGAATTGATGGACTTGCGTGAGAAACAGTTGATGGTGACGCTGTAGTTCTGTGTTGAATAGAGACGGGAGGGACGTTTGAAAAGGGACCGTAAATTGAGGAGAGAGGGCTCAGCTCTCACTCAGAGGCATTGTGAAGGGTGAGGGGACGTCGGTCCAACATTTCAGATTCACTTTGTCAGCCATTCAGGGACCTTTTTGTGCTCCAGTAGTTAACCCCCGCTGGGGAGTTCCCTGACATCCAAAGGTGTGTGGGTGTGCGTATGTGTGTATGTTAACGAATGATAAACAGGACGAGGGAGGTCACAAGATGGCGCAGTGGAACCTGTGGGAACCTGCCGAACGCTCTGCTCTCCATTTCATCTTCTTTTTCTTCTTCTGGTTTCGCTCTGGCACCTGTTGTCTGCGGGTATGGAGAAGGGAAATACATAAATACAAAATAATCATAACCAGGGTTTCTGCAGGTTCAATTTGAGACTTTTTAAGTCACACATAGAAAGAAATGTAAGAATATCGTTTGTATTTTGCAGTCCTGCTGGCAGAAGTATGAAAGAAAAGTATTATAGAAGAAAATAAGTCCTAAAAGTACAGCGTTTAAAGCTCTGCTTTCAGTGTTGAGCGTAGACGCTGTCTGGTCAAACTAGAGGCGGGTTGCTGGGGGAGACTTTTCAATTGCGGCTCAATTGCTTTGATTCCTGACGTCCAAAGTTTTAACATCAAATATAAAAACAACATCAGGCCTGAACCACATATCAAAGATAAAATAAAAAAGAAATAAGACCCTCCTGATTATTAGTCCTGACTGCTGGCTCCAGCTTCACATTTGCCATCAGACATGAGAGTGGTTTAGATCTTCTCATCCAACTCTTCAATGCTTGTCTCCTTTGTTTTGTGTTTTTTTTTTATTCTTTTCCTCTTTACAACTACTACTGCAAATCAAAATCCCAAAGGCAGCCATACAAGTGAGTCATACTAAGCTTAGAGCATCACCTCTTAGAGATTTTACATTAAAACGTGTTCTATGCGAGTTTTCAAAGCAGCCATACACCAGTACAAAGAGGATGGACACTTTCTGCCTGAACCGCTGATGCAGCAGTCTGAAAAAAGCACAACCATTATGTCTGGATCCACCTCCTGTATGACCACAGTCTGACCACTAGAGGGCAATGTTGATTCATCAATCGACTCTCCTCTTTTTCCCATAAGTACCAAAACAGCAAAGAACTCTACTTAATCTGGATTATTTCCTTTCTTACAGCAGTGTTCCTGTGGATCTGAGTTAAGGCCTTAAAACAAACTGTCTGCTGGATGCTTATTGGTCCTTGCAGCGAGAGAAGACCTTAAAACAGGATGTGACCACATTCGAAGCATGGACACAAATCAAAATCTTCTGAAATGACACGTGTCAAGACAGGAAATAGCTCTGGGATTTTTTTTGCTTTGCTTTTCCACTCTCTATGCCACTAACCTCGAAAGAAGTGAAGGGGGAGGTGACACACTTTGAGAGTTGAGACAACTCTAATAGATGTTTTATGACTGTATTTATGTTTGTAAAAGGGCCAATCAATCACTTTAACAGCTGTTGCTGTAAGTAAATCTCCTTCACATAATTTTTTTAAATGCAAAGACGTTACAAAAAAAAAAGGTTAAATGAAAGTCAACCTTGAGTTACCTTATAACACGAACCAGCTCGTGAAAGGCTTTGTCCACATTCATTGGAGGATCCTTGGCACTGGTTTCAATATAAGTTATCTGAGGAAACAAACGAAAGGTTCCCAAATTAAGCATAGATGGTATAAGAGTGGAATATGAAATAACCGCACATGAATATAATGTATAAAGTATGGAAATATACAAGTGCTACGTGGTTAAGAAACTATAAAAAAGGTCAAAAAAGTTCCCGATGAGGTGAAACTAGAAGAAAATCGCATGGGGACGGATCCTGTATACGTGACAACACCAATTAAAAACATAACTGCCCACTGTCACTAAATCAACAACTCTGCAGACAATAATTGTATATTGTTTGTCATCGTTGTTGTTCGCTGCTGATGGCTGGCTGAGGGCTTCCAAACGCAATGTGGTTGCATCACTACAATAAATAAAAACCTCTTTATCTCCGTCTTTAAAGACAGACAGATGTTCCCTGACACATGCCTAGCAGCCGTGGAAATGACCGATGAATCAACCGAGTGTGATGCTAGTCAGTGTGGAAACAGCCCCGAGTGTTGGACTCTTTGTCCAGGCTGCATATGATCACTTCAAAATGTCAAAAATGAAAAAAGGGGCCCTTGAATCCAAAATAGAAAAAAAAAAAAAAAAAAAAAAAAAAAAAAAAACGCACAACATAAAAAGCCCCAAGATGTCATAACCCTGGAATAAATACTGCATGCGTCTGTGACAGAGATCCCGTCTGGACCAAACTCATCCGACATCACAGGGAGGTTGTAGAAGTGCTCTCAGATCAGTCAACATGGTGCAGTCTGTATGGAAGTGATCCTTTTTGCAGATTACAGCGAGCACAGCCCTGTTTACTTGCCTGTTTCAATGCTCATGTAGTATTCACGGAGGGGACTCCCCCCCCCCCCCCCATTAAGCCAGTTCAATTTGTAAACGCATGTTTTTCTCTCCAGAGAGTGAAATCTTTAAACACCAGCCGGATACATGGAGCTTTTGCAAAAGCGTGACATAAACTCAGTGATGTGTGGTTTATGTTCGCTGTAATGAAGCCGGCGCAAAAGTACGGCCGCCACAAAAATCACGTCACCGCAGCTCGTCGTTGTTGAGCCGCTTAGTCGTGCACCTCGGAGTTTTGTCACCGGGAGCTCTTGGCTTCTCGGACACGACGGTCACAAATAGCTCACTGATGAAGTGATTAACGATTAAAATGCTTAATAAGCAGGATGCCAAAAGAAAATCCACATTTGTGTAAATATTTTGCAGCCAAATCAAATAATTGAAAGGATATTCAACCTTTGTTTCATTCCAATGCATTGAATTCTTGACAGGGCTTGTATAAAGGTGATAAAGTAGGTCCATCAACATGATATTTGAGTTTCCAGTTCTCCTCCTTGACATTGTGGATGTGAGTTCACTCTTTGTCTTCTTGCTTCTTCGGTAACTTTTTGTTTGTACGCTCCCTCGCGTTTCGGAGAATAATGCAACCAACAGCGCTTTGAGCATAAACGCCCTCGTAGCTCGCGCCCCATCAGTGGAGGCTCGCGCCACGGTGAGTTTAAACAAGGCCTAAGGGTTAGGGGTCATGTGACAGCAAAGTTAGGTAGTCAACCTTTAACCGTTTCTAACTCTCACTGTGATTCTTCATTTTAAATGCCAAAATAGCTGAATATACAGCAGAGCTTTTGTCAGTAGCCTGGATTTTATGTTGATTTCTGACGCATTTTAACCGCTGATATAACTGCTGATATAACCGCTGAGATAGCCAATCACAGAGCATAACTGTTGTCATTAATGATGTGGTCAGCTGGGCTGTCTGTCCCACTCCTTACCAGATGTTAGCTGTGACGCTGCAGTTTTAGAAAGAGACATGTTTGTATTTAGACAGCTTAATGTAGTCACAGTGGTGAGTCTGTGTCATCAAGGTGTTCTTTTTGTTCGCTACAGAAGTGACAAAAGTCTACTTTTCAGCTGGGGAAACAGAATTAACCATTTGAAGTTTATTTAGTTCTATTGTGATTTTTGTTTGAATGGTTTCAGATACAAGGACACACCTCTGTGAGCAACGATCTTTCCTCTCACTGTTGCTTAGAGAATGCCTCCATTGTCTTTAGTCTCTGTAGTGCACACAGGCACACGTAGACCTCACTACTTACGTTGTGTTTTGCAGCCATCTCTTGGCCCTGGTCAGTGGTGATCTTTCTCAGATGGACCAAGTCCACTTTGTTAGCCACCAACACCATGGGGAAGGCCTCCCTGAAAAGAAGAGGACAAACACACACATGCACAACCTCAGGTATCTCTGTACAACTGAATAATGCAGTTCCAAAGAGTGTTTAAAAGCGTCTCGTGGTCTAAAGACTATTGTAAGGACCCGATAGGTTTAACATTACATGCTTCACAAATTGTCTGAGAGGTGTCAGGTTTCTGCAACGCATCAATCTTGTAGAAAAATGAGCTACAGTAGAGCACCACTAAATATGGACATACGGCAACTTGCTCAGTTCCAGTTTCTATTTTTGTAACATCTCAAGCTGAGTTTTATTGGCTACTGTCAGAGAACAGATGCGTCTCCTCTCTCACAGCTGACATTTCACAACACGACTGATTAGAATTTTAGAAACAAATCCGACGGTCCGCCAAATTCCTCTGCAGCTCGAGGAGAGTCCAGCGCGTACGAGATCCTGATCCTTTACCACTCTAATGCTGAAACAAGACAACGCCATCGCTCAGCCCTGACCAAAACCTGTCTGGGTTTGGTCAGACATGAGTTGTAGTAATGGCCTCATCATTCCCACCTACCTGTCTTTGACCCGTAGTATGAGTTGATGGAATCGGTCCACATGTTCGAAGCTGGCCTTGTCCGTCACGGAGAAGACTATGAGGAAGCCATCTCCTGTCCTCATATACTGCTCCCTCATCGCACTGAACTCCTCCTGGCCGGCTGTGTCCAGCACTGGAGGGACACGAGTGTATTACTTTATGGATACACTCTCATGCTTACTTTCTCTCATGCTGTCCTTTTCATTTAAAAACACCCTGATGATGTATGTATTCGACATGGGCTTTGAGCAAACTGTACTTTATATCTTGTCTGAGTAAGTAAGTATACAATCTGACTACTTTTCCAATGAAATATATAGACTAGGTTTTTTAAATGTTCTTTTCACCTGCAGTCACAAATTGGCAATTAGGCATTTCATTTTTAATTCTTGTTGCACTACCACACGTCTGACTTAAGACCTCTCAAAGCCGACATAGAGAGTCACTTATTCTTAATATTAATTGTTGAACTCCTCCTAACCAAAAGCATTGTTAATGTTGCAATTTTTCTGCAGGAACATGTTCAGAATAAGTGTTTGTTTCCTCCACGACTTGAGAGATCACCTCCACCCAGACTTTGTTAACCCAGAGACACTCAGGATGTGTTAACCTGTGACTGTGACCCAGGCATCTTTCTGCTGCTCTTACATAACAACTGTGTGAGAACCACTCACTTAGCAGAAGCCAGTAGTTAAGGTAATTAAGACAAAGTGCGTTCACATAAACTGTAGAACTGATTCTTTTTTAAGTTGTTTTCAAATTCTTTCCTGAGCTTCATGTGTTTCCAATCTAAATTGAAAACTTTATTGATGGAAGGATAAAAATCATAGAATGATGCAGAATAAGTCTCACATGCAACAGTGCCTTTTTCTAAATGTCTTTAATTCTTTCAACTAGTTTATAGTCTGCTCAGTGGAGCAAGCAGCGACCACTGGAATGTAGCTTAATGCTGAAACATCCTTTTAAGAACAAATACAAATGTTCCCTCATTAGTCAATGAAGGACGGGTTTAATTGAAACCAAAAGAAAATGATCAAAATAAATAAAAAATAAGACAAGCATGGAGAGTTCTACTCACCATCCAGTATGGCCCACTGTCCGTCTATCTCCGTGTGTTTGAGGTACGAGTCCTCTATCGTGGGATCGTAGTCCGGCACAAAGATCTTCTGGAAGAACTGGATGGTGAGGGCGCTCTTCCCGACACCGCCGTCCCCCACCACCACCAGCTTGTACGTTGGCAGGTTGTCACTTGGCAGGGCGCTGGTCGCCATGGCTACCTCGACAGTGGTGGTGAAGGTGAAAAGAAGGCTAGGTAGGGTGGCTGAGGACACACACCTGGAGAGGGGAAATGGAAAGAAAAGAGGGATTGACAATAGAGAGGGAGAGAGAACAAGGGAGGGAGTTGTTAAGGGTAGTGCACAAATAGAGAAAGAGGGGCCAGAAGAGAGAGTTCAGCACCCTGTAAGCTCATCTAAAACATGTTGTCAGAGCTGGGCAACAGAAACTCAGATTCTAGGTTCCACCCACCAGAGAGACACACACAGCTAGCTGAGTGACAGCTGGACATGGCTTTACAATAAAGTGGAAAAGAGTTTCAGCAAAAACATGTTGAAGTGGAACAATTGACTTGTTTTCCAGAGATGCTGATGCTTTTCCAGGACCTATAGTACGGTTAGCCGTCTTGGAGCCAACGTCGAACAGTTTTTTACAGGAACTGCATCTTATGGGACGACAGTATTGACGCGAGTATTTATGCTGAACGGGCAGATATGAAACCACAGAACCGTGCAGAGTTCTGTGACAACGCAAGTAGCAACATAAAGCCCACCCAGACTACTAAACTGGTAGCTTTGTGATTCAATGACTTGTTTTGCAAGGTGGACTTCAGCATGCACAATATGAGGGTTATCATGACTAAGTTATCATGAAATATTTATTATTAAAAAAATAAGAAGGAATTTGGATAGCTTGGTAGTCCAATGTTCTCTCTGCATCTACACTGTCAAATGAAGTAAGAAAGGCAAATCGATTTGAGACATAAGACAGTCAACATTTTTCTTTTTCTGTTTAAATTGGAACTGATGCTGCACGATTCCAGCAGCATCTGTAAGCCAAGCATTAGCCCAACCCAAGCTGTGACCGTATGCATTTCTATTGTGGCCTCAAAGCAAAGGATAACCACACTGACCTACGGTATTATGGTCCTAATCGCTCGCTCACGTGGGTGATGTGATGCTCGTTCCTGCAAATGGTTGATCACTACTTCACTTATCTACATGGGGCAGTAACATATCAAGAGAGGCTGCAATGCACCAGCAAAGACGAAGGAGGAGACTGCTAGCAAGTTAACATGGATGTAAACCATGCTGGTACCTTTGACATTGTGTTGCTAATGCTAAGCTAACATTTCCTGCGGCCTTCACTGGAAAAACCACAAGCGGCTTTTATTGCGAAGCAGCTACAGGAAATGCAGCTGCATTTGCCATCAAGATTAGCTCACCGATATTTCTTGTCAGCTGACGTGTTGTAAACAGAAGGACGAATAGTAAACGAAGCAGCAGCCACAATAAAACAGGTATTGCAGACAACCACTTGCGCTGTCCTCGCATCATTGGTTTTAATTAAAGCCACTGAGAGCAGACTAATTACGTCTACTCTCAGGAACCCAGCACAACCACAGAACCAGCAGAGAAAGATGATGGATAACCGTAGCTTGTAATTATGGCTTTTTGAAAACAAAAATAAACATCCATCTTGCTTAAATATGAGAGGTTTAATAAAGGAGGGGAGTATTCTTTTTTTCCCAACACAAGTTAAGTACAGTAGAGGATAACAAATGTATCTATTTAAGCATTTGCAAATGATTAAGATGCATTCACACCTCAGGGGAACAGCTTGTACAGCATCTTTTTTTTGTATCAGACTGCCCTTTTATAAGAGTCTCACATTAATACAGTTATACTGCATAGTTCAAATCACTATGCGCAATGAGATGGGAGCTTTAGTGTGTTTGTATGTATAAATCTTATGCTGTTGTTGCAAAAAGCTCACACCAAAGCTCACCACAAAGAGGGGGAGCTATAGTGAGAATGAGTCATGGGATGGAAGCAAGAGAACAGAGCAGAAGAAACAGAAAAGCGAGGGAGAGGAAGCGAGGACATAGTTGATGAAAATGTTACAATATAGTGGAGCCGACACAACGGACACCACTGCTTTACTGTGTGCGCACACTTTGTGTTGTCATTTCTCCTTCTATGTGATATTGACAGTTTTGCTACAAGCCATAAAATTAAAAATTAAAAAAATCTTATGAGTGGGAAAATAATTCAGTCGTCCTAACCACTGCAAAACAAAATCTAGGTTGAAGTCTAACTGTCGATCAAATCAAGCGAACTTAAAGACTTTTGACCTAGTAGTGCTATTGGGCAATGTTTTTATGAGTCACCGTTTTGTGCACGTGCGTCCTCCTGCATGTGCATGCCTTCACAAGCACGTGAGCAAGCACTCGGACGACACAGAACACACTATCCTGCAAGACGACTGCAAGCTAGCATACGTGGATGTGCACTAATCATGATTTATAATATTCCAAAAATTGATTTGTGAATGTTTTTTTGAGGAAGGAAACGCATTCAACACTTTTGTAAGACTGTGGTGATTGCATGCCACTAGACAGGTACCTTTAAAAATCTACACACAACAAAAAGACCTAAATAATAAAGACATTTCATATCTCAAGCTAGCTTCTACTTTCTGTTAGGCAATGTTAAGCACATGTGATTTGTAGTGAATGGGTTAAAAACATGCGACCCACTGATGCAACCATTTAAATCAAACCAACCACAGTGTTCATACACATTTTAAATTGGAATTTCTGAAATCAAACTAATCTACTCCATCTTCCTGTGAATCCTTCAGCTAGCAGTCAAAAAAAAAAAAAAAAAAAAAAAAAGCACATTCACAAACTACGAGCACCACAACAACACCACCACCACCACCCACGCACCCATTCCTTCTTCATCCACCAGGAAACAGCTGTCAGCTGGCTACGGTCCATCCTTTCCTGCCCAGCACAATGGAGGGAAGGAAGATGTTTCCTTCCTTTCCAAAAAACCAAGCCAGCCAGCCAGCAAGTCGGGTTGGGCACAGAAGTTCCGAGACAAATTCCTGATGTTGAAATGCCTCTTCGGCTGGCTGGCTGTCGTGAAGCCACAGAGTAAATGTCTACGCCACGATTTCACCACCCGAGTAGGATTTTTCAGTGCTGTGCAGAAAAAGAGAAGCCCCATGAAATCACAGTTGCTGCCACCAGGTGTGGTTCTCACACCAAGTCAGGTCCCAACCTTGTATGGCGTGTCAGCATTTATCCCGAGTCTCACTTGGTGGAGGCCACAATCCTCTGAAACACAGCTCACTGTTTCGTGAGACAAAAATAATCCACAGACACCAAAGTTTAAAGCACATTCCTTTGGGAGTGGAAGCTTGGTCGAGGAAGTGTCATTATGTGCCCGACCAAAGTTAGTCATCTGCTCAATGTGGCTGTATGGCTTCACAAACCCTGATGTTTCAGAGGGTCAACCAGGGCTGCATGAGGACATGTTTACGGTACACAACGCTCGCTGTGTTCACACGAACGCCAATGAATAGAAATCCTTTCCTCTCGGATTTGGCCTTTCATCCACACTAAACCGGCGGCTTATTTATTTATTTTTATATCACTCGACTTTGAGTAGTGCTTTGAGGCCCAAATGCATCAGTGCAGAAATGACTCTGTTTAGGATTTAGTGACATCTAGCGGTGAGGTTGCAGATTGCAACAGACTGAAACTTCTCCCGTGTGCCAAGAACTATGCTAAAAACATGAATGGCCCCATCTAGAGCCAGTGTTTAATTTAGTTGTACGTTCTGTGCGACTGTGGAAACGTGGCGGTGTCTGTGACGAGGACGCGCTCCACATGTAGATATAAAGAGCTCATCCTAAATTACCGGAACACAACCAGTCTTCGTTTCAGGTGATTACACAATAAACAAAAGACGCTTTTTTTTTTTGTTGCCTGAAACTGGTGTCAATGTCCTGCACTTTATATCCATAACCCAGCTGATGATGATGATGATGATGATGATGATGATGATGATGATGATGATACGTAAATGGTAAAAGATATTTAGTAATATATCAATGATTTCTAGGAGACGGGGTTGGAATAAGAGAGTGTAGCAGACAACAAACTGAGATTTAATACTTTATCTGGCCGTGTCTGTCAAAATGGTCAAGCCGCTCACCCCCACTCTAAATCAGACGATGGTTGCAAAGCACAACTTTGGTCAAAGTATTGAAATGTTTATTAATCAGAGAAACCTAGTTTTCCATCACACCGAAACATTGCAGCACATCAGATGAAGTTATTGTATGCCCTGTTGCACACACTGGGTGTGCAGCAGTGTGGCACAGCGACAAACTGCAAAGCATGTAAATAATGATATGAAGCTTCTTTTGTATGTTGGTTCACTTTCACAATCTCTACAGCTGTGGCACAAGAATAAGTTTATCCTCATCCAGAGTGATAGCTAGAGGACCAGTGACATAGTTTATACAATGCCACCACTACACCTGCATCACTCTACAGGTGTGTGGTTTCACGTGTAAAATAACAGAAGCAGCCGGTGTGTTGTGGACTTCACCGGGACTCCATAAAGCCTCTCTGGGCTCTTGAGAAGCGGTGAGTCGCTGCCTTGGGGAAAGGATGAAGGGACTTCCCTCTTCACACGGGAACAAAGCAGCAACACATCTCACAGAGCAGGAATCAGGAGGAACACAGCGGTGCACACCCCGGCCTGGACTGTAGCGCCGATATCAACACTCATCCATCATTCCAGAGAGGCGTTAAGGCACAGGTCGCCGAGTTCACAAAACTGTAGTCGAACTTTGTTTGAGAGCCATTTTTTTATTTTACCTTTGACTTATGAGCCATTTAAGAAAAGGACAGTTACATTTTGGTTAATCAGAATATAAACAATTCTTAAAAACTGAAACCCTTGAGTTTGTTGTCGCCAGGACAGCCGGAGTAAAAGCAATGACTCTTTGTCTGTGAGCTGAGGGCAAATACTGAAAGGACCCCAATGCTTCTTTACCAGCAGCATTAATATTGGCAATATTCTAGTTATTAATGTGGTCAAAAATCAGATGCACCTTGATATATTATTACTCATACGATGATCCGATTATCCCGGCCAAAATTAATGCGATTCACAATATTATTCGATCAAAATATGGTTGAAGAAAATCTAACAATTTTAAATAAGGTGATCATAAATCATAAGGCCCCGGTGCGTAAACAAAGCATATTTCTGACATGATCATTTCTATATTTCCATTCTTCACTTCTCTACCATGATAGTGAACTAGACAGCTTTCTCAAGTCACTCGTATTCACGATTATCCCGATAATGGAAATTCACCATGATTAACTTATTGTGAGTGGTTTCCTATATCGTCCCATCCCTGACTCATACAGCTCGTAGTTATTCCAGCATTCCATTAAATGTACTTAAAAGATGTTTTCCTCACAAAATAATATGACTCCCTGGATGAAGGCGTACATCCCACAGGTACAAACTCAGTGTGCAGTAAGATGCACTCTGCACAGCTGAGCCACTCTCTTACTGCACAGCGTTTCAAACCGATGGTCATTTGAGCAACAGTAAGCTTCGCTAATAAAACTGTATAAAAGACGTCTTTCAACTATTTCAACAAGTAGTGTGCTGTGTACCGACTGTCCACTGACGTCATTCCTGTTGATCTATTTCAGAAAATGAGGTGAGCAGAGTCAGCTGCCCTCCTCATCAAATTTCCCCCAGTGATGACGGACGTCATGCTCACATCTTTTAGACCCTGTGCAACCTTTTTGGCTGAGAGAACAAAGTGCAAAGAGCCTAATGGAGGGCTTTACAGTGGCTCACATGAGAGTGGGTCATCACCAATGACTAACTAGCCACAGTCTGTGGCTGTGATTTTGTGGGGGAATTTCCTACTCTGAACTTTCCACTCATTAATTCTAAAAATGTACAATTTTTTGTTTGGGGCTATTTGACCATTTCAACCAGGACACAGGATGTGTGGATGAGTGAACCAGTGACACTAAATGGACGTTAAAGTTCTCGATTTCATCGCGTTACTAGTCCAATGAAACATTGAATTATCACCATGCCCCATGTGAAACTTGAAAACAAAATAGTCTATTTCAGCTGTTTGGTTGCTCAAGTCTACTCATCCAGGTCTGGATCATGCTCTGGTTAACACCTTGTAATCACAATCACCACTTCTCTACACAACGGGCCAAGCTTTGGCCTCACTTTGAGGTGTCTCCTACAGTAGGTTAGACTTCATATACATGCAAGTGAGAATTTGAATGTCACGGGAATCAATATTTAATAACAAGTAGGTGAATATTACCAGGCCTCGTACACCTGTAATGGCTCACACACACACACACACACACACCTGCATCTAACATTACTAATCATAAAGAAGGTGATTTCTTCTGGTCAAAAGGTCACAATTAAACTTAAGGAGAAATTGTCATGCAGAAGTCAGCTCACCATTACTCCTCTCACAGGCAACGTGCAGCTTCAGCAGCAGCAGGGACTGACATTTCCATTGAGTTATGATGGAAGGATAAAGGGGTGTCTGTCTTCAGACAACCAAATTATCTGGTGATTTCACTTCGCTATTAATAGTGATTAACGTGCGTGTGTCTCTCTCTCTCTCTCTCTCTCTCTGCAGACTGGGGTGCTTCTGAATGATCTCATCCTATGATTTGATACATGAAGAGTCCCTCTGTTCTCTCCGTCCAGCGGTTCAATCTGCACACCATGTCTGCTTCAGTGAGCATTTCTGACATACGAAAGAAAAGCCAAGCACCGTGTATTTTGGGACATTTGTAACATACACAGGCAGGGCCCGTCTGTGTGTGTGTGTGTGTGTGTGTGTTTGTGAGCGGCCGTGTGGAAAACCGACAGAAGCCGCCCATGAAAAATAACGGATTTCGGTTGCTTCATCCTTCTCTTGAAGTTTGCAGCAAAAAAAAAAAAAAAAAGGAATTTCCGCCAACTGAACCCAGTCGTCGGTCTACTAAATTAAAGCGAAGCTAACTTCCCTCGACTGTTTACCGCGCTGTCATTGTGACAATGTAGTAAAGGCTGCAGTAAATTGTTGATACACTGAGAGTGGTCGGTTTTACACTCACGGTAGGTGTTGCCTTCACTGTCCGTGAACACGGACGCCCGCATTCACGACCTCTTCTTCCCCCTCTCTTGTCAGCAGGAAAGCCACTTACCAAGATGAGTTTTTTTAGCTGTCGTGGACACAAAGAAACGTCCTCACGCCGACATATTCCTCCTCATCTCCCTCTCTCTTCCTCGGCTTCTTCAAACCGCCGCCGCCCTTTCGCCACAGACGGGAGAGCGCTGCCCACATCAGCGAAACAATACGTTGAATAGCTAATCTTTGTATTGCAACAGCTGATGCTATAAATAGAAAAGCGCCGAAGGGGTGAACGCCGTTTTTTGTGTGAAGACACAAAACCGTTAAATGTCGGTTTTTAGTGTAACATGATATCCGTGTTTGAGAGCGATTTGAACGTAACGTGTTCATTTCCCTTCATAGTGGATTTTGTTTGTGGAACATTTTTAAAATCTCACGAAGCACAGACAGAGTTCCCCTTTTAAGTGAAATGGACTCTTCCTTTATTTATACAGCGGATTTATTTAAAGGGGTAGTCCTGTCAAATTAGCTGTATATAATTTAAGAGGAGGTAAACGGATTAATTAAAGATATTTTTTTATATTAGTTGAATCGTGGACAATTAATCTCCAATTAAATGATTGACCCATTATGTCTAAATCAGCAATAGCATAAATCAGGTTATGATTTTTCATACTTTTCAGGTGTTTTTGTCTCCTGTTTGCTATATTAGGAGCAAAACCTGTTAAAACCTCTCATCAAATAAATTAGAGCCATAAGTGCAACGACTAGTGACAAAGAGACCCACAAATCTTTTTACGTTTTTAATGTACTCTCAGCAACAGGTGAAGGTTATCAAGCATACGAAGAAGTCACATTTTCATTTGTGCCTCTGGTTCACTGTTGTATCTTATTTTATTAATTAATTTAAGTGGTTCTTTAGTGATCCTCCCCACAGCTCAAACAAAACCTTTTTTCTTTAATTTCTTTGTTTAAATGTTTCGTACTTTTATTGAAATGAATACATAAATCAGTACAACCACAATATGTCCAATCTACTGACATGTATTTGCAATTATTATATATTTATACACTCAGTGATACAAACAGAAAAAGAGAACAAGAAAGAAAAGAGGGGAAAAAACCTTACTTCATATTCATGCATACATACGCATACTTACATGTATGAACACAAATATTTATTCGTTATTTATTTTTAATCAAATATTTTGTTCTCTGTCTCTGTTTGTCTGGTTATCTTTCATTTGCATAAATAACACCATTTTATTTATGTGGACGTAGGTTTATCGCATGCATGAATGTATACATGCTCATATAGATGGAACCATTTTCATTCCCTGACATCACAAGAATAGGAATCGATAAGTTAAGCAAGGATGCAGCCTTAAGGATGCACTAAAAAGACTAATATGTGAGAACGCAATAGGTCGTTTTTCACAACAGACATTTTGACTTGTCATATTCGGAAAAGCACAGGTGTTACTACATAACATCAACGCTGGCTCTGTTCTAATCGAGTGTCCCACTAAGTCGGAGTGACAGTGATCCAGCAGGCACAGTAGGACCCTGAAACTGAAGCAGCTAAATGGAATCCAGCCATCATTACTTTACGCCTGTGATTTTCCTAGTCTGGCGTTCAAGAAAAAGGCTGATAGGTAATGCGAATTCATCACATGTGATGAATACAAATTTATGTTTATCATATGCAAAAAAAAATTTGTGTCTTAAAAAATTCCCATGTCGGCCTATATAGTAATTCTTCCTTCTTTTAGAAGTGATTAAATTCATCTGAAATAAACACATTCGATTTATACGAAATGTAGAATGAATTGCATGTGAAAATGACAACCCCACATATACAGTAAGATCATATGTTAAGCACATGTGGCTTTTAGAGAGGCACATTCTTCATCAGAACGAATAAATTGGAGACCCTCTCACACAAGTATCTCATTGTTGCAAAATCATAGCTCGTAATTGTGACTCATGATTATGAGAAAATACCTCATAATTACAAGTTTCCTTGCTGTAATGATTTCTTTTCTCTTACATAGTGAGATACATCTTGTAATCGAGAACGAGTACACAAGTCTTATTTACAGGAGAACATCTCCATTTTTTTTTCTCACATATGTGTCATTTTAGCATTTTACGTGTAAAAACATGAATTTCACATGTTTTTTGGGAGATAAAAGGCAATCATTTAACTTAACATAGAGTGAATGAATCAACTAAGAAATAAGGATAAGATGACAATGCACCCTTGGTTTGTTTTAGCTAGAGGTCAAAGAGACAGATAAGTGTGTGATCAATCAAGAACAAAAAGGGAGGTGTGTGTGTGTGTGTGTGTGTGTGTGTGTGTGTGTGTGTGTGTGTGTGTGTGTGTGTGTGTGTGTATGTGTGTGTGCGTTTGATACAAAATGATTGAGAGCAAAAGGGCTTGGTGATACTGAGAATAGATTAGGGTAGATCCTGTAGACTACAATTACATTTTGGTTAGTAGTAAATCTGCATGTACCGGGCTGCATTCCAACAGATCTGTGAAGAAGGAATAAAGAAGGTCATGAAGTATTGATTGTTGTACAGATTAAAAGCTGATGATAAATCACTGCCGAGCAATCAGGTTCCTTTTACTTCATAACTTACTCAGTAACAGGTCGACAGCTCCGAGGCCTGCTGGTCCCAAAGTCAAACAGACGCTGCCTTCTGACTGACTTATTCATTTGTCACACTGGCAAGTAGCTAAAGAACTGCTTCCCAGAAAGCTTTGTTTGCGAGCATGATGAGTACATTCTGGATTTCAGCTCGAAGCCAGAGAGGGCCGGGTGCAAACGCTAACGCTAAGGAATGCTGATATCTCATGAGATTTGATATATTATTTAAAGAGAGATTTGACTTAGTGTAGTTAATAAGTGCACACATGCTCAGAAAGAAAGAAATCACACACACACACATTTTCCACATTACCGGCAAGACTGTTTATGATGTAGCAGTCCATTAACGGTAAGAGGTGCGTGCGTGTGTGTGCGCGTGTGTGTGTGTGAGAGTGTGTGCGTGTGTGTGAGAGAGAGGGAGTGAAAGATGTGAATAATTCAATTCAAATGCGGAAGAGGGAGCTTGCTATGAGTTTTACCTCTGTAAATAATCCAGACATTAGGCGTTTAGAACTCACGTTACAGTAAGTGATACAGGAGATGAAGTGCTCCCTCATCTCTGTGGGTTTGTCCAGTATTTCCGGGAAAACCTTATTTTATTTAATAGCGTTAGCAAATACTCACATGTATCCATACTCTGTAATTCTTTCCATACTTTTTGTGTGGCCTTAACATGTCTTTCTCTTGATTCTCTTGCACACACAAAAAAACAGATTTGGCAAGACAGAAACAAATAAACGAGGTTACATTTTGATCCACAATAATAGTGTTAAAGATTAGGGTACTGTCCAGTAGTTAAAGCTGCACATGCACCAATTCAGACTGACTTAAAAGTACAGTAGCATCCCTCTAGCACATAGCCTCACTATTCGTAATGACGATTCAACAGTTTTCGTTATCTGAATGGTTTGAAAGAAGTATTGTAGTGCTGCTGCTGGTGACTCTGTGAGGTTGTACTTCTGCACTTTTAGCTAAAGGCTAATGTCAGGATACTAACACTCACAATGACATTGTCAATATGATGATGTCAAGATGGAACTGTTTGCCATGTTCACTGTCTTAAATAACCGCATTAGCGTACTAACATTTGCTAATTAGCAAATCAAAAAAGTAAAGGGATCACCAAAGGGGAGGGGAGGGGATGGGAGGGGAAGTGGATGGGTCCAGCAACCACAGGACTTTCAACCATGAGGCCGATGTTCAACACCCTGTTTCTCAAAGTGTTGTAGTTTAGTTGCCTGAACCTAACGTTCGTGATGGTTTTCCTGAATCTAATTAAGAGGCTTTGTTGCCTAAACCTAACTGTACACAGTTAAAGATGTAAAGATCCTGCTCCCTACTGTACTGTGCCAATGTGACATTATTATCAGAATCTAATTTGACATTTTTTAACTATATTCTTCAGGTATGGGTATGGGAGAGATTGTAAATCAAAGGTAAACAGGATGGCTACAGTTTTTAACAACTCACCAATGACTCATTTGTTTCTCCTGTACGTCCATCTGGGATCCCAAAGCTTGCTCCGTTTGACGTAAGAACATATTGATTTCTGCTTTGGAAGACTTGTAAGAAGCAATCAAGAGGTGGTGAATTGATTGACTGGGTTACTGATTTATTCATCCATTGAGAGGTCACTCCACTGGATTGGACAACAAGTTGATGGGATCTTAATTTGAGAATTGATTACTTTTTTGTCTCCTGTGTAAGTCCTCATTTTTGTTCATAGATGCTGCAGGCGTTTGGAGGGCAGGGTCAGTTAGGGTGAGCCTTTCTATTGGCAGCTCTGCACCTACAGTCACAGGAGGGCCACTGTCCATAAACACAATAATAATACACCAAATAATTATTTCAAAATTGTTATTCTCAGGAATATATTTGTAGCATTCTTACAAATCCTTAAGGGACATCAAAAAGCCCACAGTGTTCATCATGCCCACTTTGAAAAGTGGAATCGACATTCAGTGTCAAGGGTTATTAAGCAGCAGTGACTTATGTGTGTTTGTCAGTACTGATGCACTGACACTGAATCCAATGCACAACAATGTGCAGCAAACAGCCTCCTTGAACTCTACGTACAGGACGCTGCCCTCCAAAACATCCGACTATTTCGCCATTTGACTTCAACACATGGACACACCAACATGTCGCGATAAAATGCCAAGGACCAAAGAGTACCGGTGCAAGAGGTCAGCTTTTAAAATATTTGGTAGCTTTATATCCAGCATGCATTGTGTGGAAGGCAGAGAGGAACATTTGAAAATGCTTCCAGTCCATCACAGGACTGACATATCTCTGACACATGACTGTCATGAGCACCCAATACTCCCTGTAGTTGTGCACATTTTTATTTGTGATTTACAGCTAAGAATGGAATAGAATAGAATAGAATAGGGGGTTTTCTCTGTCTCTTTCCCTTCAGAAACACACATATTTCACACACACACACACACACACACTTCCATTGCCTCTTGCCTGTTTCCATGGCAACAGTAGTGAGCTGTTTCTTCACTTGAATCACACGGTCTGACTTGATCACAATACATATGCACACACACACATGCGTGCACTCACATACACTGCAAAGTGATGAATTGTTCTTTTTTTTACCCTAAAATGACCGCGTGTCCTACATAGGCCGCATCACTACATGTACGCGGTTGTAGTATTAGTGATGCATCATCACTCTACAGGTGTTATGTAGACGACCATATGGATCTAGTCCTCACTGTGGAAGGCTCTAACTTGCATAGTTTCCCTTTTCCAGATTGTGCAGAATTCATTTTTTCTGTGATGAAAGTATAAATATTTTTGCATGTTAAATGATGAGCATCAGTTTTTAATATTTGTATTTTAATGAAGAGAAACACTGCAGGTTGGATAAGAGTAAACTGAGCTCAAAGAACAGAGGATGAGGGTTTGAGAGGATAAAATGTGATTTTTGTTAAAATGGATAACAAGGCGAACTTACTTTAATGCAAATTTGTATAATCCCAGATTCCAATGGCGGAGCGTTATTGCCTTTTATCTTCCCTGCAGATGTTCTTTGTTATACTGTTGTACAATACTATACGTTATACTATATTATACCTTTCACCTCATACTATATCTCATATCCCAAACTACAGTATCATAATTTACACTTTTACACTATATTGTGTTAATACGTTACAGTGATTTTTGTATCATTATTCCCACTATTGTCATTTTAACCACATTACCATTACTTTGTAATTTCTGTCTCCAAATGCTCTCGTGTTGTGCTACTTTGTTTTATTTTGGTGAGACATACCTCTCACTATATATTTATTTTACTCTCTCTATTTATCTGTATGGCTGTCCTTAAATAAAAACACTGACATTCAAAAATGGGTCTGAGTGATCACTTGATCACAGTCAGTAGGTTTAAAAAAACGTAAAAAAGTTCACCCACTCCTAATGTGCTCAATGTGTTGCTGGGCTGTAATCTACAAGTACACACATTCTCTTAAAAGGGTGTTAGGTCACCCGACCCCATCACACCTCCAGCTCAAAACCAGCACCATACTAATTTGGCATTAGAATACCAACGTTGATCCACGGCCCCATGTCGATGAGTTACTGCACAACTTTCACTTCCTCCTCTACCACGACACCACCACCATGTGTGCAGCCATTCAGCACATTGAAATCAGCTGTTTTGTACCTGGTTCCACTATTCATTTGCATCCTGTGCATAAGCACCAAGCTCAGCTACACCATTACAATTTCACAGCAGCTCACGGGCATGTATGCACGTCTCAGAGCTCCTCAAAGGAAACATACATCGTTACAGATCAGCAGCAACCACACATATACGTGCTCGCCCCCTTCCCCTTTTTTCTAATTTGCATGGGATTGCGTGCATGTTTGACTTGATCTAGAGAAACGTGGCGCTTTGAACATATGCATGTGTGCAACAACACACAGTAATTGCAGTAGTGTCTTATAAAATACCAATAGGGCTGTAATGAACCGTTCCCATGTATTCATCACACCCACAGATGACAGCAGCAGCTCGAGAAAAAGATGTGAGGGAGACCGGCTTTAATGTTATTCTGGTGAGCTCCACCTGATTTGTTCCTCATTTTTCTGTTAGAATAATTCAGTTTGTTTTCTACCAATTGATACTCATGGATGAACTACTGACCGAGCCTTCAAAGCACAGGCCCAGGGCCCCAAAGTGTCAACCTCCCCCCCCACCCGGCATTCATCTGCAAAATGTCACTTGAAGAGACGTATGACAACCACAAAGAGACTCAAAATGACAACAAAGACATATAAAACAACAGAAAAGTGATGACAAATAACTACAAAAAGGGGCAAAACAACCCCAAAGAGACAAAAACCACAAAAGATGTCTGATGACAACACATATACACAAAACAACAATAAAAAGAGGGGTTTCATTATTTTCTATTCTCCTCTATCACAAAATGTATGATTTTATTTGATGTTTACTGGGAGAAGAAGGGAATATTTTTGATTCAATTTGATGTATAGCCACATTCTTGCCCGGCTTCCACATATGAAAAAAATAAAATAAATAAAGACCATGCATAGTCTAAACTATTTTTTTCATCTTGGAGAGATTTGCCACATATTGACAAATGCATAACATAATTTGCAAAGTTGTACTCCCCCACACTAGAAACAGAGCTAAAAAATAATACATTCAGATATTTGTTTGTAGAATATTCAGTTGGTTTTACACTTTCCTCAGATCAGTTCCTTGTTCAGGAACATCAGGGGAGGGAAGAATAATCCCAACCCTCCATCCTGGATTTCCTGATAAAAAGGACATTCACACTTGCACCCGTCTCCGCAAATGTTCACTCCATCCCTCATTCACTTCAACTGAATCCTGTTTGGCCAACAAAGTCAAGTATGCGTTTCCTGCTTGAAAGTTAACCTTTGTTCAACTGTGACCTGAAAAAAGGGTGTTTTGATGCATCTCACGTTTGAAAATTGAGAAGTAAAATCTTGCATTGTGCCATTACCATGTTTTTTTTTACTGGATTAAACGAGGAGAGTGCATTATTGCTCTCATAAACAGTTTACATGTCATGGTTTTATTATTTTCATTAATTTCATTGGATGAAAGGAAACTGATGATGTTGAGAGGAACAGCAGAAAAACGTCATGCAGCACAAATGCATGACTGAGCAAAGCTTTGAATAGTTGCAGCAAGATCCTCTTCCTGTCCTTCTTGAAGTGAAACTAACCTGTTACTTCAAATAGTTTGTTCAATATCAATGTAAAGCAGTTGCAGCTAATGGGAACTCTTGGGCATTCAGACTGTAGTGGAGAATCGATGCTCCGGTGCTGAATGTTACAGTGAAGACTGTCACAAAGAGTAATTCTCCTCTCCTTAATATACGGGACTCAGAGCACCCACCCTTCAGTTCCCCCTCAGGTAAACACTGTTAGCTCCATCAGCACTTAGTGCTGTTAACGCTGTTAGCGGCGACCCACCGGCTCAGCTGTCGCCATGTTGAGAGGTATTAGAAATGCTCCCAAGGGCAACATTTTATTTTCTAATAAACCTACAGGAGGAAACATGAGCACAAAGAAGAAGACAGATAAATAGAGTACGTATTAATCCCAGAGGGAAACTGCAGACATGACATAAGGTCCCCTAGATAAGAGGAGAAAAGCTGAAACTGAACACTAACAGTTGGGACCATAGCTAATGTATAATAATAGCACCTTGTGTATAGTGCAAGGCCACTGTCTCTGTATGGCAAGGTGCTGCTTTGGAGTGTCATTTCAGATGAGATAAAATAACTATAGAGTGGAATTATACTATGCACAGATAATAATATACAGGTAGCCTATATTGAAAAGAAGACTCCACAAATGCACAAGGAGACTGCAAAGTACACACAAATGGTGGACGTTTAATATTTTGTAGACCTATTCTGTATTTACATATTTATCAATGGCAGGATGAGCACTTTTATATCACTGGTTCAGCAGAGGTCAAAGCAGCTCAAGTTGTCGAAAGTCGGGTGAACTCGTGCTACATATGTCATCAACTAAATGGCAAACAGCAATGTTTTGCCATATTTTCACGACAGCCAATGGGATTATAAGACTCGCTTCCCGGCGGACAAAAAGAGATGTTGGATAAAACCATAGACTGTAGGTTAAAACACATCAGGTAAGAAATAAATTATCATTGATACATAAATCACCCAGATGAATATTGATTGCGTTTTTAATCCTAATGTTTCTTATTGTGCCGCCATCGTGACACAGTTGATAAAACATGTTCAAAGTTTGGTAGCTAGCTAGCAACTGCTGTAATTGCTGTGTTGGTGACGTAGTTGTGCGAGACGAGAGATGTAGTTCACTGATCGGTTTCACACAAAACGAATGATACTACGACAGATCTAAGACAAACTGTGACTTTCTTGTGTCGCAAGATCATCGTTTAAATTGACAAACATCATATGTGTGTTTCACAGCAATGTTCAAACGGGATGAAAAAAGTATTTGGTCCAATCTCAATCTCCACACTCACGGACTCACAGAGATTGAGGCGCGCTCACGCAAAGTCCGTGAGGGTTTAGTGCTGTCCCACTGTCAAATCAACGAGTGCTTTGGGGGCTCTCTCGCAGACTGTGACGGCTCCTTGATTGGGTCATGGCTATCAGAGCCAGGTCGTGACACAGACATTTTGAACCCTTTCTGTAAGTCAGCAT
Organism: Anarrhichthys ocellatus; assembly: GCF_004355925.1. Classification (NCBI taxonomy): domain Eukaryota; kingdom Metazoa; phylum Chordata; class Actinopteri; order Perciformes; family Anarhichadidae; genus Anarrhichthys; species Anarrhichthys ocellatus. The sequence continues at coordinate 92,421 of NW_022280050.1, forward strand.
TTCTGCAGACTTTGCCCTTGGGAATTACCCACAATTCAAAGCAATGTGATGTTAAACACTGTTTTACCAGTGGAAGCATGGAGACGTAAAAAAAAAAAAAGGTAAACAAAGAGGACGACACATGTGTGTTCAGCCTGGCAAATAAAATGTACTCAGAGGATCAAAGATCATTTTGTCGTTTTCATGGTAACGTGATATGTTGTCTCCTTCTTATTTCAGGCCCTCACTCTCCCACTCAGCCATTCACCAGGTGACGTCAGTAAATCCCTGAGGGTTCAGGGTTTAAGTCCTTAAGGGGGCCATTGGGATTGGGCCATTCTTTATCAAAATAAGATCCCGTGGGACACCGGAAGGGGCGTGACTTCACCTCACTTTATATCCTCGAGGTTGTGTTTACTGCAGCAAACTTCCGGTGTGTTACGCGGAGTCTTAAAAATACAAAAGTGAAAGAAAAAAGCGACAAAAAGAAGAGCATGGCTCCAGCTTGGTCTGCGCCCAGGGATGAGCTCTCCTGTCCGATTTGCCATGATATCTTCAGAGACCCGATTCTTCTCCGCTGCAGCCACAGCTTCTGCAACGTGTGCGTGCAGAAATGGTGGGGGACGAAACTGAATCGCCCGTGTCCAATTTGCAAGACGGTGTCTTTCACCAAAGTGCCGCCTCGCAACCTCGTGCTGAAGAACCTGTGCGAGGCCTTTCTGCTGGAGGTGGAATCCGGGCTCGTGTGCCGCCTGCACGCGGAGCCGCTCAAGCTCTTCTGCCTGGACCACCGGGCGCCCGTCTGCGTCGTCTGCAGAGACTCGAGACTGCACACGAACCACCGTTTTACCCCCGTGGACGAAGCCGCGGAGTCGTACAGAGACGATCTGCGGGAATACGTGGGCCAGTCACGGGAGAAAGTGAAACTCTTTACTGACGTGAAACTTGAGTTGGAAAAATTGGATGATGCCATTCACAGTAAAGCTTGGGGCACAGAGATGATCATAATACAAGAGTTCAGCGTGCTTCAGGACTTTCTAAATCTGGAAAAAGAGCTCAGGATCCACGCACTGAAGGAAGAAGAGACGCGTAAAAGACACGTGATCAAGGAAAAGATTGCAGGTCTGACCGGTGAGGTAATCGCCCTGGAAAGCACCATCAAAACCATAGAGGACGGGCTGAGAGATGACGACACCTCACTCCTCCTTAACGTCAACGCTTTAACCAGAGCAGCTGAGCGCCCCCTGCCGGACGACCCGGAGCGGGTCACGGTGGCCCGGATCGACGTGGCCAAACACCTGGGGAACATGACCTTCAACGTGTGGTGCAAGATGAAACAGATCGTGTCGTACACCCCTGTGATCCTGAACCCTGACACTGCCCACCCAGAGCTGCTGCTGTCTGAAGGTTTGACCAGGGCGAGGTGCAGACCACAACCGCCTCTCGATGCGACCCCGGAGAGGATAGAGGGCCACCGCAGCGTCCTGGGCTCTGAGGGCTTCACCTCGGGGAGCCACTGCTGGGACGTGGAGGTCGGGAGCAACCGCGTGTGGGCTCTGGGGGTCATGGCACCGGATGCCCAGAAGACCGGGAACATCACCTCTGGGTTGTGGATGGTGAGGTTCTGTAAAGGTAAATTGTCTGCGTTCTCCCCGTCATGCCAAGTGTCTGTCCTCCCACTGAAGAAACCCCTTAAGAGGGTCAGAGTGCAGCTGGACTGGGACAGAGGGACGCTGTCCGTCCTCGATCGAGACACTAACGCACTCATTCATACCTTCACGCACACGTTCACCGACAGGCTGTTCCCGTACATCAACACCTGGGATACCCACCCAATGAAGATACTGCCAGCGGATCTCACCGTGATGCTAACACGGCCGGTGGACAATCACCAGATCAAAGCGGTTTGGTGAGGAACCTGCTCGCCACCCAGCTGTCAAAAGAAAGAGGAGACTATCACTCAATGTTTGCATTTGTTTTTCTTATTTATCTCAAGCCAGGGAACTTGTTGTTTTGTCTCTGTGGGGATCACGACTGAAGCACAAAAGTATAGGGATAGTCAAATTAATGAAGATTGTGAAAACTGAACACAACCTGAATGTACACCTGCAAATACATGTGGGTCTAGAATGAAGCAGTGCTGGGAACATTGAGTTATATACATTGTATGTTTATAGATTTGTGCAATGTAAAATATACAAAAAAAAAAACCTGAAATTGTTACGCAAAACTTCGAAAAATACAAATGGTCTTAACAATGATGACGCTTGTGTGCTGGGGCCTTTTCCAGCCACATGGTAGCAGGGCTTTGCTCCATTTTCAAGTTGCGTATTTGGCAGCTTTGTTGCTGTTTTTGTGTTTGTATTTTTCTTCATCTTGCACTTTGTTACGGTAGCATCAGGGCGGTGGCGTGGTGGTCACATACTGCTGCGTTCAACAATGAAGTTTTGATTGTTCACATCTTCATTTTTTTTTAGCATTTATCTGCCACATGTTTGGAGTGCCTTTGTTGTAGCTAATTGCCATTCATCTGTAAAAAGAGAACAGATTTATTCCTATTTATTTTTTATTTTTATTTTTTTTTTATCAAACAAGAGATATAGTTTTTTTTTTTCTCTAGGTGGGGTCATCAGTGCTGATAAATACAGTATATGCAACATGGGCACAACAGAATGTACACATGGAAATGATATACATGTAGGCCTAGATTGCAGCGGTATTGGGAACAATTAATGATGGAAATGTGTATGTTCAGAGATGTGTGCAATTTAAAATGTACTAAAAACTGTAGTGTCAGTAACTGAGAATGTTATGCAAAACTGCATGAATACGAGTGGTCTTAAATATGATCATGATTGTGAACTGACCAAGCTACACCGGGGACCTTTTCTCCCTAACCAAACGGTCGCAGGGAGTGACTCAAATTTGAATTTAGTTGTGTTTTGTGTTTGTATTTTTCTTTGTTTGTTACGGTACCATCAGGGCAGCGGTACCGTGGTGGTCACATATTGTTCTATTGAACAGTTAAGTTTTTCATTTATCTGCCACGCTGTTAAAGTGCCTTTTGTTATAAACACTGCCTTTATATGCAACTTTGTAAGTGTATAAAAAGATTACACGTTTTTTTTTGTTTTTTTTTATAAAGTAAAACAATAAAACACTTTGAAACTCTGAAAAAGATGTGTGAACTTATAATACATTTCATCAGGATGTGTGAAGGTCGACATCTTAACAGGTGAAATCTGCTATTGCTCTATAACAAATCATTGCAGACATATTTCCAGTGTTTATCAATCATACATCCATCATTGATCTGTGGTTTAAATGGAAAGCTCTTAGCCTGGCTAAGTACGGTTCATGTTGTACAACTCAGTCGCTCTTTATTTAGTTTCTGTGTTATATTATTACATCTCAGGAACGCTGCCATTTGTATTAATATTCTATGCTCCTAAATTCAACATGCTCTCTTTCTGAATACAGCTGCTCTTCAAAAGCTTCTGTCGTAAAACTGTCGCGCAGCACCGTGACGACAGCTGATCGCTTTACGGACAGGCGATGACTTTCTGTCATGTAAGAACTACAGTTGTCCTTGCAAGGACGTGGAGAGCATGTGAGTGTTATTTAAATGGGTCTTTTTGTGCTATAAAGACAATTCCTGTTTTTAGCCCGAATGTGTTTGCACTCAGTGAGCTAACCGCTAAACCGGTTGGAGCATTTCCTTATTATCGGGTCAGTTAGCTACGGTTGCTTTACAATGTAGCGTTAGATAATGTGGAGTAAACTAAATCAACTTTATAAACCCGGTGTGTCAGTTTGCAGCAGTAGAGCTGGTTAACGGAACTTTTTGGGGCATTTTAGGGCTGTTTTCTGGTGTTTTTAGCGACGTTAAATGTCTAGAGATAGCGATTTATTGGTATAAAAATAGATGTAAACTATTATTAAATATTTTAATATAAATATTTATTATGTATTGTTTATTATAATATTATCATATATCAATTATTTATACATATTTATTATTTATCAATAGTATTTATTAAAATATAAATGATTTAATTTTTATTTTATTGTAAAATGTAATTATAAATAACAAAATAAATGTAATAAAGTTGTGTAATAAACACAATGACCAGGGACTGTCATGTACACCTTTTAGCTGAAGCCATCTGGATATACTGCGTGATGTTACAGAGGCCGAGTGGTTAAAGAGAAGATTCCTTCAACAGGACGACAAAGGTTCAAATCCCCGCCTCAAGTGTCCTTGAGCGAGACACTTAACACACTCTACCTAACCTTTTCTGCCTCCTTCACAGATGCCTCCCGTTGAAGCCTGTGGCGCCCGACGGACACAAAATCAATCAAAAACAAAGACGTGACATGGCGTCTCGCTTCCTCAAGTACACCGTGCTTCTTCAGAAGTACAGGACTCCGCTGCTTGTGACGAGCTGCGGCGGGGTCTTCGCGGCCAACATGTTTTACCACGTTTTCCCCGACGTCACCTACCGTCAGCTCTATCAGGCCTGGTCCAAAGGAGAACCGGTCACGCTGTCTGAAAAGCTCGAGGAGGTTTTCCAGCAGGTAGTGTTGTCCAATCGACCTCCATGGTTACATTTAATAACAGTGGTTTAGCTGAAATAGATTTATACATTTGCTTGCAAGATGGTTCAGATGAGATAAAAGACCCAAAGGACATTATACCTAGAAATGATTGTAAACCGTTAAAAAGCTGTATATTCTAGCAATAACGGTTATGATATCAGGGTTGCTGGCATTGTATGGATGCACAACCTTTTCCCAATAGCTGAAGTCAGAAGAATAGTCAAATTCAATAAATCACAGCACTCACAAAACAATAAAATCCAAATTCCCATGTTGTCATTTGTAGGTGTTGAAGGACGGTGGTTTCAGCTCACCCAAGAACTTCTCTGCCTTCGCCTCCTTTGGGTTTCATCCGGTTGGTGCTGGTGTCCCTTGGCTTTCTACCGGGGCCCAAATTGGCATCCCAGCGAACTTTAACAGCACGCCCGAGGACCCGAGCGGAATCTCCAACCGCAACATCTTCATCAACGGCAAAATGGTGGACTGGAGCAGCGATACCGGCTCGGCTCTACAGGAGGCCCTAGTGTTTTCCCTTGATGCGCAGAAGTTCGCCATAGCACGGGAAGCGGCCCGCTTGCAGTCCGGAGGACCTGTAATGAGTGCGGCTGTGGCCCCGGTCTGTCTGGGTGGGGTCTGGGTGTACAGCGTGCTCATGAAGCAGTTGTTCGGGATCCACGCAGGGCCTCCGCTGCTTCGCGGCGGTGTGAACATTGTGGCGCTGGGGCTCGGAGCCGTGTCCTACTTCCTCACCTCGGATGCCGTCAGCCAGTGGATCGACTACAACTCAGACCGCCGTGCGGCGGGGGTGTCCCGTGATTACGCCAAAGGAGGGGTGGAGTTTTACGACAAGATTCTGTCCAGAAACAAGACACTGCGCTCCCTGATGGGGCAGAAGGGAGAAGAGATGTACGCTCTGAGTGGCAACTTGTTTCCCGCTCACCTCCTTCAGCTGAAACACACATCATACACATCCAGGAGGGAAGGCATCCTCACTCTGATGAGAGAGGAAAAAGCTTGAGAAGAAGTGGGAGGAAGTCACCTGAAGTTTATCACTGAGAAGACTGTTAAAAGATAGCAGAGTAGAAGTGTTCCTGAGCTTTGTTTTGAAGCAAAAAATCCTGGCCATAAGAATTTCTTATGTCATCCTACGTGTGCTGAATGCTATTTTGTGCGTTTTATGAATCCTGAAGTAGAACAATACAAATGACAAGACTTAGATTTAGTGACCAGCATGACTGGTGACTTATTTATCCAACTAAAGACATGATTTAGTTGATTTCTCAATGTAAAAAAAATAAACATTTTTGAAACCTATTTCGGAGTATGTGATAAAATATATGTTGTTGAGTAGAAGTGAGTGACCAGTCTTTGTCTCGCAGAATAAGATGCCCCATCAGGGACAATTAGAACCTGTTCGGAATGATCAGCGTTGCAAAACACTTTGTTTAACAGGTCGGGTCACCCAAATGGCAAAATCTTTCCATACATATATTTATTGGTATCTAGCCATGCATAGAGCTGTTTGGTTTTATTTGACAATATCATTACAAGCAGGGTGAATGGAATTGTGTCATTTAATCACAGCACTTAAAATTAACAAACAATGTTCCGGTTACTCGATTATGCATAAATGTTGGACCTTGGTGATTTATCCGGAGTGACGGGCACATTGTTTCCAGCCACAGCTATTTTTTGAAACCTTGCACTTGTTCTCCCCGTAGAATCTGTTGATAGGCTATTAAAGATGGAAAGGGGCGCACAGCCGTACAGGATAATGATCATGCAACACCAGAGGTTTGTTACTGCAGATCTTCAGCATGGGCCCAAATTTTCAAACATAAGGTTTTGCCATTTTTTAAGTGTTAAACCTCTCGGCCGAATGAAATCTCAAACCACCTCGTGTACAGTATCTTCAGGTGTGGGACCACTGACTGAAAGTCAGGTAAATCCATTATGCAGGAAAATATTTTGGATTGTTATCTATATAAAAGCTCTTTCCCTGGTTTATTTACCTATAGCCACCTATTTGTCCTTTTATGAATAACATCTAATTGTGTTCACTTTAATGAACATCAGCAATATTGTATTCCTCTCAGGTCAGGTCTCAAATAACGTTTAAGGAGAGTAACGCTCTCTACCCACACATCATTTGCATGACCCTAACTAATTTATTTAGCGATAATCTTAATATGCAGTTTATTGTGGCTCAGAACCCATCATATAGTCCCCTTAGGTCGTCTTTCTGCATATTAACAAAGTGCAGATATGGTGTTTTAATTACATTTCCAATCTTTACCCTGTGGACTGATCTAAATATAGATGCATATGATTAATAGATTTGTAGACAGACATACAGGAACTTTTTACATCATTGTCCTCAGGTAGACCGTGCCGTAGAAGTACACACTAAGTGGAATCTACAACCCGCTGTGTTTTCCTTCAATGGCTCAATGGAATCGCAGCAAAAAGGCACATGTTCAGATAAAATCTGGATTTATAAAGCACTCAGACGGCAGAACTGGTGGAGTGGAGGGACTGTTCTTAATCAGGACAGCTTGGGTTCAGTGTTCGCTGACAGCAAGTCAGACTGCCCTTGAGCAAGATGCAGAATTTGTTCCATATCCACGATTATGCAGCAGATTGTGCGCTTTGACACCCTGCACCCTTCTTCAAGAAATGCTCATTATGTGAGCTAAACATATATTTTTTTGTTTCCAAAATAACCCCCTTGTAGTATTATATTGACAACACAGTGGGGAAAAAACATCAATGAATACATAGCTGATAAGAAATGTTAAAAAGGTGAGCGCTCTGAGTGGTTTCTTTAGGTCTCCTCCATCTATTCCCCGACTATAAAGTGGCTTTTGTGATATGCATATCAACAACACTGGGCTTATTGTCTCGCTCTCACTACTCCGCTTCATCTGCTCACTTCATTGTATGCCAAGCAGAGTTACTGTACAATGGCCCATTGTTAGTTGTATTGTAGGCTGTTTCTTTTTCAAGCCACTTGAGGTCAGTACAGCCCACATCACCGCTCTCACAACGCGTTACTCTCCTTCCTTTATGGTGTCTCATGAATGACAGGGCTGCACATTCATTTGGTTTGAATGGACAGGCTTGGACTTGAAGTGAATGAGAACAAGAAAGAAAGGGTTGAATGTCACTTTCATTATTACATTAATTTGAAAAGTTACACAATGATAGTCATGCTGAGATCAAGACTCCCATAGGGACAGGGCTCTTAAAAAAAAAAAATGAAATTCAAGTTAAAAATACATTCCAATTAAGATAAAATCCAAGTGTGTGTCTGTGTGTGTGCAAGTAACAGTATCAGCCATAATATGAATGACATCTGCAAATACTGTAGAAAAGACAGTTGAGAACATTTAATCTAATATATTTTATTCCGGTGGTCTTTAAAAAAAAAAAGAAATCAAATTCTATATCTTTATATGTTTAGGGGTGTGACATATCGTTGTGCAATGTCTTTGACCTGTACACAAAAAAATAGAGCGTTCAAATATATTCAAGGTACACAAAAGGATTTCACAATACATATCAGAATATATATGCAAACTGCATTTTCAATACAGCACCTCATTTTCTGCTATTCAGATGACAGCTACTGTATGTGCACTAGTAAATAACTGCCTAAATAATATGGTAATAGTTTTACTTACTATCTTAAGTAATAAATACATTCTGCAATATATCATAAATATTCTTCACGAGCTGCAACATAACTGTCACTGTGCTCTTCATTCACGGGTTACAGAGCAACTAAATGTGGGATTATATTTCAGATTATATTTTGGAGAAACTCTACCTGGGTGTGCTCAAAAAGAAAAACCAAACAGCGCGCCTCCCGCTCGGTGGCCCCGCCCCTCTGTGCTCGGTTTGCGCCATTACGTCGCTATGCTGATCGCTGCTGTGCTGCAAGGCAGGCAGGCAGGCAAAGCAGCTGCGGAGAGACCACGGAACGCTGACAACAACGGAGAGGCTCACGTTAGGAAAGTCTCAAACGCAACATTTGCCTATTTTTGTGATTCGGTGTCCAAAGATTTTCACGCGTAACCGTTTCGCCGATCACATCTCCTTCATTTTTACGCATGCGTGGGGATATATTTTTCATTCTCTCGACCTGAAATGACTGCTTAGTCGCCGCGTCTAGCCAATGGTTACCGCGGGGGCTCCTGTCTTGTGGATTATCCGTCGTCGCCGAGCCAGTCGCATGGTCGAGCCCGGAGGAGGCCCCGCTCTGCTGGATGGACGTGTGTGAGCGCAGCGCCGGACTCCGAGTACCGATGAAGACGGTGATGGTGATGATGCTCGGGTTTCATCGGCAGCGGGTGAACTGATCTTTGGATGTTCGGGCTACGTCGCCCCTACTCAAAACATTTCCTCATACGGCAAAAAAAACATATTCTTTAAAAACTGGACGCCCCTGGAGCAGTTTATGACGGTAAGAAAAGACTCAATCGCAGGCCACCAGCTGACGTTAGCTCGCTAGCTAGCTAGCTTAGCGCTGTCACTTTTATCCAAGTTGGCTAAAATGCTAATATTGCGAAATAACACCGGGATAACGCTCCTCCAAATGACCCGTGTTGTTGTCACACGTGTGTGTGAGGGAGCGAAACCTCACATAAACGCACAGAGAGCCGTTATACACATTTTATTCCTTAACCGTAATAAACCAGTGGGTTGTCTGTAGCTCGCTTCTTAGCTAGCTGCTCCTCAGCCCATTCAATATCTTTGCAGCTTACTTTAAAGCTAGTGTGCGCAGTTTTTGATGTGCAGTGAGTCTTATCGAATTAATGTAACTTCGGTCGAGCTTCTTTTTAAGTCTGCGGTATTTATATTGGAGTTAAAGGGACCGCTAACAGCCCGTTCACTGTCACAGTGCACAATAAGCCCTTTAATGACAGAGTCCAGTTGGCGTTCAATGGAAGCGCTGCGTAAAGATGACATTCCTTTCATCGTGCAACCGAACAGCAATTCATTTGTGGTTATTGAGTGATTTCGGTGGAAGTGTTGACTGACTGAGCTATTGTGTTCCTTTTCTATCATCGTCAGCGGTAAATAGATACAGCGAGGACGGACCCTTTAGGATTTAATGGATGTAAAGGTTTTTCCATTCATTGGTAAATGTTCGGGTGAACCACCGTTTTGTTACAGCGTGCTTTCATGTACGTGTCACATTCTAGAAATGTCACACGAGAGGCCCCGTGTGTACGGGATAAGATCCTGCTTTTTAGTCGCCCATGCATCCTAAAAAAAATAGCTTCCTTTTTGTTGCAAAGTAAATGGTCGAAAATGCGCTGTTAACTATGTGGTGCTAAGTCATAAATGTGAGGGTTCGCTGTGATGCGCCGTCCTCCTTTCTGTCGATGACGTAATCCCCCACCATCCTGTGTGCCACATCTTTTTGGGTCGCAGTCGGTTCCTCTCGCTGCCTGCTGCTGAGATCACACGGGCCTCTGCTCTGTCCGGTTTGTCTGGCCTCCATCTCTCCTCTCCTCTCCTCGGCTCTATCTGGTTCCCTTTTTTCTCTCTGTTTTAACCGCAGAGAGTCGTAGCTGTTTTTTTTACAGCAGTCACAGTTGGTTCTGAATGGGATCTCAGGAATTGTGAATGAAACCCAGTAGTTTGGGGTTATCTCAAAACCAGCAGCCTCAAAAACTGTGGTTTGGGGGGGGGGGGGTCCTCCAGGGGCACACCCCAACCCACGACATACTGTGTAATTTTACAGTTTTAATCTGTCAGATTAGACCGTAGTCGTTTAAAAAATAAATAATTTTTCTGCAGTATCCATTTCTGAAGGAATCTGCATGAACAAAAAACCCGAGCAGACGGGCATCCAAAAAACGTCTTTGACCTCATGTTGGTATTGACCTGAATGCGTTTGGGAATCCTCGTCTGAGGCTGAAGCTCAACTACTCATCTTGGGAATTAGGCCCGTCGTGTTGCACTTTTAAAAACATATTTGGGACACCATAGGATGTTTATTACCACCACATATTATATGTCAAAGCTGTGGTAGCAGGGATTATTTTTGCAACAGTGGATTTTTAGCTCAGCTAGAGTAAAGAGTTATTTTAAGGCACAACCCATCTCTGATATCGGATTGGAGGCTGTGCTGTTGGCACTTTGACACGACTAAATAAGGCCGAGCAAAGTTTCTCTCCATGAATTTAGTTTGACGTGCAGTGTAACCATTTTTATTTACATGCACATCATAAATTCTGAAATGGTGTGCTGAGGAGAGTCCTTGATTGAGCCGCTTTGCTTTCGCCGTCTCCAAACCCTGAAGAAGCCTTGAGTTTTAGGAGTCGATGGACTCAGCTGCTGATTAAATTGCCTGTGGCAATGGCCCTGGTTCACTCGAGCTGCGCACCTGAACCTGCCATCCCCATGGTGTACAGCAGAAGTGTGTGTGTGTGGAACATGGAGAGAGAACCGATAGTAAAAAGTGAGGGGAAGTAGTGAGGAGAGGATATGGAGACAAGGGAGGCCCAGGTGTGCCAGGGTTAATGGGGATAATCTGCACCTGGTAGCAAAGGGCAGGGATCCCATGGGAGCAAATTGGGAGTTTGGTAGTATCGTCAGATCCCAAAGCAACTTCTTCAACTTTTAAATGTGGTCTTATAGTGCAGGGGCAAACTGTAATTTATTTCCAGCCATTCTTAGTCATTTTTTGGCTATTGTTAACCAACACAATACATTTCAGAGGTTGACTTATCATTTCTCAGCCCAGGTTTTGCCGGTGCCTGTGGAGAAGATGCGTAAAGATGCCGGTCTTCGGTTCAACACCATAAACCGGCCTACATAGCGAAGTAGTCAAAGGTCGACCATTGTTCTTGTCTGCATGAAGGGCTGAGATGTGTACACACTGTGGGATGGGCTCGGAGGAGCACAGAACAGTAGAACGTGGGACATTATGTGCCAAAAAGATCAAACAAGAAGTCAGTGTTTTGTGTCTCTTTTGTCTCATAACTGTGCCGGTCCAGGTGGAGGTCGTCTTTTATGCACCCTGAGCTTCATTTTCTGTCTCTCTGACGTTCTGTCTCTCCGTCACTTCCTCCTTTCTCTCGCCTGCGTCTCACCTCTTTGCTTTTGCGTTTTCTGCTCTTCCTTTTTCTCTCTATCTTATGCCGACACCTTACGTCTGATTAGTTGGAGAGACACACCCTACCTTTCAGCATGGCTCCGTGCCGCTGACAGCTTAGTATTGGTGCTAACAGAAAGCAGAAAGTGTTGGTGAGAAGACGACTGGCTGGGTGGGCTGCAGGCCAGATATATTATCAGACTTCAAAGATATGCATATCTTACATTAGTAGGCTTGCATCCATTGCCAAAAGAGCTATGAAAAAACTGTTCATTCACTTTAACTTGTATCGTCATAATGTAGGTTTTTATTTTTTGTCAGTGTATCCCAAGTAGACTTTTTTCCACCACATGCACAAGTTTATAACTTTATTAAGGCTCACACTTGTCTATGTTTCAAATTGAGTGGTACTTACCTTTTTTAGGATCCCCGATAAGATCGTCCTCTTTATTTGAGTGAGACCAGGCTTGCTGTGACCCACGCTGACTGTTGGTGACAGGCCTGTCAAAGAGCAGCCTGTTCCTGTTTAACCAAGAGGACCAGCTGCCTGCTCATTCTATTATAACCCTTTGGAAAGCTCGCGGTCCTATTTGCAGTTGGGCAGCGCAGTAAGCGGAGCCATTGATAGACCGAGTTTGGCCACTTGCAGTTAACAGCGGCTGCACAACCGACCCGACCGTTGCCAAGTTACTGGTGATTTATCTATTTTTTTTTAGCCAGCTTATTCCTTGAATGTTGTGCGTCTTGAAATAAAATTACTGCCATTAAGTCATTCTGAAAAAATAGCCGAATATGCCTAATTTGGTGAAGAATGGAACAAATCCAATTGACCTAACGTGGCACATGCCGGTGGCGGTCTCAGATCGTCGTCATTGTCCTGAGCTACAGTTCTTTCAGGCGGCCCGGCGGTCCTCAAGTGAACCAGCCAAACAAACAGCCCTCCATTCACATAAATATCCAGCCAGATAGTTCTCAGAAAGGCAGCTAGTTAGCGGTCTGTTGCTGGGGCGGATATGGCACGACTCTTTAGCGAAAAAAAACGTCTCCCAAGCCCCAACCACAGCTGTGTTTATTCTGTGTAAGATACCACAAGCTGCAGAATGCCAGTATGAAGGTACCTCGACAGATTCACGCTCCCGGAAATGAAAAAACGAGTAGTGCCATTTTAATGGCGACGTGTACGTTTTGATTGGTCGTAAAGAAAAATCGCATGGTGGAGTTACTTCTTTTATGCCGTTAGCATCGGGCTGGGCGATACGGCCAAAATGTTCCATCACGATATAGCTCATTTCATATCTCGATGATATATACAGTATAATATTAAATTTGTAGTCGATGCCATTCAGAAATTAGAGAACACTCGCATGTTTGCATAAGTTTGTAATTTATAAACCAAGACTAGAAATAATTTGTTGCCTGTGAACACCGGGACAAAAACAACAGAGGCTCTGTGAATTGGGTGTAGACGAGTTCAGTTCTAGCAGGAAAAAAGCTGTTATTATATGTATTAATAAACAACATTTATCCATAGACGGTATGGATAAATGTACTACCACTACGGACAGTGGTAGTATTGTATTGAATCACAGTAATTCTTCATGTTTATGCAACAATGTTCTGAGGAGTCTTGTGTGTAAAATATGAGTTTTTAGTGGTTGTAGCGGTTTAATTTTAAGATTTCATGTTAGACACATGTTTATTTATCAGATCAGGGTCTCTCTCTCTCTCTCTGTCTCTGTCTCTGTCTCTCTGTCTCTCTGTGTGTGTGTGTGTGCGCCTCTGCCCAGTGTTGGCGTATCTGGATCATGCATAACTAATCAGATGAAACTGCACATTATGGTAATGGAGTTCTCGGTTAGTGGGCAGTAATAATGGTTTGATTAGCTGAAACGGCATGTTCTCCAGCCAGAGAGAGGAGCTAGAGACGGACTTCTTACACTCTCTCTCTCTCTCTCTCTCTCTCTCACACAGAGAATAAATGCTTTTGAAACCACCAGTTACATTCAAGCTCTAATTTTGGCACCCTTATTATTAAGTGGCGCAGAAATCATGTCTTGTGATCCCGTGTTGCTGTATCGGCCATAACAAATTCTACAGGTTTGTAGAGCACATCGCATTCAAATAAACTCTACTTTCTGGGAAATCTCTCTAGCTTCTAATCTATCGATATCCTAGTGTGGACTATCGTGGTCCGTCTTAATTCTTTTCCCGGACCTTCACCTTTAAAACAACTCAAAACATTCTGGTTTAGTAGAAGAGCTTTTTTACTCCACTAGCCCACAAGCCTTTGCAACATAAGCAGTGGTCCTAGATATTTTTTGCAATTCATCATCAGTGTCTGCCCCGTTTATAAGTCACTTGTGTGTTCTAACCCAGTTTTCTGAAAAAATGCAGAGCTAGATTATACCAGCAGAGCCAAGTGGTAAAGCTTGCTAGATTATAGTGTGTGAGATGGATTTAGCTAGCCTTGCACAGGTTGGATTAAGACAGTGCAACATAAAGACATTAAAAGATTAACGTGATCATTGATTAGTACTGGATATGACATGGGTAGACGCAGAGATGGCCTTCGGATAAATGGAGGATTGGGAGGCGACCGGTGGGCAAACAGCAGGGGACGTGGGGTAACTGATTGGCATCGATGCGTGGATGTAATATACGAAGCAGTAGTAGATGTTTGGCTTCATTAATAAAAAATAAACAAATACAGGTTTTAAAGAAACGGGTAGTTTTCATATAAACAGGGTACCAAGCGGTACTTCGAAAACAAATAAAATGCAATCCCTACTGCTGCCTTCTTTTCCATAACATGCAGAAGTGCTTGTCTCTGACTCTCATCCATCCAGATGTCTGTAGACTTTTGGGATTGGTACCAACAACCAGTTTTCAAGTATTGTACTGGTTGCTGATCAGTCAGAACTGCTATTGGTCGCTGAACATCATCTAATCGAACTTCCGCTAATGCTGTCGGGTCTGATACAACATGAGTCATGAGGTGTGTGTTCAAATGCTCAAAAAGTGTGTGCAAACGTCAGCAACGAAATGCAGCTGATGTGGAGTGTGCTTGATCTGTGTAACAGGCATAACACTTGCAACCCAATGGGACGATATGCCATTCATTTGTGGTGTTTTTGATGTTCTTAGCAAAATGGCTGCTGCTCCACTGTCGGTGTCAGCGGGACCGCTCCCTTCAGCTCAAGTATGTTAGCAAGTAGCTCACAAAGTGATGATCATATGCGACTTTTTTAAGAAGTCACCTGTTGAATTTGGACTCGGCTAACAGGGTTTAAATGCACAAGTGTTGGGAATTAATGCATCAAACCTGCGTTGAGTGTGTAAAACAAGAGCAAGTCATTCAGATGCAAACTGAGGGGGCAAGATGATGAGATCAGTCCTTTCCAGACCATCACTGCTCCGTGTCTTATTGTTATAGAACCACCACTGGATGATTATACCTGAACATTTCTCATCTGAAAGGGAGGACTCCTCTCCACCGCAGCCCCACCCCCCACATTTACCCTCCTCAGGTATGTGAGTACAGCTGGCTCCCGACTCTTTACTCAAGAGTTATGCTCCGGTGCGTGTTTTGGCTTGTCCTTTCCTTCCCTAACATCCTCGCCACTATCCCCAAAAGGCACACAGCAACACATGCCCATCTCTGTACATTTACACACACATACACCATTTCCTAAAAGGTGTATTCTGATTTTCTCAGCAAAGAGTTTTGGACTTATTGACATGTGCCCTTTTATAACCTGCTGCTTGTGCAACCTGAGCTTAGTGTGTGTGTGTGTGTGTGTGTGTGTGTGTGTGTGTGTCAGCTTCAGATCCTCAGGTCTGCCTTTTGAAACAGCTGCTTAAAGAGCCTTGAATACCTCCGGAGGTCAAAGGACACGGTTGCTTAAGAACGGTGGGTCAGGGACAAAAATGGATGCGCTCCTTTTCCTGCTGTCGCCCCCTCATGAGAATCGACAAAGCTTCATTGTTTTTTCGATCTCCGGTTGAGATGTGACTAGTTTGGGGTTAAAGAAAAACTCAGAGTTTAACTTGATGAAATTACTCACAATCGTGTATCTATTAGGTTATAGAACCTGTTGCTACCATGTCTCTAAACCTTTAGTTTCCTGCCCTCCTTTTCAGACTTGCAGACATTTTTGTGTGACATTTGACGGGGTTCTGGAACATCAACAGTTTACATGGTATAACCTTGTTTTATCCGCTGCCTGTTTTGCTTGGAGATGTGTGGAGGAAGCGCAAAAGGATTCCATATCCAACACAAACAAGGACATAAAGAGCAGTCTAAAAACACAAGACATTAGTGCTACTGTTTTTATTTCATGCTGCTTCCAATTTCTCCAATATCGGGCTTGTTTTCTATCCATCCGTCCTTTCCTTTTACCCTTACTGGTCTTGAATTCTAGTCTACATGACCAGCTGGTTCAGAACAAAGGTGTTTTGTAGTTTCAGTTTCTCTGTAATCTTCTCTTGCTTAGTTTTAGACTGTAGTCACAGTGCATGTGAGATGATGCAGTGGAAAAAACAAGAGGGAAATGACTGACAACATACATAGAGATATCTGGTTACAAAGGCTGATGGGCATGCTTTTTTGGAGGGTGTGTCCGCCCATGTGAGCTTGGAACACACGCTCTCACACACACACACAATCACACTACCTCGCTGTGCTCTGTTGTTGACATCAGGGCCTAACCTTTCTCAACTGTAACTCAAAGCCTGAGGATAGGGAAGATCCTCTCCTAAAGCTTACTCACAAAGTCCCCTTAGTTGTATTTAACAACTATGTACAGAAACACTGCAACTCAATTTGATAACAGGCAGAACATTCTTATGCGCTATAATAAAAAGTCAGCTAACCATAGGAAGCTAACGCTTGTTGACCATTGGTTAGGTTACTTATCATAAGTAACCTAACCTTTGCAAGCTAATTTTAGTTTTCCAGTGTTAGCTGACTTTTTATGCAACAGTTAACAATAGCAAGCTAACGTCAGTTGTCCAGTGTTAACTGTAGCATAAGAAGTCAGCTAACCGTAGCAAGCTAACGTCAGTTGTCCAGTGTTAACTGTAGCATAAGAAGTCAGCTAACCGTAGCAGGCTAACGTTAGTCATGAATTATTGCAATATAGCTGCTAAACATGACTGTAGCTAATGGGGCGTAAAGATACAGCAATTTGGATCAATATATAGATTCAGTGATCAACAATTCAATATCAATGCGAAGTGATCGTGATGAAACTTGTGATGTACACTCTTAGTATTTAATTGGTGTGAGTTAAACAGGGACTCATGTAAGCTTGTTGTATGATGGTAATTGGGTACGATGGATAGATCTTGTAGCTAGATGGCTAAAGTAACAGCTGAAATGTAACATGATTTTAGATTAAAAAGTGTTACTACTAGCTAATAAGTTAGCTTATTGTAGTTATTTCTACAATAAACTCTGTCCCTGTCCGTTCAGCCTTCTTTAACTCATAAATGTACAGCAGTGAACATCACATATGCAACTATCTGCAGCTTTCTTTTGATGCAAGAAGGTCTTGTGAAATGCACTTGTTGTACGGCGCTTTGGACAAAGTTATGGGAAAACAAGTATTTTTAAGCATTGATCAGCAACACAACAAGTTGCTGAATCTCAATATATTGGACAGTGTATCAGTGGGTCAATCTTTTCCATATATTGATCTATTTTACTGTGTGTCTGCCGGCTAGTTATGTTCTGTATCAGCTTGTTTTTTTTTTTCTGTGGGCCTTGGTCTAAATGTTTCTACGTGTCTGAGAGCTCTGGGTTTGCAGCAATTCTCAGTTGGAAAAACAAATTGCAGTCTATGTGATTTTGCACTGTCAGGTCCTGTGTGTGTGTGTGTGTGTGTGTGAGAGCTTATACAGGACTACGGTATCTGTGTGTGCAGAAAGAAAGCGCGCAAAATGGACAACCATACCCTGAGAGAATCTGTGTGTCGGAAATGAGAACCTGAGAACAGGATTGTGTGTGTGTGTGTGAGGGAGAAACAGGCTGCCTTGCTGCTGTTTTCTGGGGCAGGCTATCAGGCAGCGAGACAGCATGGAGGGATAATAACAGAAGCTGTTACATTCTTGTGGTTTCTCTGATTTCAGCATGAGGCAGGGGGCTGCCTCCGACTCGCTCTCTCAGCCTATTTGCCAGCATGGAAGCTACCAGCAAGAGTACAATACATGACATTTTCTGGACACTTTAATCTATGACACATTAATTACAGGACTATGAATCTCTTGCATATTTTAGCACCTCTTGCTCAGGCATTAACCTAGCAACTGAGTAACACTAGCTAAGCTAGTACTGTGAGCAGTGGCAATCATTTTACTTTATAGTTTGTTATTCAGACCATTCCGGGGCCAGTTTCTGATGCTACAGCTGAGGACTGGCATTTATTTAGGTATTGCATATCTTGGTACACCACCAGCTGGGTTTCAATACAATATCGATTTTTAGAGGAGTCAATACATTGTTTGTCATAGCTATCTAAAAACAGCATAAGAACTCTTAGACATGATAAGTCCAACACTAACAACAACAACAACAACCACAACTATAATACAGTTTTAGAGAAAAACATAGCTGTGTATGTGCTCTTGAGCAAGGTGACAAAACGAACGCAATTAAGAGTGATTTCACAGAAAGAGTTTTATTATGTCAAGAAGAAAGTATTGTTCATCTAGTACTTAAACTGTAACTTTAACTGTCCAAACTGGTCCAGTGATTTCTGGACATTGGAGTCCAGAACATTAAGACCTGACAAACATTGTGGCGTCTTTAGTAGTTTGCATGTTTAGTGGAATGAAAAAAGGGAAACTAACTATTACACATAAAATCATGTTGCACAAATAAACGTTACTCCACAGCCAAACATTACAACATCACCAATATATGACATACTACTATATAACAGCGTTACTCTGGTGTTGAATCTGTTTCACTGGTTCATTTAAGCCCCCACTTAGCTCAGGGGTTGCACTAATCTTCTTTTGTAAAATCAGATTAATGCAGAACGGGCTAAATCAAGCGCTGTTTAACCCGTGTTTGAGGTTGCTGTATATGGGGTCAATGCTGCAGAGGAAATGCCATCTGCTTGGTAACACTACCACAAACGCATAAACTGTGCTGGCCTACATATGCAACCGTATAAAGCTTCAAAGAACGTGCTATGCATGTACATTACCGAGGTACTTTAAACATGATAAATGCTACAGCATACACGGAATCATCCTAAGAGCAATAGCTTTCCAAATTCCAACAATGAAAAGGTTTTGATAACTTATTTGTACATGTGGAAAGGCAGGGCGTTGAAAAGGACTTTGATGGTGCACTGTGATGCTAGCAGAAATACTTAAAAAGCCCGGTGATGCTGGGAGATTTGTATCAGCTGTTCACCTGAGCATGCACCTTTTTGGTATTTTTGTAGGAAGCAAACTGTGGCCTTGAAGGGGATTAAGGGATTCTGCCTTCATACCTCAGGACATGCACAAAAGCAGCTAATTAGTGTCAAGTCTTTCTTTTCACTGGCAGCTTACCTTATTTTCAGCAGCGTGGAAACATCGAGGTGATTGTCAGGAGGACGGCCCACACTTTCCTGTTTTGGCCCTGTTTACCAACCACAATGTGTTCCACCCACATCTATCTCTTCATCTTCACCTCTTCATATGACCGGCGGTGCAGAGATGTCCCCTAACACCTCTCCCACACACATGCTTCTTGTTACATGAGCTACATAATGCATTCAATCAAACTGTTTAATCATCAGCTCCGCTCTCCAAATCTTCCCCTCTTTGTGTTGTAGCAGGGCCTGCGGCTGTTCAGCTTTGCAGTTTATAGTTTGCAGTTAATCCACCTTAAGGTTATTGATTTTTATATTTGGATAGTTTATAGGTCTTCTATCTTGAGTATTCACAGTGCTGCTAACCACACCGTTTTTCCTCATAGCACAATGACTTTTCTGAAATAAGTCACAAGCAGATGACCATGTCTGCTTTTTTAAGTCATTTTGACTTAAAAAGAAGGCGATCGTCACAAAATATCAAAGAGGGAGAGAGTGGTGTAAAACATAGTGTGAATCTTACGCAGAGCTGCAAGTATCCTGAATTATGCATCATGCAGAATTCCTTTTATAAGCAAAATAGAGCAGATTATAAGCCTGCAGTGTGTCCCATCTGTGGAGAGACACACACACACACACACACACACACACAAGTATTTCTCACAGAAGTGAACATTTGTGCTAAAGACACCTGGAAAATTCATTTTCAGAAGTTTTAAAGCAGCAGATGTTGTGCATGAGTGTGTTTTAGCACCTTGTCCTGCGTGTATATACTGATTTGTATTTACGTTTTTGTATTTTTGGTTGTAAATGACCAAAGTTTGAAGTGGTTTGTCCTCACAGCGTTGCTAGACATTCTGGGTTTATACCACTCGGCTTTCAATTGACACTTGGATGAAGGACGGAGTTAGGCAGTTGCGTAATAATGCAAATGTGTGTTTGCATATGTCGCATTAACATAACCGACTGTACATTTCTAGCCAGAGGTAGGAATCCTCTGGATGCATCCAGGCAGGGAATTAAAGCGCCTCTTTTCTTTCCCGTCGGTTGCTGTGTTTGCATATATTTTTTTATTTCATTTGTATATCATATCGTGTTACTCTCTCCATCATTTCGTTAGTTTTTAAATGTCTATCGTATTAATAGGCCTGCCGGTTGGCTATGAGAACTCATTTTTAAAATGTGAAAAATGAATCGGGCATCTATTTTTTCCTGAGCAGGCGACCTTTCCCTGAGTGCACAGCATTGATAATATGGACACATTTCAGTAAAACGCCAGAGTTTCCTGGAAAATGACCGTTTTATTACCTCTGAAGGATTAGGCTGATGAAAAAAAGCCTCTTCCTAGTACTCCGTCCTCAACTACTCGCTGCCGATATCTCATTTTAAATGTCAGCCGCGGTCTAATTCTATTTCTCTGCAAAGAAAAAAAAAAAAAAAAAAAAGGCTCGGGTAGACGAGTAATGAACGAGGCGGGTTGAAATTTGATGAGACGAGTTCTGATTGGTTTAGTGTTGGAGTATCACGGCCTGAACATCTATAGCTTCTAAGAATAGCAATACAGGGTTATCCTGAGGGTGCAGGGGATTAAGTAAGTCATGTAGTCATCATGACTTTGTCACATGATGCCATCCTCTCTCTTTTTCTAAGAGACGCTCGACAGATTTTGTTGCTTCAATGTTGACAAAAATCACGCCAGAATGTTAGTCACACTTATTTTTTTATCAGTATTGAGATCATGGTTATTTATCACAATTATTCATTGGTTTTTAGGGTCAAAAACAGTGTACAGTCAGGCTGTATTTTTTGACGTTGCCCCCATTAGGCCGAAAAGTGCGTTAGCAAAGTTCAATACTTCATAACAATCGGGCTCTTTCACTGTGAGACCTGTGTGGCGCATTCAGGCCAAAGCTAGAGCCGCTTTCACATGATCGCCATCAAAGCGCTTAAGGCTGCGTAACTCTTTTGTTATATTTAATGTTTGGATCCTTGACAACCGACTCAGCAACCGCTCAAGAAAATCACTCCGACTTACAACTTTGACCTAGTTTGATAAAGTACACGAAAAAAAAAGTACATTATACGCCTGCAAAAATCTAAATATCCTGATTTCAAGCCAAATATTGATTTAGGTGTGGAGAATTAGGCATGAAATATGTGTGGATGCTGGCTCCCACAGGTTACTGTAGATATTCACACATGCACACACAGTTCTTGTAAGCTTAAACATTTAAGACGCAAAAGAGCCGAGATCAGCTCTCCCACACACGTGCATACCTATGTGCGTGTGCACATGTGTGTGTTGTTTGTTCTTTACGGTGCGTTGTGTCAAGGGAGCTTTTACACTCCGGCGATGAAAAGCTGATTAACTCACTGCTTATATTGATCGCACACACCGTTAAACACACAGTTGCTGAGAGCCGGTGGTTAAAGAATTTATACCACACGGATAGATAGTTTATCATGAGAATACCACCATGTACTGCGGGTGCAAAGAGATGGCTGAGGTAGTGGTGAAAGAGGGCAAATGTCAAAGTTTGATTCCCATCGATTCATCTCGCATCACCTCAACTCATCACAGTAGTTGCCCAGAAATGGTCCAAGGTCTACATGCATGTTACAAGAAATAATGGCCGTAATTCACTTGTTTCTGTCAGG